>NC_045969.1:56993249-57302522 GCF_010909765.2 Amblyraja radiata
GGTTCAAAAGTTCAAGTGAGTTTATTGTCATGTGTCCCTGTATAGGACAATGAAATTCTTGCTTTGCTTCAGCACACAGAACATAGTAGGCATTTACTACAAAACAGATTAGTGTGTCCATATACCATAATATAAATATATACACACATGAATAAATAAACTGATAAAGTGCAAATAAACAGATAATGGGTTATTAATAATCAGAGTTTTGTCCGAGCCAGGTTTAATAGCCTGATGGCTGTGGGGAAGTAGCTATTCCTGAACCTGGTTGTTGCAGTCTTCAGGCTCCTGTACCTTCTACCTGAAGATAGCAGGGAGATGAGTGTGTGGCCAGGTTGGTGTGGGTCTTTGATGATACTGCCAGCCTTTTTGAGGCAGCGACTGTGATAAATCCCCTCGATGGAAGGAAGGTCAGAGCCGATGATGGACTGGGCAGTGTTTACTACTTTTTGTAGTCTTTTCCTTTCCAGGGCGCTCAAGTTGCCGAACCAAGCCACGATGCAACCGGTCAGCTTGCTCTCTACTGTGCACCTGTAGAAGCTAGAGAGAGCCCTCCTTGACAAACCGACTCTCCGTAATCTTCTCAGGAAGTAGAGGCGCTGATGAGCTTTCTTGATAATTGCATTAGTGTTCTCGGACCAGGAAAGATCTTCAGAGATCTTCAGAGGTTGAATGTAAGGGAAAAATACACAATTCATGGCAAGATCCTAAACAGCATTAATATGCAGAGTGATCTTGGGAGTCTAAGTCCATAGCTCCCTGAAAGTGGCAACGCAAGTAGCTAGAGTGGTAACGAAGGCATATGATGTGCTTGCCCTCATCGGTCTGAGCATTAAGTATAAGAACCAGGAAGTCATGATGGAGCTTTATAGGACTTTGTGTAGGAAGGAACAGCAGATGCTGGTTCAAACTGAACATAGACACAAAAAGCTGGAGTAACTCAGCGGGACAGGCAGCATTTCTGCCGAGAAGGAATGGGTGACGTTTTAGGTCGAGACTGAAGAAACGTCACCCATTCCTTCTCTTTATAGGACTTTGCTTAGGTGGATTTGGAGCATTGCGTGCAGTTCTGGTCGCCCAATTAAAGGAAAGATGCAAAGGCTTTAGAGAGGGTGCAGAGAAGGTTTACCAGAATGATGCCTGGATTAGACAGTATTAGCTACAGGTTGCACAGACCTAGATTGTTTTCTCTGGAATGTCGGAGGTTGAAAGGAGACCTGATAGTGGTATATAAAATGATGTGAGGTATAGATATGGTAGAGAGTCAGAATGGAAATGTTAAAGACTAGAGGGCATAGACAAAGTGAGAGAGACAAAGATTATAGGAATTTGCAGGGCAGGGTTTTAAAATAGAGGGTGATGGGGGCTTGGACCGTGTTGCCAGGGGTGGTGGTGGAGGCAGATAAAATAGTAGTGAGCAAGTAGGAGGAGACAAGGAAACACTTTTTCAAACAGAGGGTTGTGAATCTGCGGAATTATCTACCTCAGTGGGCGGTGGAGGCCGGTTCTCTGGATACTTTCAAGAGAGAGCTAGATAGGGCTCTTAAAGATAGCGGAGTCAGGGGATATGGGGAGAAGGCAAGAACGGGGTACTGATTGGGGATGATCAGCCATGATCACATTGAATGGTGGTGCTGGCTCGAAGGGCCAAATGGCCTACTCCTGCACCTATTGTCTATTGCAAGAGGCTTTCAGATAGGCACAAGGATATGTAGGCCCTGGAGGGGTATGGGTGACTTGCAGGCAGAGGAGATTAGTTTAATCTAGCTCATGTTCGGCACAGACATTATGGGCCGAATGGCCTGTTCTTGTGCTGTTCAGTTCCGTGTTAGCATTTGAAGATGTTCTGAGTTGTTAAGCCTTGTGGAGAACTATGAGCTGGGGAGTTACAAAATAAATATCAAGTTTTTAAATACCACAAACAGGATAAGAGGCTGGGAATAAACTAAATATAGCTGGCTGTGAACAGAAGGAGAACAACCAGCTCGCTCTAGAGCGTACTTTATTATTCAATAGATTACACTTGATTTGTGCCTCGGGATTCATCCTTCAGGATGTGGTTGTTTACAGTCCAACCTAATTGCCTATGAACAGGAGGTGACAAGCTGACTTGGTTTGGTTTAGTTACGAGATACAGCATGGAGTCAAACCCTTCGGCCCACCGGGTCTACGCCGACCATCGATCACTCGTTCACGCTAGTTCTATGTTATCCCACTCCCTCATTCACTGCCTACACACTATGGCCAATTTAACCTACAAACACGCACGTCGTTGGAATGTGGGAGGAAACCGGAGCAGCCGGGGGAAGCCCACGTGGTCACAAGGAGAACGTGCCCAGTCCTTCATGGACACAGCCCTCCCCACCATCAAAAGCATCTACACGAGGCAATTTTATTTGGTGTACTGCGCGCAGTTCTGGTCGCCCCATTGCAGGGAGGATGTGGAGACGTTGGAGAAGGAGCAGAGGAGGGCTACCAGGATGCTGACTGGATTGTAGGATATTAGTGAGAATGAAAGGTTGAAGCGTTTTCCCAGGGTAGATACATCAGGACTAGAGGGCGTAGCTTTAAGGTGATAGAGGATACGTGGTGCAAGTGTTATACACAGAGGGCAGTGGGTGCCTGGAACGCGCTACCAGGGATGGCGGTGAAGGCAGATGCGATGGCGGTATTTAAGAGGCTTTTAGATTGGCACATGGATATGCAGGAACTGAGGGATGTGGATCACTTACAGGCAGAGCAGATTATCTTAATTTGGCATCATGGTCGGCACAGACACTGTGGGCCGAAGGGTCCGTTCCTGAGCTGTACTGTTCCATGTTCTTTGTTCTACTTTAGTTTAGTTTATTGTCACGTAGGTAACCATATAACCATATAACCATATAACAATTACAGCACGGAAACAGGCCATCTCGACCCCTCTAGTCCGTGCCGAACACATACAGTGAGAAGCTTTTGTTGTGCGCTAACCAGTCAGCGGAAAGACTATACATGGTTACAATCAAGCCATCCACTGTGTACAGATAGATACACGATAACGGGAATAACTTGAATAACGTTTAGTGCAAGATAAAGCCAGTAAAGTCCGATCAAAGTGTTTAAGAAGGAACTGCAGTTGCTGGAAAATCGAAGGTAGACAAAAGAAACGTTGCCTATTTCCTTCGCTCCATAGATGCTGCTGCACCCGCTGAGTTTCTCCAGCACTTTTGTCAACCTTCAAAGTCCGATCAAAGATAGTCCGAGGGTCTCCAATGGGGTAGATAGTAGTTCAGGACCACTCTCTAGTTGTTGGTAGGATGGTACAGTTGCCTGATAACAGCTGGGAAGAAACTGTTATCAAATCGTCAAAAGGTGCTGAATTAACTTAACAAATTTGAACATTTTAATTCTCCACGGTTTTTTTCTCTCACTCCTTGCCTGTACATCAGTGGTAAACCGAGACTATTTTTGCCACTATTGATTAGACGTGCAAGCAAAATGTAATGCTCCTCAATCAATAATTTCCAGCAAGAAAAACTGCACTGAATGAGAGGCCGTATCACAGATGTCATCTCCCATCACAAGGCACAGGGAATCGAGCTCCCACTGAGGCTGGCTGCATGATTGATTGATTGTTTTAGGAGACTTGCCAAGTGCAGTACAACAATCAATTGCTCGTTTGATCTTCTGACTTAAAGGTTATTCCCAGGAAGTGATCATCCCATCGCAACTCCTCCATTTCATCTCAAGGGTCAAGAGTTATGTCAAATGAGTTTAATTGTCGTGTGTACTCAAAACAAAGCAATGAAATTCTCTCTTGCTGCAGCATAACAAGCCTGTAAACACAGAGCTCAAAGATATGATAAACAAAGCAACATTCATTCAATTAAAATCCTCAAGATGTCTTTTCATCTTTATCCTTTGCCCAACCATCTGCCAATCAAACCCCTCTCACCTGTATCCACCTATCACCCACCTCTCTTCCAGCTTTCTCCCCTAACTACATCCCGACCCCAAACTTCACCCATCCATGATCTCCAAGATTATTGCAGAGAACCCAAACCATCTGTTTTATAACCTGCAGCTTATTCTTTAACACTTCCGTCACTAGCAATTAAAGACCCAGTCCGTGCATAAGTGATCTCATTCGGGACAATACTGCGGTCAATCAAAAGCTGGGCATCACTTTCTGCTGATACAGGGAGCAGCAGGTTGACTAAGGGGGGCAAAGTGGGCAGCTGGTAGAGCCATTGTCTCACAGCAACAGAGACCCACGTTTGATCCTAACATCGGGTGCTGTTCGTGTGGAGTTTGCATGTTCTCCCTGTGACCACGTGGGTTTCCTCCAGGTGCTCTTGTTTCCTCCCACATCCCCTAGACGTGCGGGTTTGTAGGTTATTGGCCTCTATAAATTCCCACCAATGTGTAGAGTGAGTGAATGAGAAAGTGGGATATCATAGAACTGGCGTGGACTCGGTGAGTTGAATGGCATGATTCCTTGCTGTATCTCTAATGTAAACTAAGCTTGGCCCATTACAACAGAGATTGGATGTGCTCTCTACCCACAGTGTGGTGATAGGGAAAAGGAGAAGATATGAACAACTGTTTGGCAGAAGCCCTCAGGAACGGCAGGGAGTGCAGGGACAAGCGGCAGTTGTGTTGGGGTTTAGATGCTCCTCCACTTTGCATTGTTCTCCTGCATCAATGGACCAGGACCACACCAGCTAGCCAAATGTGCAACTAAATATTGACATGCACACTTTGGTGACGTAATGTCGCTACTTCCAAAGACAAATAAATGAGGTAAACAGAGTCATATAGCATGGGACCAGGCCCTTCGGCCTTTTCTGTCCATTGACCAAGATGCCTCATTTAAGCTGGCCCCATTTGCATGCGTTTGGCCCTTATCCCTCCAAACCTTTGCCATCCATGTCCAAGTGTTTTTTAGTTGTACTTGACTCAACTACCTCATCTGACAAATCTATTGACAGAACATGCTTTGTCGAAGCAGCAATGTGCAACTCATGGCTGTAACTGATACAACAATTCATCACACATCACACCACGTGGTCTGCCTTAAAAGTGACTAAGAATTTATTTATTGTGCATTTCGATCGCTACCACAGAATCATGTTGTCTATAAACTTCAACCTGTGACATAAAACAATGCAAAGATTAATGACGCTGGTCAGGTTTTAAAGCCATACAGCTGCACATTGTTTTTGTACATCATTGGCTACCGTAAACTCAATCACTCTACACAAGTCATTTCTTAAGCCTCTCTACATCTATGCTTTCTTTCATCCTGACTCCCATCTTGCCCATGTCAACCAAGATGCCCCATCTCACCTCCTGGTTGACAGGGTAGCATTCCCCTTCCCTACTGTCCTTGTGAAGCTCCAGAGGCACCTCATCCCCAAGGCTCTGCCATAACTGGGTGGAGTTTCAGTCTGAAGGGTCTCAACCAGAAACGTCACCTCATCTTTTTCTCCAGAGATGCTGCCTGACCTGCTGAGTTACTCCAGCATTTTGTATCTTTTTTCAGTATAAACCAGTATCTGCAGTTCCTTCCCTCAGCTTGAGTCTCCCCTCTAGGACTGTCTACGTTGTGCCAAGTCACCATTAGTGAGTTCCTACTAGTTTTGACATGCTACAACGCATCTGCGGTTGGTTTGAATTGCATCCACATTGTAATGTAGTCCTCTCAATTCAATGTGGGGAAACAAGGAGCTGCAGATGCTGGTTTACACTAAACGACACAAAGCACTTTGTGATTTGTATACATTTTTGTGTGTTGTTACCAGAATTGGGATGTTACGACAACTTTGCCTTTGGTTCGCATTTTCGGATATTAAAGATTTGGTTTTTATTTAAGCGGAGGCATATTTTTAAAAACCTGTAAACGTGCAGCAACAAAATTTTTCATGAGGCGGACAAAAATGCTGGAGAAACTCAGCGGGTGCAGCAGCATCTATGGAGCGAAGTTTCCTTCGCTCCATAGATGCTGCTGCACCCGCTGAGTTTCTCCAGCATTTTTGTCTACCTTCGATTTTCCAGAATCTGCAGTTCCTTCTCAAAAATTTTTTTTATTCCTGATCTGTTTTGCAAACAGTTTTCAAATAAGGCGGCAACTGTGGCTGATTTGACAGCAATAGGTCAGTAAACAGCAGCATCCTGTCAGAAGCTTGGTCTGAAAGCCCGAGATTACGGAGTGCACTCTACTCATGCATATTAAACAGCAAGAGCTGAGTGCTTTAATAGCTCCAACTATTTTCTCTTACCGTTTTGAGTTTGAAGATAGAGGTCTTTTTTGCGATCAGTAATTACAGAGCAAACATTTAAGTGCGTGCTGAGCAGTTTAATCACCATCATTTTCATCCTCTCTGTATGTTGGTAATTTGGCAGAGGGGTGCCTCTCATGTGGCTCTGACTCTTCCTGATTCATCACCACTATCTCACTTACATCTGGTGAGATATTCAAGAGCTGCTGGAAGACCATCCACTCGGTGAGAGGCGCTCTTTGTTCCTTCCGCCCCAAGCGTGTTGGTCGCCCTGCACAGCGAGATGCCCCTCAGGGAATGTTGCCGACTGGCCAACTCCTGACTGCAGCAGTACGCGTTGAGGGACGCACTGAAGCTCGGTGCAGCCAACGCCAAGAGTGCAGGGGAGGACCACAGTCTAGGGTTACTCCAGCACTTTCTGTTTTGGGTCTTTGATGATGATGGCTGCCTATTTATAGACAATAGACAATAGGTGCAGGAGTAGGCCATTCGGCCCTTCGAGCCAGCACCGCCATTCAATGTGATCATGGCTGATCATCCCCAATCAGTACCCCATTCCTGCCTTCTCCCCATATCCCGACTCCACTATCTTCAAGTGCTCTATCTAGCTCTCTCTTGAAAGCATCCAGAGAACCTGCCTCCATTGCCTTCTGATGCAGAGAATTCCACAGACTCACAACTCTCTGTGAGAAAAAGTGTTTCCTCGTCTCCGTTCTAAATGGCTTACTCCTTATTCTTGAACTGTGGCCCCTGGTTCTGGACTCCCCCAACATAGGGAACATGTTTCCTGCCTCTAGCGTGTCCAAGCCCTTAAGAATCTTATATGTTTCGATGAGATTCCCGCTCATCCTTCTAAACTCCAGAGTGTACAAGCTCAGCTGCTCCATTCTCTCAGCATATGACAGTCCCGCCATCCCTGGAATTAACCTTGTAAACCTACGCTGCACTCCCTCAATAGCAAGAATGTTCTTCCTCAAATTAGGGGACCAAAACTGCACACAATACTCCAGGTGTGGTCTCACTAGGGCCCTGTACAATCTACCTCCTGTAGATCCCTTCGATGGTGCGGAGTTCAGTACTGTGATGGGACGGATGAATGACTATAACTTTGGATAAAGTACACAGTAGTGTTAGGAAATGTAAAAATGAAACATTAATGACTGCACGCTGTACCATTCATTGTGTTGTGCTTAAACCATCTATTCCTGGCATCCTGGATGGCATTCTTCATTTCTCAACTAGTTCCTTTATTTTCTGAAGCGACGAAACATTTTCTTCTCCTCCTATACATATCCATCAGTGTGACATTTCTTGCTGATGTTAGGACATAGAACAGTACAGGAACAGAGACACAATGAACTGCAGATGCTGGTAACTCAATGGGTCAGGCAGCATTACTGGAGAACATGGATAAGCGACATTTCAGGTTGGGACCCTTCTTCAGACTGATTGTAGTATCGTAGCAGAGGGGGGAGAAAGCTGGAAGAGAGGAGGGTGCAGGATAAAGCCCATCAAGTCATAGGTGGATATGTGGGGTTTTATTTGATTGGCAGATAGCACAGGAACAGGCCCTTCGGCCCACAATGTCCGTTCCAAACTTGATGTCATCAACTAATCTCCTCTGCCTGCACATGATCCTTACACCTTCTTTCCCCTCATATCCATGTGCATATCTAAAAGCATTAAACACCACTATCGTGTCTGCCTCTACCACCACCCCAGAACACAGATTGTGAAAGAAATCAGATGCATACTTTTCATTTTTTAACAAGACACAGAGTGCTGGAGTAACTCAGCGGGCCAGGCAGCATCTTTGGAGAACATGGATAGGTGGTGATTCAGCTTGGGACCCCGTCTGACCCGAAACATTGCCTATCCATGTTCCCAAGAGATGCTGCCCGATCTGCTGAGTTACTCCAGCACTTTGTCTCTTTTTTTTTGTAAACCAGCATCTTCATTTCCAGGTTTCATTCAATCTGGGTGACTGCAGGCACTCATGTTGAATGTTATAAATAATTCACAATCCCTCCTCTTCCACCGATAGCTGCACTCCATGCTTGACCTGAGACAAGGCTATGTTGGCAAAGCATCACCTGAGTGGGTGGTGAAGTACTCGGTGAATGGAACACCTGATTTATTCTGTCAGATCATGGTAGTTATGGGTGTGAATCAGGCTTCTCATCCTGGCTCAGCTGTCTATCAGGGCTTAAACTGTGTAGGAAGGAATTTCAGATGCTGGTTTGTACCGAAAATAGACACAGAGTAAATCAGCAGGTCAGACAGCATCTCTGGAGAAAACGAATAGGCGGGATGACAGGTCCGAACCCTTCTTCAGACTGAAAGAAGTGGGGGAGGGGAGGGAATCAACTGGAGGCGAGAAAAGCCCAGGCCAAATCAGAGATGACAATACATGACCTCAGGAAGGGTGGAGCCCATAATGGCCCCTTGTTGACAGCAAAGATCCTATAGCGAGCAAGATAGCCCACTCGACGAAAAAGACGTAGTACGGTCATGGGCAGATTCATGGGTAATTTTCGGCCCCATTTCTGTAACCGGCTTCCGCCTCCGCACCAAAGATCCCATAGCGGAGCAAAGATACTAGTGCGGGGACGGAAGCCGGTTATGGAAACATCCTCGTAAATCTTTGGTAAAAATCTTCTCCTCATTTTCAGAATTATAATTTATTAACACAAACTGTTCCCCCCGCAACGTTGATTACACTGCGAGTCGGGTCGGGTTACTGAAATGGATGAAAAAAAGGCCCACGTTCTGCTCCGTTGCGTACTACACGTCAGCCCATTGCATTTAGCAGGAGTGGTCTATCTTCCTCCGCTATAGGATCTTTGGTTGACAGGGGAAGGTGCGATGAGAGAGATACAAGGATGCGACCAGTAGAACTGGTAGGATGACTAGGGTGGGGGAATCTTCATAAATATGTATTCCATGACAGTCTTCAATCCCATTAAACCATAACATCAATTCCTCTACACCCTGAAGAAGTTGCTGTTTATTAGTTAGACATGCTTACAGCTCCAGATTGATCAGGTGAATATTGTTAATCATCTATTGCCCTATCGTACAGGCAGATAACCAATATATTTTGCAGCAAGAATATTGTGTTCATCAATATCCCTCTGTCCAAAACTAATTAATGATATTAGTTATTGTATTTCTCATTTTTGTTTCATCACTTTATTATAAACATGCAACATTATTGAATAAAAAAAGCAACATTGCTGTAAATGGCAGGTCGTTGACAGTGGGAAGGAAGGATGGCTTCACTTGGCTGAAAGTCATTTTGCTAAGTATAATACTCATGACGTCAATCTCTCCTCCGAGTTTCAATGCTTTGGAGTTGCATATTAATCAACCACGGAGCCTACAATTAGGCTTAAGACAAACAACTGGGATGGAATGATTAAGGCGGGGACAATATTATGGCGAACTTTGCAAAGCGTGTTAAAACGAACGGATGAATTAAATTATGCCATTTCATTTTGCTAAAGAAAAAAGTAATTAAAATAAGCTGAAAGCAAAGAGATTTTTTCCAGCATTCTTCAAATTGTAGAAGCTAGGTACTGTGGATGTTAGTTTCCAAAAAAAGACAGAAGTAACTGGAGTAACTTAGTTACTTCAAGCAGCATCTCTGGAGAACATGGATGGGTGACATTTTGGGTCAGGATCCTTCTTTAATCTGAAGATAGACACAAAATGCTGGAGTCTGAACAAGGGCCTCAATCTGAAACATCACCCATTCCTTCTACCCAAAGATGCTACCTGTCCCGCTTGCTGGAGTTACTCCAGCATTTTGTATCTATCTTCAGTGTAAACCAGCATCTGCAGTTGTTCCTACACATCCTTCTTCATTCCGATCAGTCTGCTGAAGGGTTGCGATCGAACGAATCAGTCTGAAGGAGGGCCAATCACCCATGCTGACAAAGATGCCCCATCTAAGAATCCCATTTCCCCTTGTTTGGCCCATATCCCTCTAAATCTCTATCCATGCTTCTGCCTAAATGCCTTTTAAATGTTGTTCTTGTACCTACCTCAACCACCTCCTCAGGCAGTGTGTTCCATTTACCCTCCACCCTGTGTGAAAAGGTTGACCCTCTCACCTTAAACCTATGCTCTCTAGTTCTCCATTCCCCAACTATGGGGAAAAGAGCCTGTGCATTCACCCTTTCTATTCTCGTGATTTTATACACCTCGATAACATCATCCATCAGCCTCCTGCACTCCAAGGAATAAAGTCCTAGCTTGCCCAACCTCTCCCTGTAGCTCATGCCCTCCAGCTATGGCAACATCCTCGTAAATCTTCTCTGGAATCCATCCAGCTTGATGGCATCTTTCCTATAGCATGGTGACCCACACAGAACACAATAGTCCCAGTGTGTCCTCATCAAAGCCTTGTACGACTGTAACATAACATCCCAACTTCTATACTCAGTGTCCTGACTGATGTATGGCCAGTTTGCCAAGTGCAGTCCTCACCACCCTATCTACTACCCATGACACCACTTTCAGGGAAATATGTATGTACTCCATTGGCCACCCATCTGCTCTACAATTTAGATTAAATCATCAGGTTTGCAAAATGATTTTTGTACTATGAGCATGGAATGGGTGAAATTAATTTGAGCACACCCACAGGATCTTAAACGATATAAATGAGTTCACATTAAACTAGAGATTATATATATATGCATGATTCACTGCAAGAGCAGATGGTGCGTTAAGGGAAACCTTTTGATGTTTTATGGAACATTTTGTCACCTGTGAAATATAGAGTGGTTAGGTTGCCCGGTTGGAATAAAATGGGACTTCCTCAAATTTGCATGAACATAGAATAGTGTTGGTCCACTACCGATTTTCCCCGCACCTTTGGTTCCAGAGCCTTGTCGTATTATATGTTTTGCCGGACCAACAGATGTCACGGCCTGAGGGGGCCGAGATGCCGGCCCACAAAGTCTGACTTAGAAGTCGGCTTTGGGAACAGATCGGCAGGCTCCAGCTGGACCGGAATTCCAGAGCCCTGGCTGCAGACGGGAAACGCAACCCGCTAATCGGCGTGGAAGTCCCAATGAGGTAGACATTGGCCACCTCACCCGGCCTAGGCGCCACATTTTCGGGGGAGGGCTTCAGGGGGGAATTTTGAAGTGCGCTCTCGTAATTTTGTCAATTGAAGGTGGTGTCAGGCCAATAGTTGCCGGAAAATCTGTACATCACTGAAACAGGCCCTTCGCTCCACAATGTCTGTGCTGAACAAGTTAAGGCTGTCCACTTTCCCGAGCTGCTCACGAATTCTCCCGAGTTTTCCCCTTGATTCAAACTCGGAGAATGTTCGTAATGGGTCCGTAGATATATCGTAGCGGCTCATTATGTCAACCATAGGTACTCGGGGCATTAAATGTTGCAATTTTTCTCCTCCCGACAATCTTTAACAGGTGGTGGCTGACCCGTTGAGTTCCTTCAGCCCATTGTTTTTCTACACACCAAGTCGTTGAGTGTTAACTGCTTCAATTTCAAATGGACAATAAATAATAACCTCATTAGCGATGCCAGTAACCACAAGCCATGAAGGAATAAAGTACTAGCTTGGAACTGCAGGTGGAGTATCCAGCAGCTTAGGCAGCATTTCTGGAGAATATGGATAGGTGATGTGTCAGGTTGAGACTAACTCAGTCTGAAAAAGGGCCCCGACCCAAAACATCGCCGATCCATGTCCTCCAGAGATGCTGCCTGACTCGCTGAGTTACCCCGGCACTTTGTGTGTTAAATAGAACAGTGGAGCACAAGAACTGGCCCTTCGGTGGGAGGCGCGACTTTCGTCAGCAGCGGCCTCTGCAGTCCGTCTGCGTTTTTATTATTTTATGTCTATGTTTTTATGTAGTTATTGTTATTTTTTGTTGGGGTATGTGTGTGGGGGGGTGGGGGTGGTGGGGGTAACTATTAAATCTCTCCCTGCACGGGAGACACGACCTTTTCTTTGTCGGGTCTCCGTTGTCGTTGGGGCTGCAATGAGGAGCGGCCTCCAACAGGAAGACCGGGGGCTGTGGTGCCGACTACTCACCTCACCGTCGCGGAGCTGGCCGAGTCCAGAGCGGGTGGAGCTGTGGTGGACACTGCTGCGGCCCGACCCCCGGAGATTCGGTGGCTGCAACTGCGGGTCTGGCGTGCGGCGGCACCGGGAGCCCGCGGGTCCCTGGAGGGAGACCGCTTTTCGGGGCTTCCGCAACGGCGACTTCTCCCGCCCGAGTTGCGGGGTTGAAGAGCCTTACAGCACCGCCCCGCGCGGCTTGGAATGGCCGCGGGACTGCGAGCGCCCGCCGGGGGCTCTAACATCTAGAACCCGGTGTGCGACCTTGCATCACCCGGCGTGGCTTTAATGGCCGCGGGACAATTCGCCATCGCCCGCCGGGGGCTTTGACTTTGACTCTGACATCGGGGGGGAGAGTGCAGTGGAGAGAGAAGTTTTTTTGGCCTTCCATCACAGCAATGTGATGGATGTTTATGTAAATTATGTTGTGTCTTGGGTCTATTTGTTTGTAATGTATGGCTGCAGAAACGACATTTCGTTTGGACCTCAAGGGGTCCAAATGACAATAAATTGAATTGTATTGTATTGTATTGTATTGTATTGTAATACCCGTGCTGAACACGATGCCAAGATCATCTCTGATTTACCTGCACGCAATTCATATCTCACCATTCCCTGCATAGCACTATGCCTATCCACAAACCTCTGAATCAAATCTTGTTATTTAAGTAGGCTTTAATATAAAGAATGGTTCAGTTTCTCATCGACTGTCATTTTTCAGTGATATCAGTTCAGAATTTGGCCGAAGCCCTCTGCTTGGGCTGCAGCATCATCCAATCATTGCCATGTCACACACCAGTTTTCCAGCTCTGTAATATTAAGTTAATTAACGCTCCATGCAGCCAACAGCGTCAAAACTAACACTTAGCATTCCACAGCATATGTCACTTCCTGGGGCAGGTGTTCAACCATCTTCTGTGTCATTTAATATTGCAAATACAGTAGAGCAATGGAAGGAGGAGACAGGGTCGCCTGTCTTCTCTCAAAACACAAAGTACTGGAGGAACTCAGCAGGTCAGGCAGCAACTGTGGGGAGAATGGACAGGTGGCATTTCGGGTCGGGAGCCTTCGTCAGGCTGATGAAAACTGGCGACAGAGAGTTGGCAAGCAATGTAGGTGAGATGGTGGTTTGATTCGCCAATGGCAGACACCTCTCTTTATCAGTCATCTTCCCGTTAAACCCCCCAGCACCGATCCCTGGGGCACGCCCGTAGTCAGGTCTTCCTTCCATGAAGCCAATTCTCTATCCAGTTGGCTAGCTCTCCCTGGATGACAAGTGATCTAACCTTCCAGAGCAGCCTACCATTAGGAACCTTATCAAAGGCCTTGCTGATGTCCACATAGACAATGCCCCACGTGCAAAACCATGTTGACTATCCTTAATCAGCCACTGTCTACCCAAATGCACATATACACATACATATACACACACACACACATATATGTTATCTCTCAGAATACTCTCCAGTAACTTACTTACCTCCCACAGATGTTAGGCTCACTGCTCTGTAGTTCCCAGGCTTTTCCTTGCAGCCCTTCTTAAACAGAGCCACTCCATAGTCATCCGGCACCTCACCCGTGTCTAAGGAAGGTTCATTCTTATCTTCAGTGCTCCTGCAGTTCCTTGTGTCTCCTCTCTTCTATCTTGATTGGCCAATGGAAGACAGATTGGCGAATGGCAATGGTTAACATATGATGAGCATTTGACAGCATTGGGCTAATACTCGCAGGAGTTTAGAAAGATGAGGGAGGGGACCTCTGAAATGTACAGAATAGTGAAAGGCTTTGATAGAGTAGATGAGGAGATGATGTTTCCACTAGTGGGAGAGTCTAGGACTAGTCAAAACCTCAGAATTAAAGGATATTCCTTTAGGAAGGAGATGAGGAGGAATTTCTTTGGTCAGAGGGTGGTGAATCTGTGGAATTCTTTGCCATAAAAGGCTGTGGAGGCAGTCAATGGATATTTTTAAGGCAGAGGTAGATAGATTCTTGATTAGTATGGGTATCAGGGGTTATGGGGAGAAGGCAGGAGAATGGGGTTAGGAGGCAGATAGATCAGCCATGATTGAATGGTGGAGTAGACTTGATTAAAAATTTTTTTTTAATTTCTTTATTTATATAGCACATTTTTAGTCAACTTGCATTGACCCCAAAGTGCTTCACATAATTACATTCACACACACAGGCAAAGGTGGGTGAAGTGTCTTGCCCAAGGACACACACAGGCAAAGGTGGGTGAAGTGTCTTGCCCAAGGACACAACGACAGTATGCACTCCAAGCGGGATTCGAACCAGCTACCTTCCGGTTGCCAGCCGAACACTTAGCCCATTGTGCCATCTGTCGTCTGTCGTCGATGGGCCGAATGGCCTAATTCTGCTCCGATTAACTTATCTTCTCTAACAGCGCATAACCCTTGAAAACCACACACTCCCGATCCCGGTATGGCATAAAAACCAGCGAGGATACAATAAGTTAACGAGCGGAGGGAAGGAGTGACCACTTCCACTTAGAGACTGGGCAGTTCCACACTTTTTAATCACTCTCAATTCTTCCTTATACTGCTCGTGTTTTTGATATGGCACGTGACAAATTCTCTTTCGTGTTCTTTGATCACTGAAATTTCACTCCGACCCAAAGGATAAAATGAAATTTTATTTAAAACAATTGTTGACATACCGCAAAATCTTTATTTTGGAATAAGCAAATAAAACAAATGGAAATAACATTCTTAGCCGAAGGACACCAGTTATAATTATAATTTGGATTAAAAAGCAAATGTTTAATTGCAAACATCACATCTGTAAAAAGCCTGTTGGACCAAATAATTTAAATTGATGATGTTTTTTTGAGAACATGTTACGGTGCAGTCTTTTTCTCCAGATCACTCAGTCGATTTCCTATGTAGGGGTATTTAAGAAAAAGTATATGCAGTTTTAAGTCTTCTTCACACTTCTCTTGCACCTATTCAGTCTAGTAAATCTGCACTGTTGATTTATACATCGGAACAGATCACCTCCTGCTCTGAAGATATTTGAAGGTCTGTGATTTTTCTGTGCCGTTGGGTGTAGAGATGATTAACCGTACTTATACACAATGAAATTAAGGGTAACTCAAAGATTTACATCTCCCCCTAATGCTACACTTGAGTGGAAAGTTGGTAAAAATGATTGAGCGTGTGTATTTATTGCTTTAGACTGGAAGTTATATCAATTGCATTTCCCCATCTCAAGACCAGCTGTTCATATATTATTCATTTGATGGCTCCATACAATATAAATTGCTATAATATCTGCACTGTATGCAAGAGATGAAACGCAGTTATCCATTTTTGCAGCACAAAAAGCAAAAAAGTCCCTTTTAATTTAAAGAGACAAGGAACTGCTGGTGCTAGAATCTTTCGAAGAACACAAAGTGCTGGAGGAACTCGGCTGAGTTGCTGCAGCACTTTTTTAAATTTTACTTTTTTAACAAATGCAAATTCCAGTCATAATTTGCAGGAATATACTATATTACTGCAACACATATATTTTGCCACTGGATGCTGCTAATGAGTTATCTAAATATTTCAGTCGAATCTTGTGGATTAATTAAAGGCTGCACAGTATTATTTTCCAAATGCATAAAATGTTTTAAAGATTTTAGCCTGATCTGGATTCTTCTCTAAAAGTTTGTAGATCCTTAACACCTTATAATTTGCTAATCTTTATTAAAATCAAATCTAGCCTTTTTTAAAAAAATCATACAAACTACAGATAATATAATTCTAATAAGTGAGGTTTGATATGTTTCTACATTTGTGAATGTAGAAATATAATCTAGGAATTGATTTATTTGAATTTGGGGTTTAGAGATATAGTATGGAAACAGCTTAGATTATTTCATTTTATTGTCATGTGTACCGAGGTACAGTGGTACAGAGCTTTTTTTGTGTGCTATCCAGTCAAAAACAGGTCCTTTGGCCCATCGAGTCCATGCCAACTATTGATTATCCGTTCACACAGGTTACCCCACTACATACTAAGGGCAATTTATAGAGGTCAAGTCACCAACAGATCCGCACATCTTTGGGATGGGTATCAACACGAGAAATCTAATCCAAATGATTCATTGTTCTAAAAAAAAGTGATTTCGATAAAAAACGTATTATGTACATGTGATATAAATGGTTATTTAATTCTAAGGAAACACCGCATCCATTGAATTGACTTACGGGGCCTAGACTGAACTCCAAATCTGGAACTCAACAGCATGGAAAACAAAGAAAACTGCTCAGCACAATAACTAAAATAAACTCAGCGTTACGTTACTAACAATTCACAGCAGATTCTTTTGTATGTTTTTAATCGGGCAGCTTTAAGTTTATTAAACTGGTGTGCTCCTTTGCAAGATCAACACAGAACATTTTATTGCAATTGAATGGGTTTCTCAGAAACATCTTGCAATGGCATCTTGTAATGGCCATCGTAGATTACAAGACACAAAATGCATTCCCAGTTTCAGAACATGTCACTTAGAAATTAAAACACATTAGATAATAAAACCACGCAATGAAAAGGTTAAAACTTTATAATTTTACTTTAAATGTAATTGAAACCATCTCAATGAGATCACAAGATTTCTACCACTCTCAAGTACCTACTCTGCAGAATAGATAATACACTTTCAAGATGAGATAATACTCTTTAAGATAGGCTAACTTTTCTGTTGTCAAACACATTAACTCTTTTCAAGGTTCAATAATTATACCTAATTTGACAAATATATTTTCGATTGTGAACTTTCTTGAATCTTCTAAGTGTTTCATTAAATCTCTGCATAGTTGGACAATGGAAAATGTTTCGAATAACTATGATAGTTGATAAAATAGTCTTCACTTTTTATAGACCATGACGTATTAAAATAACCCCAGGATAAAACCATCAATCACCTCTTTGCCGCACAGAGCATCTTACGTTAAGATAGTTATAGCCCTGTCCCAGGGTACGAGTTCATTCCAAGAGCTCTCCCGAGTTTAAAAAAAATCAAACTCGTGGTAAGCACGGAGAATGAACGTAGCGGGTACGTCGGAGTTCGGGGACGTCTCTTAGCGGCTCATAACGCTAACGGCAGGTACTCGGGAAGACTCGCTAACTGCAGGTAAGCACGGGAAGACTCGTGAAGATTTTTCAACATGTTGAAAAATGTCCACGAGAGCCCCGAGTACCGCGAGTGGCCATTACCGTAAATCTCCGAGTTCGAATCAGGACAAACTCGGGAGAGCTCTTGGAATGAACTCGTACCGTGGGACAGGGCTATTATAGATTCAATGGAGTTAAGAAAGAACAATGTCATAGATGTGACTGATTTAAGTGAAGGCATGAAGGAACGGATAGAAATTAAGTTGAACAGCGTGGAGCAAGGAAGTTGTCTGTCAGCTATTTGCAGTGCTATTGTGGTGATGGCATACCAGCATCTCTAAAAAGTGTTTAATGTATATTATCGTAACAATATGCTTAATTTTTTTAATATGGAAAGGGAAATAATTGTTGATGAACGTGGCTTAAATTTGAATTGATAAGTGAACTGGCACCTTTATCTTCAAAAAATGAGCACTGGCTTTTTGAATAGCTAAAACAAAAGATAATATATGGTGGATATCTGATGTTAACGGAAATACTGGAAATATTTGGCTGGTCAGGCAGCATCCACAGAGGGAGGTTGCTGCTGTTTTACTGCTCACTAAAGACCATTGACCTGTATTGTTAACTATATTTTCCCCACGACAAAAGCTAACTGAACTGCTGAGTACTTCCAGCAATGGCTATTCAACACAGATTAGTAGTCGAGCTTGGAAACCAAACCGGGTTAAAACTATTAAAAACTGAATTATTCTGTTGAGCAATTATAAAAACTTAAGGAGCCATTTTAAAATTTCAACTATTGTATTGGAAATGAATCGTAAAAATGCAGATGGCATTTAAAGACCATATATTTAAATTTTGCCCCAAGCAAGTATGATTTGGCACATGCCCAACTCACTGTAAAACTGCACTGCTCTAGAATCTAAAATATTTTCAACTTGGGGGGAAAAAGAAAATTCTGTCCGTATTTTCTCCTTTTCTTCCTGGTCATTAAGATACAATTGCATAACATCTGGCAAGTCATGTAGGTTTTCATGCCTAGATACTGAATGCCAGTAGCTACATCAAGGACAATACCATGAACTTTCTCTGCATTCATCACCTCAGGATAAAAAGCTCCAGAAAGGATGAATGAATAACTAGAAATTAAATTCAGCAATCTGGCTTGATTTCCCCTCGCCAAACTGGGAAAACATCTAACCCGTGCATCCTTCTCAAGGTTCAATCTGGGAACAACTAGAAATTCACCCCGGAATATTTCCAATTTGAATGCCCGAGAGTAAAGGAAGTTTTAGTTGAATTGCAGAGGCAATAAGATTGATCAATCATTTTTTCGAGAAATACTTCAGTGAGCACAGTCAGCAATTAGTATACCCCAAGCATGAGCGGAATGAAAGGGTAAGTTGGTGAAAGAAGGATTTAAAGGCCACTGGAGAGAATTACACAATAAAAGGAATGAACACAAAATAAATAATATCAAGGTTTTAGGGCACCACGGCATTTTAGCATTCTAAAAATACTTTTGACTTTAAAATACTTCTACAGCTTGTAATTTAGTTGAGGAAGGAATGCTGTCATAACACTTTGGCAGATATATTTAAAACTGTGGAAACACTGACTAATACAACCCACAGGACGTATTTAAGAAGGTTAAAGATGTTGGTGCTGTGGCGACAGGTCATTCGTACATATCCTGGAATATTCGCTGCCCCATGGCGATGTAGGCTTCCTTCTCTTCGGCCGTCATCTGTGCCACTAACCCCTCGCACTGACTGACCTGACTGTAGGAGTAGGGCTGCCCTGCCACCAGGACTGTCGGCTCGTCCTCAAACTCCTCGTCCTCCTCGGCGCCGGTCACCACCGGGAACGCCGCCGCCGCCGACATGGCCATGGCCTGCGGCCGGGGCAACTCGTCCTCAGACTCGCTCGTGTCGCTCTCAGAGTCGCTGGCGTTCGTGGCTGGGATGGCGGCGGCTGCGGCAGCTGCGGCGGCCGATGTGCTCTTTTTCTCGTGGATGAGCAGCGTCTGCATGACCTCCTCGTTTGCTTCCAGCGGGTTGCCTTTTCCGTCAAGGTCGTGGTACGGGTCAGCGTCCATGTCGCCTGCAAGGTCAAAGAACAAAATATATGGATCAATAACCAAGGAAGTGCAGGTGCTGGTTTTCAAAAACAAAACATATCCCTGCAGCGTCCGTTGAGAACGTGGATAGGTGACGTTTCAGGCAGAGACCCTTCTTCAGGCTAATTGTGGTGGGTTTGGGGGGGAGAGGGGAGAATGCTGGAAGAGAGGAGGGGCAGGACAAAGTCTGGTGAGAATTAAGTTGATATACACCTGAGAGTGGATTGATAGACTGGTTGTGTAAGAAGGTTCTGCAGATGCTGGTTTAAACTGAAGATAGACACAAAAAGCTGGGGTAACTCAGCGGGACAGGCAGCATCTCTGGAGAAGGGTCTTGACCTGAAACGTCACCCATTCCTTCTGTCCAGAGATGCTGCCTGTCCCGCTGAGTTACGCCAGCTTTTGATACACTGATTGTTGGACACAGGCCAGAGGTGAGGAGACAAAAAATCTCAAAAAGTATGGGATATGGATAGAAATTGCAAAGCCGGAGGAAGGAATATAGGTGGAAGGGGAGGAGGAGGAGCACAGTGGCACAGCAAGAGAGTGCCAGAGACCTGGGTTCAATTCTGACTCCTGCTACTGTAGAGGCGATGGTGCCTGCTTTCTAATCAACACCTCGTGGTGTTGACATGTAGCAGTCCTGACGAGTTCATGTTCCCCGGACCTGGAATATCAAACTGTGAAGTGCCGTCCCTACTAATTGCCGAGGAAAATCACCTCAGCTATCCTGACAGCAGTCTACAACCCCCCCCCCCCCCCACGCAGACATCAAGCTTGCTCTGAACGAACTGTACTCCACTATCAATAGCCTCGAGCCAAAATACCGCAAAGCCCTGGTCATTGCAGCCGGAGACTTCACTTGGGGCGTACCACCAAAGTACTACAGGTATGTATCTTGTCCCGCCAGGGGCCAGAACACCCTCGACCACTGCGACACATCAATAAAAAACTGCCTACCACTCTGTCCCTCGGCCACATTTTGGGAAATCTGGTCACCTCGCTGTGTTTCTGCTCCCTGCCGACCAACAAGAATTGAAGCAGGAGGATCTGGTACAGAGAGGTGTTAAATGCTGGTCAACGGACACGGATGACTTCCTACGCGAATGCTTTGAGTCGGTGGACTGGTCCACATTCAGGGATTCCGCAGCTAACCTGAATGAGTACACCACTGCCGTGACTGACTTCACCAGCAAGTGCGTGGAAGACTGTGTGCCAATGAAGACAATCCGAGTGTTCCCCAACCAGGAACCATGGATGGACCGTGAGGTACATTCACAGGTTAAGGTCAGGTCTGCTGCGTACAAGTCAAATGATCCCGAGCCGTACAAGAAGGCCCGCTATGATCTCCGCAACGCCATCAAGGATGCCAAGAGACAATACCAGGACAAACCTGAGTCCCAGTGTAAACACTCAGACACACGGAGAATGTGCTACGGTCTAAATAAGATAACTGGCTGCAAAGCAAGGTCAGGCAACATCATTGCTGATAGTGAGACCCTACCTGATGAACTGAATTCTTTCTATGCTTGCTTTGAGCAGAAGGCCAACAGGGCAGTGACACCTGGCCTGCGTTCTCAGCCCCCTTCTTTACTCCTTGTACACCCACCACTGTGTAGCCATGTACAAATCTAACACAATTTACAAATTCGCAGACGACACCACCATTGTGGGCCGGATATCAAATAGTACAGGAAGGAGATTGAGAACCTTGTGTCCTGGTGTGGAGACAACAATCTTTCTCTCAATGTCAGCAAGAAAAAGGAGATAGTAATCGGAGTTCAGGAAGTGAAGCGGTTCACACACCCCAGTTTACATTGATGGTGCCGAAGTAGAGATGATTGAAAACTTCAAATTCCTAAGAGTCAATATCACCAACAACTTCTGTGGGAAAGAACTGCAGAACTGCAGGTTTAAATCGAAGGTAGGCACAAAATGTTGTAGTAACTCAGCGGGAGAGGCAGCATCTCTGGAGAGAAGGAATGGGTGACGTTTCAGGTCGAGATCCTTCTTCAGTCTGAATTCCTTCTCTCCAGAGGAGAAATCTGTCCCGCTGAGTTACTCCAGCATTTTGATTCTATCACCAGCAACTTCTCCTGGATCACCCATATTGAATCAGCGACCAAGAAAGCACAACTGCAACTCTACTTCCCTAGAAGGTTTAGAAAGTTCGGCATGTCCCCTACAACTCTCACAAACTTCTACAGATGCACCACAGAAAGCATTTTTATCAGGATGCATCACGGCTTAGTTTGGGGACAGCTCCATCCAAGACCGCAAGAAATTGCAGCGAATTATGGACACAGCCCACACCATCACACAAACCAACCTCCCTTCTATTGACTTCATTTATACCTCACGCTGCCTCGACAAGGCCAGCAGCATAATCAAGGACGAGTCGCACCCTGGCCACTCCTTCTTCTCCCCTCTCCCATCAGGCAAAAGCTATAGAAGTGTGAAAACGCACACCACCAGATTCAGGGACAGTTTCTTCCCGGCAGTTATCAGGCAACTGAATCATCCTACCACAACCAGAGAGCAGTGCGGAACTACTATCTACCTCTTTGATCACCCTAGGACTATCCTTGATTGGACTTTGCTGGCTTTACCTTGCACTAAACATTATTCCCTTATCATGTATCTATACACTATAAATGGATCGATTGTAATCATGTATTATCTTTCTGCTGACCGGTTAGCACGCAACAAAAGCTTTTCACAGTACCTCGGTACACGTGACAATAAACCAAACTGAACTGAAACTGAACTGTATGTTCGTTTCCTCACAGACTCCAAGGTACGGGACTATAGGTTAATTGGCTTCTGCTAATTGTAAATTGTCCCTAGTGTGTAGGATGGTGCTAGTGCATTGATGGGCTGAAGGGCCTGTTTCAATGCTACAGGTCCAAAGTCTAGAGTTTAAGGAAGAGGAGAAATGGGTGCAAATCCAGGTGGAGCACACGGAAGAGTTGGAGGGGAGTGAGTTTGAGGTTAGTTACCTAAAATTTGAGAATTCAATGATAATACAGTTCGGTTGTAAACTACCCAAGGGAAATACGAGGACCTCCAGTAAAAAATAGAAGACGGACTCGCAAAAATAAAAAATAAACTACTGCTGTTAATTTATTCCTAAAACAGCAGATTGAATGCAAATGGGATGACTAAGGCCACATAAGTTTTAAAGATCAGCATGTGGTATATATAGAGAGCTGGATTAACCCCTTCCAAAGTGGTTAGAAGTATAAACACAAGGAACTGCAGATACAGGAATCTTGGGCAAAACACAGTGCTGGAGGAACTCAACGGGTCAGGCAGCATCTGTGGAGGGAATGCTTTGGACTGGTGATGTTGAGTCAGGACCCAACATCGTCTATCCATTCCTTCCACAGATGCTTGACATATGATCACTGGAATTTAGAAGGATGAGAGGGTACCTTATAGAAGCATATAAATGTAAAGGATTTGAAAGGTTAGATGCAGGAAAAATGTTCCTGATGTTTGGGGCAGTCCAGAACCAGGGGTCACAGTTTAAGAATAAGGAATAGGCCATTTATGACTGAGATGAGGAAAAAAAAATTTAGGCAGAGAGTTGTGAATCTGTGGAATTCTCTGCCACAGAAGGTAGTGGAGGCCAATTCACTGGATGTATTCAAGAGAGAGTTGGATATAGCTCTTAGGGCTAACAGAATCAAGGGATATGGGGAGAAAGCAGGAACGGGGTACTGATTCTGGATGATCAGCTATGACCATATTGAATGGTGGTGCTGGCTCGAAGGGCCGGATGGCCTACTCCTGGACCTATTTTTTTATGTTTCTATGTTGCCTGACCCGCTGAGCTCCCCCAGCACTTTTGTATTTTAGTTAGAAGTGCGTCATCTTTTGTAGGCGAATGTGGGTTAAATACGTATCCTGCCTGATCACAGTCATGAGATAATGGATAAAGGATTGCAACGTTAGGCTCAAAGATAAATTTAAGTGATAAATAATTATTGAAAAGGTAGAAAACACTAACATTAAAATATTTGCTTCAGGTTGCAGAAAAGTGGTAAAGAAGGCCTTTGTCATGCTGACCTTCATCAGTCAGGGAATTGAGTACATAAGGTGGGACGTTATGTTACAGTTTTACATGCCGTCGGTTGGGCCAAACTGCACTCAGTTTTGATCACTCTGCTTTAGGAAGGATGCCTTTAAGCTGGAAAGAGTAAAGAGAAGGTTTACAAGGATGTAATAATAATAATAATAATGGATGGGATTTATATAGCGCCTTTCTAATACTCAAGGCGCTTTACATCGCATTATTCATTCACTCCTCAGTCACACTCGGTGGTGGTAAGCTACTTCTGTAGCCACAGCTGCCCTGGGGCAGACTGACGGAAGCGTGGCTGCCAATCTGCGCCTACGGCCCCTCCGACCACCACCAATCACTCACACACATTCACACACAGGCAAAGGTGGATGAAGTGCCTTGCCCAAGGACACAACGACAGTATGCACTCCAAGCGGGATTCGAACCGGCTACCTTCTGGTTGCCAGCCGAACACTTAGCCCATTGTGCCATCTGTAGCCAGTACCCAAGGGCCTGATCTACAGGTAGAGGTTGGGCAAGCTAGGACTCTAGTTCTTGAAGTGGAGGACGCTGAGCGGTGATCTTATTGAGATGTACAAAAACACGAGGGGGATAGGGTGAATGCACAGTCTTTTATCCAGGGAAGGAGATTCAAGAACCAGAGGACTAGGTTTAGAGTTAGAGGGGATAGGTTCAATAGAAATCAGAGGGGCACTTTTTTTTTTACACACAGTGGGTAGTGGATGTATGGCACAAACAGTCGGAGAAAGCAGCTGCGCCAGATACACTAACAACATTTGAAAGACATTCGGACAGATACATGTGTAGGAAAGGTTTACAGGAACATGAGCCAAACATGTAAACAGGACTAACTCAGAAGGGGCATCTTGGTCGGCATGGACAAGTTGGGCTGAAGTACCATTTTGCTCCTCCATGTGGAATTGGCCTCCCATTCAAGTCAAGTCACTTTTATTTCTATAGCACATTTAAAAAACGACTCGTTGGCCAAAGTGCTTTACATTGGTGAAGGTACTAACGTTATACAAGTGGTTCATAGATTAAGTATATACATAAACACATACATATAGCCCTCACTCAGAGGACGTCATGAAAGGCTTGAGAGTAAAGATGAGTTTTAAGTCTCGACTTAAAGGAGTCGATGGTGGGGGCAGTTCTGATGGGAAGAGGGATGCTGTTTCACAGACCACAGAAACGAGGTGGGTGCAGAGTAAAGCTGGGTAGACGAGAAGGTGGGCGACCTGAATTAGGAGAATTAGTGCTTGATGGACTTCATGGAGTCAGTGGCCAATGGACCTATTTCTAGGTCTAGTATGAGCTAATTTCATCCGCCTACAACCCACACAATCTTTATCGTCACTTTGTAATGATTCATGCTCTCTAAATAAATGGTAAAGAAAATGTGTGATTGGAATCTTCCTGAAATCTGAGCACAGCAGTCAAGGCAATAATGAAAACATTTTTTAATTAGGGAAGGATTTGAAATTTAGAATTCAACGACTCAAGCTAATATTGATCGGCTTAATTCATTCACAGATGTGGACGGAGGTAAGCAATTGATTAGGCTTAACAGATTACAGCATGGAAAACTGGCCCTTCAGCCCACCAAGTCTATGCCGACCAGTGATCCCCGTACACTAGCAGTGACTTGCACACTAGGGATGGTCTCTATGTTGTCTCAAGCTGCAGTAGAAAATTCAAACTGTCACTACTGAATCATGGCCGACATTTGGGAACAGAACGTTATAATTAACGACTTGCACAATGATCTACGTCATTGTCCTTTTTTTAACCATTTTAATGATTATAATTAATAAACAAAGCAGCTTGATCCCTTCGGCACAAAAAAACAGAAATGCTAGCTTTAAATAATTTATATTCCTCTTTGAAAACCACATCCAGAATGGCAGCATCTTATGACATTTGTTTTTTACTTACGTTTAGTTTATTATTGTCACACGCACAGAGGTCGTGATACACTTTTGTAGTATGCTATCCAGACATCCAAAAGGCTATACATGATTACAATTAAGGCGTCCACAATGTGCAGAAACAGGATAAAGGGAATAATGCTTAGGGCAAGATAAAGACGAGTAATTTCCAATTAAAAGTAGTTCAAAGATCTCCAATGAGGTAGATGGTAGGTCAGAACTACTCTCTAGTTGGTGAGAGGATAGTTCAGTGGCTTGATAACAACTGAGAAGAAACTGTCCCTGAATCTATAGATGAGCCTTTTCACACTTCTGTACCTCTTGCCTGATGGGAGAGGGGAGAAGAGGGAGTCCGGGGTGATGGAGTCGATGTGAGGTTGGTTTGCGCGATAGGTAAAATGAACAAACGGAATTGTAATTGTCCCAACCCGAAACACTGCCTGGCCTGCTGAGTTACTCCAGTACTTTGTGTTGTACTCAGGATTTCAGCATCTACAGTTCCTTGTATCCCTCTGCATTTTATATTGAGGCAGTCAGCAAGCATTTTAACTTATTTAAAGCCCTGTCCCACGGTACAAGTTCATTCCAAGAGCTCTCCCGAGTTTGCCCTGATTCGAACTCGGAGATTTACGGTAATGGCCACTCGTCGATACTCGGGGCTCTCGTGGACATTTTTCAACATGTTGAAAAATCTTCACGAGTCTTCCCGTGCTTACCTGCCATTAGCGAGTCTTCCCGAGTACGTGCCGTTAGCGTTACGAGCTGCTAAGAGACGTCCCCGAGCTCCAACATACCCGCTACGTTCATTCTCCGTGCTTACCACGAGTTTGATTTTGTTAAAACTCGGGAGAGCTCTTGGAATGAACTCGTACCATGGGACAGGGCCATTACAGATTTAAAGAAGTGGACGGCACGATTGGGGCAGCAGTAGAGTTCCTGCCTTACAGCACCAGAGTCCCGGGCTCGATCCTGAATCAGTCAACTGAACCATCCTTCCAAGGACTAGAGAGCATTCCTGACCTATTTTTTATCTCATTGGAAACCCTTGGACGATCATTGATAGGACTTTACTGGACTTTATCTTGCACTAAACGTTATTCATGTTATTCCCTTTATCATGTATCTGCCCACTGTGGATGGCTCGATTGTAATCATGTATTGTCTTTCCGCTGACTGGTTAGCACACAAAAGTTTTTCACTGTACCTCGGTACAGGTGACAACAAACTAAACCCAAACTCAGACTACAGGTGCTGTCTATACGGAATTTGTACGTTCTCCCCGTGATCGCGTGGGTTTTCTCCGGGACCTCCGGTTTCCTCCCACACTCTGAAGACACACGGGTTTGTAGGTTAATTGATTTTGGTAAAAATTGTAACTTGCCCCTAGTGTGTAGGATAGTGCTAGTGTACGGGGCGATCGCTGGTCGGCATGGGCTCAGTGGGCTGAAGGGCCTGTTTCTGCGCTGTTTCTCTAAACTAAACCAAACTAAGAAACAGTGAAGAGATTGAAGTGAAAAAGCTGATCTCACCTTCTTGGAGTTCCTCCGAGTCGGTGAAGCCACCTCGGACAGTGCTCTCTCGCATCCAAATTGGTCTCTCCTTAACAGGCTTGCCATCAGAAGCAACTTTGTGCTGGACATCCTGTTCCTCCATGTTGATGATCACTTGTTGAGTGTACAGATCCTCGTAAGTGGGCCCTTTGTTAGCCCAGAGTTCTTTCTGGGAATTCATATTACAGCCAGCACCTTGGGCTCGTTGACTGTCAGAGACAATTTAAAACAATAAGTACAAAGTAATCTAATGATCAAAGGACACACATACAGCTCGGTATCATAAAATAAGGATGATAAAATAAAAATAGAAAATACGTTATTAATATGTTTTAGTATGTGTCAATAGAAGAAATTGAGATTATACCAATAGGGCTCCAATTTTTCTCACTTTTAATACCTGTTGGGAAATTCATCTATTATATAGAGCATTTTCTGACTTTTAACCATATTCAACTTTTTAATATCCAGGCATAAACAGAAAACTTACATTTGAGTGATAGAAGCAGAATTAGACCATTCGGCCCAATAAGTCTACACCTCCATGGCTGATCTATCTCTCCCTCCTAACCCCATTCTCCTGCCTTCTCCCCATAACCCCTGACACCCGTACTTATCAAGAATATATCTATTTCTGCTTTAAAATATCCATTGATGGCCTCCACAACTTTTTGTGGCAATGACCTCCACAGATGCACCACACTCTGACGAAATAAATTCCTTCTCATCTCTTTCCTAAAAGAACGTTCTTTAATTCTGAGGCTATGACCTCCAGCACTAGACTCTCCCACTAGTGGAAACATCGTCTCCACATTCATTCTATCCAAGCCTTACACTATTCAGTACCTTTCAATGATGTGCCCCCTCATTCTTCTAAACTCCAGCTAGTACAGGCCCAGCGCCGTCAAACGCTCGTCCTATGTAACCCACACATTTGTGGGATCATTCTTGTAAACCTCCTCTGGACCCTCTCCAGCGCCAGCATATCCTTCCTCAGATATGGTGTCCAAAACTGCTCACAATACTCCAAATGCAGCCTGACCAGCACCTCATAGAGCCTCAGCATTGCACCCCTGTTTTTGTATTCTAGCCCTCTTGAAATAAATGCTGGCATTGCATTTGCCTTCTTCACTACCGATTCGAATTGCAGATTAACTTTTTGGAATCCTGCACCAGCACCCCCAAGTCCCTTTGCACCTCCGATTTATGGATCCTCTCCCCATTTAGAAAATAGTCTACACCTTTATTCCTATTAGCAAAATGCACGACTCCACACTTTGCTACACTATATTCCATCTGCCACGGAGCCCACTCTCCCAGCCTGTCCAAGTCCTTCTGCAGAGTCCCTGCTCTCTCGACACTACCTGCCCCTCCACCTATTTTCATATCATCCGCAAACTGGGCCACAGAGCTTTCATTCCCCTCATCAAAATCATTAATATAAACGTATATAAACGTAGCAGCCCCGGCAACAAACCCTGAGGAGCTCCGTTAGTCACTGGCAGCCAACCAGAAAAATCCCCCTTTACTGCCACTCTTTGTCTTCTGCCATCCAGCCAACCTGCTATCCATGCTAGTGTCTGCCCTTTGATACAGTGGGCTCTCATCTTCCTTAGTAGTCTCACATGTGGCACCTTATCTGAAAATCTAGGTAAACAACGTCCAGAGTCTCCTTTGTCTATCCTACTATTTACTTCTTCAAAGAATTCTAGCAAATTCATCAGGCAAGACTTCCCCTTCACAAAACCATGCTGACTTCAGCCTATTTTATCAGGAACTTATAAGTTCTCTGTAACCTCATCCTTTATAATGGACTCTCAAATCTTACCAACCACCGAAGTCAGATTAACCGGCCTATAGTTTCCACTGTTCTGCTTTGCTCCCTTCTTGTACAACAATGAGTGCTACTGTTGCACTTGACACACTAGAGATAATATTAAAACAGGCACATAACTTTTTGAATTTAGGTAATTCAGCTCAAGGAAACTCTGCCATGCAATCATGGCTGATCTAACTCTCCCCTCAACCCCATTCTCCTTCCTTCTCCCCATAACCCCTGAAACCCGTATTAATCAAGAATATATGTCTCTACCTTAAAAATATCCATTGACTTGGCCGCCACAGCCTTCTGTGGCAAGGAATTCCACAGATTCACCAACCTCTGACTGAAGAAATTTCTCCTCATCTCCTTCCTAAAGGAATGTTCTTTTTTCCCCTGAGGCTATGACCTCTAGTTCTAGACTCTTCCACTAGTGAAAACATCCTCTCCACATCCACTCTATCCAAGCCTTTCTCTACTCTGTAAGTTTCACCGAGGTCTCCCCTCATCCTTCTAAACTCCAGCGAGTACAGGCCCAGTGCTGCCAAACGCACATCATATGTTAACCCACTCATTCCTGGGATCATTCTCGTAAAAAGATGCTGCCCTGGTATGTAACATTTAGCTGAATAACCCCTTTGAAGAAAAGTTTACCAGAAGACTTCAGAAATGTTTTTCCAGATTGCATCCCAACATGTTATTATGGAATCTGATCTAAGGTTGTACCCAATAGGAACAGTGCGTGGAGACGTGTGGAGTGCGGATGTGAAACAGAGCCCTGTTTCAGTTGGTAATGGGGGAAGTGATTGAGAGGTTCACAGGTCAGAGTATATGGAGATAGATTGAGTGGTAGAAATAACTGGAGATTTTGTATCAATGCAAAAACAGCATTTGTGTATTCTGAAAATCTAAATACAAAATTCAGATATTTCTTTTGGACTCATATAGCCATACAGCACATAAACAGGCTTTTTGCCCAACATTCATGCCTTTGCACAACTTTTTGCCCAACTCATTCAACCTAGTCCCATTTGCTTGCATTTGGCCCTCATCCCTCTAAATCTTTCATATCCATGTACCTGTTCAAATGTCTTTTAGATGTGGTTATAGTAACTGCCTCAACTACCTCCTCTGGCAGTTCGTTTTGTGTACCCATCACCCTCTGTGTGAAAAGATTAGTTCTCAGGTTCATATTAAATCTTTCCCCTCTCACCTTAAACCTATGGTTCTCGATTGCCCCACTTGGTAAAAGACCCTGTGCATTCACCCCATCAAACCCCCTCATGATTTTATACCCCTCTACAAGTTCACCCCCTCAGCCTCCTGCCCGCCAAGGAATAAAGTCCCAGCCTGTCCAACCTATCCCGACAGTTCAGGCACTCGAGTCCTGGCAACATCCTCATAGATCTTCTCTGCGCTCTTACCAGCTTAATGACAGATGAGACAAAGAGAAAGAGATTTAAAATGTTACATTTAATTCAGAATCAACTGCCTCGACTTGGTAAAGGAATGGAATTTAATACCGAGAGTGTTAAAATTAGAATGAAGAGACAATCAAAACACGCGCATCATACCAAGGAAAATATTTAACACGGCTGGTTGGTAAATGGTTCTGCTTGTTACCAAACTAAAGCTAGCAATGCCGTAGTTACCTGCAGTGGGCAGAAGCAAGATACTGTTACCAGGACTTGAGACAAAGAATGCAAACAGTATCTCCCCTCACCTCCCCCAAAATCTTGAGTCAAAAGGAGGCCAACGCATCCAATCATAAAATGATAACTGAATTTGTTTTAAAACCTGACGGGACTTTGTGGGCTAAATGTTCGTTGTTCTCATACTGGAGAATTAAAATGCAATGATTAATAATGTGACTGAAAGGAAATGAAATCAAATACAACTGAAGGAACGAGTACGTCGTGTTCAGCTAGTACACGGAGTGCTTTAATGATTGGAGCTATTGTTCAAGTTTAGATATACAGTGCGGAAACAGGCCCTTCGGCCCACCAGGTCCGCGCCGACCAGCGATCCCGCACATTAACACTACCCTCCACATACTAGGGGCAATTTTACATTTGACACCAAGCCAATTAACCTACTTTGAAGTGTGGGAGGAAACCGAAGATCTCGAAGAAAACTAACGCGGGTCAAGGGGAGAACATACAAATTCCGTACAGACAAGCTCCCCTAGTCAGGATCGAACCCAGGTCTCTGGCGAATAAAGCAGTAGCTCTACTGCTACGCCACCATGCTGCTTGATTTAGGAGCAAATTAGTTTAGTTAAGAGATACAGCATGGAACTGGGGCCCTTCAGCCCACCGAGTCCAATCCGACCATTGATCACACGTTCACACTAGTTCTAGGTTATCCCACCTTCTCATCCACTCCCCACACACTAGGGACAATTTACAGAGGCCAATTAAACTACAACCCCACACGCCTTTGGGGTCTGGAAGGAAACCGGAGCACCCAGAGGAAACCCACGCGGTCACAGAGAGAAGGTACAATCTCCACACGAGGTCAGGATCAAACCCGGTCTCTGGAGCTTTGAGGAAGTAGGTCGGTCTGATGAAATTAGCTTCATGTCCAAAAATCTCTCAGACCATCATTATCATCTTCCTACTTTAATACTCCTTTTAAAATATGTAATTTCTTAATTGACCGTTTCCATCATTTCCAATTTATTTTGAACTAAACTAAACTAATTGAGCTGAAGTATATTTTAGCCCATATATCTATTTTCAGCTTTTCATGTATCATGGCACACACTCTATGCAGGTTTACACTTCAGCTGCTGGCAAGAGCAAGCTCTCCTTTGAGGAAGGAAACTGTCTTAAATGCTTCTATCAAAAGCAGAGGAAAGGCTGTTTGAACGTCATCTTCTTCAAGCTTGGAAGAACCAAAGCACAGCCAGATCTTTCACATCTTTGATACTCGGTAGATTTTTTTTAAAGTTGAGAATGTAAACGAACCTTGCTCTGAGTGACGGAATTTCTGTCGGTTCTGGCTCCAGGATTTCATAAGCCAGGTTAACATCTTCAGTTTCACGCAGTAGAGCATAGATTGGTTCAATCTGTTCATTGAACCTTGCCAAAAGTGTTCTGGCGTCCTTCTTTGGTAACGCAGATTCATCCTCTTCAACCTCAGTTTGACAGAAAGTGCATCGGAAGGTTCCTGCGGGCACAAAATGGCATCTTCCATTAAACCTCTCACAGTAGATTACCTTGATATTAATAAATCATTGGCTAATTTATCCAGTGTCTTACAGCACGGAAACAGGCCCTTCGGCCCAACCCCTCCATGGTGCCCAGTCTAAGCTAGTCCCATTTGCTTTGGGTTTGGCCCGTATTCATCTGAACGTTTCCTATCCATGTACTTGTCTAAAGCACGCCCAGGCCACCCTTCCTTAAAGGCACATTGCACCTAAACAAACATATTCCACTTGAAGTGAGACACAAAATGCTGGAGTAACTCAGCGGGACCAGCAACATCTCGAGAGAGAAGGGATAGGTGACGCTTCAGGTCGAGACCCTTCTTCAACAGAGTCAAGTGAGAAGCGAGAGATATGGACGGGCAAATTCATACCGCTGGGTTATATAAGCGGTCCAAGCAAAATAGGAGGTGGCGTTTCTCTCATTTGCATTTGGCCTCACTCTGGGCCTCACTCTGACACTGACTACACATGATACTGTTATTACACTGTTAGAGTATTAACGATATGTTTTGAGTGATACCAATCTGATTTCTTCAAGTTAACTTATTTAACAAACTACTGGAAAGAAAAAATAAACATAGAATAATAGGGTCTGTGTGGAAACAGGCCCTTCGGCTGAACTTGTTCGTGTCGCTCAACATGCCCCATCTACGCTAATCCCATTTGCCTGCATTTGGCCCATATTCCTCTAAACCTTTCCTATCCATGTACTTGTCCAAGTATCTTAAATGGCACCTGCCTCAAATACCTCCTCTGACAGCTCGTTACATTTATCCAGTGTGAAAAAGTTGCCCGCTCTGGTTCCTATTAAATCTTTCCCCTCTCACCTTAAACCTAAGCCCTCTGGTATTGATTACCCGACCCTGGGTAAAAGACTGCATGCATTCTTGTACAATGAAACAAAATGGCATAAAATGACAATGAATGCCAAAACAATACATATAATACTAAAGGTACACAAAAATGCTGGAGAAACTCAGCGGGTGCAGCAGCATCTATGGAGCGAAGGAAATTTCCTTCGCTCCATAGATGCTGCTGCACCCGCTGAGTTTCTCCAGAATTTTTGTGTGCCTTCGACTTTCCAGCATCTGCAGTTCCTTCTTAAACACATACAATATTAAAGCTGAACAAGGCTTTCAATTACGTCCAAAAGAAGAGAATACCTTTCAGGCTCTTTGAATATAAATCGCCTTTTCCATTGAAGACCAGCAGTTAACAGGTCATATTATTCTATCATGATATAAATTATTCACTTTGCCATCTGTTTTTAGTTTATTTTAGGACAAGGCCAGGATTTGCCAAGTGTAGACACTGCACGCACTGGTGCTCCCCTGATGCTGCTCTCAGCAGGGCCGAAGATATCAGTCCCTCTCATGTGCAGAGAAAAGTGAGCAGGACGGAAAACAGATGGCACCATCCACAAGCCCCGACACCCAGACTGCTGAGAACCCTGCATCGCTCCCATCTGCACCGTCTCAGCTGAAAGAGTAGCCGTGCGTCAAGCTGCAATCGTAGCTCTGTCCATGTCCACTCATCACTGTTGACCACTTGCAATGTAAGATAACAAATCAATAAAATTAAATAATTCTATATAATCAGACAATCCAAGATGGCGTCAATCCAGGCGACTATGTGTTAGTCACAGAAGTGGATCTGCAATTCGCCGCACTCTTAAATCCCCATTATTCCCATATCCTGTATCTGGACACAGTTAGATTGTAATTATGTTTCGACTTTCCACTGACTGGGTAGCACACAACAAAAGCTTTTCACTGTTCACAATAAACTAAACTAAATAACAGTAAACGCAACTGCAAATTGAGATTTCAGAAAATATTCAGAATTAGCATTTTACAAGATTTAACATTTGTATTTATTTAGCAATAAAGGGAGTATTACCCCGTTTACATCAGTCTATTATCTCACAAATACAAATCAAACAATCATGATGTGTTGCACAAAGTAGACACAAGGAACTGCAGATGGTGGTTTACAAAAAAAAGTGCTGGAGTAACTCTGTCCGTCAGGCAGCATCCCTGGTGAACATGGATGGGTTGGGATCCTTCTTCAGTTTGATCCACTGAGTTACTCCAGCAATTTGCGTTTTTTTTTTAAATTCATGGTATGTTATGATTATTCAGAAATGGCCTGTAAAACTAAGGCTAACAACGCCCTGGCCACACTCTCATTTCCTTACTACCATTGGGAAGAAGGTGTAGGAGCCCAAAAACCGTGATCTTTAGATTGAAGAACAGCTTCTTCTCTGCAACATCAGGCTGTTGAACACTGCACAACACTGACCTCATGCATACATGATCTTCTATGGGCTGCGTTTTTGGTTGCACTCGGGACTACAGTTTTGCGCTATTATGATTACTTTGTTTTATGGTTAATCCATTGTAGTGTTAATTATTCTATATTTATTATCTGTGTGTTATGGCATCAAGGGGCCTGTAAAGCTGCAGCAGGTAAGAAATTCATTAAGTTGCCGGCACATATAACAATTAAGGCACTTGACTCTCGATACTAAACTTGAAATGACCATGCTCTAGTGAACGTCCTCTAGCTACATTTTACAGGCCGAAGTAAAAGCTGAAATGAATAGATTAATGGGGTGCATTTCAAAATCAGGTATTTTGAAATACATTTATTTTTGAGCATAGTGATTAGTTTGTGTCTCCTACACTTGGTGATATTGAAGCTGTGGAAAGATGTAGACAAGGGCCTCTAAACTAATTTGCAGTAAAGCCACGTATTCCTGGGCCACACAATCTGCCTGAAACATGCCGTACAACTCAGAACCAAGCTCATACACGATTCCTCACACTTGGAGGCTTGCTGCTTTGACCACAACCTTACTCATGTTCTTTGAAAAGCAAAATGACTGCAAACCTGTAGAAGAAAATGCTGCCAATAGTCAGATCAAGCAGAATCAGTGGAGAGACACGCTGAAACCTTTTGGGTTAACACCAATTACCTTGCTAGAGCTGGGCAGAAGTGAATTTGGGCATTTAATTAATTTTCAGACCTGCTGGTGAACGCGATCCACATCTGTTCTCTTCATTTTTTGTTCCTTATCAAATGGTTCGAGTGGATTTTTACAGGGTTACTTACAGTATGATTGAGTGCAGCAAAGGAGCAAAAACTCTACGGCCCACAATGTCCGTGCCAAACACGTTGCCTAGATAAACTAATCTGCCTGCAGGTGATTATCCCTCCACATCCATGAGCCTATCTAAAAGCTTCCTAAATACCACAATCATATCTGCCTCCACCACTACCTCTGATGGTGGGTGCGTTCCAGGTACTCGCCACTTAGTGTGAAAAAAACTTGTCCCACACGTCCCCTTTAAATTTTGTCCCTCTCACCTTAAAGCCCCTGTCCCACGATGCGAGTTTACCCAAGAGCTCTCCCGAGTTAAAAAAAACCCCCAAAACTTGTGGTAAGTACGTAGAATGTACGTAGCGGGTACGTCGGAGCTCGTGGATGTCTCTTAGCGGCTCGTAACGCAAACGGCAGGTACTCGGGAAATGCGGTAACTCGTGAAGTTTTTTCAACACTATGAAAAATGTCCAAGAGTAAAAAAATACTCGTGATGAAGTACCACAAGTAGAGCTCTTGGGTAAACTCGCATCGTGGGACAGGGGCTTAATACTATGCCTTCTAGTACATTTCTACTCTGGGAAAAGGGCTCTGTCTACCCTACCATCTCTCAATTTTAGTCCATTAAAGCAATGAAACTTTGATCCACTCATTTCCCATGATCAAGTGGTCTGAATGCTTCTGAACGATTGGTTAGGAAGGTTTGACTTTGATAACAAACCAGTTTCTAGATCCTCAGCTCTTCCTTTAAAAGGATAAATTTGGGAATGAAATGAGCAGGCAATAATAGCCTCTTTTTTAGAAGCAATGCACGTATAAAGGTAATAATAAATCTAAACAAAATGTCAGCACAATCCAGCAAGCACCCATTTTAAGCGGGACATGATGAAAATGTGGTCATATTCTCAAAAAGGAATGTCGGAAATTGTAAGTGTATGCGCTATCAAATGATTTCAACATGATCACATTTCACTAAGACTCCTGCCTATTTCCAGTGAAATCCAGTGTTTTTTAAAGCTGTAACTGGCAAAATAACTGAGAGGGTTTGGACTTGCAACACAAAGTTATAAAATAGAATTAGAGCACAAGGAATGAGTAAGATATTGGTTCGAATTGAGAACAGATAAATGAACAAAACAGAGAGTGGGGATAGACAAAGTGTTCAAAAGGGAACTGCAGATGCTGGAATATCGAAGGTACACAAAATTGCTGGGGAAACTCAGCGGGTGCAGCAACAGAGAGTGGGGATAAATGGCTAATTTTCTAATCGGGAGGCTGTGACTTGCGGAGTGCTACAGGGATTAGTTCCGAGGCTTCAGATGATCATAATCTCGATCAATGATTTGGATCGGGAAAGAAAGGCTTAAAATACATGGATAGGAAAGGCTTTGAGGGATATGGGCCAAATGCAGGCAAATGGGACTAGCGTACATGGGGCATCTTGTCGGCATGGACATGTTGGGCCGAAGAGCCTGTTTCCTTGCTGCGTGACTCGATGACTAATACCCAACCCTGCAGAGGATGCCAGGCTGGTTGACAGTGTGGGTTGTGACAAGGATGCAGATAAACGTCAGGGTGATATGGGCAGGCTAGAAAACAGATAAATCATGGTAGACAGAAATGCTGGAGAAACTCAGCGGGCGAGGCAGCATCTATGGAGCGAAGGAAATGGGCAACGTTTCGGGTCGAAACCCTTCTTCATAGTAAATCATGGTAGATGGAATATAATGAGGGAAAACGTGATTTCTTAAAAATAAAGTTGAGCATTTTTCTTAAAGGCTGAGAGATAGTAAGGTACTAACACGGAGGGAACTGTGTGTCCATCTACATATATCACTGGGAGTACAGGTACATGAGGCAATTAGAAAGACAAGCACCATGTTAGCCTTTAACTTCCACTTTAACTCCCCTTCCCATTCCCACACCGACCTCTCCGTCCTGGGCCTCCTCCATTGTCAGAGTGAGGCCAACACAAATTGGAGAAACAACACCTCACATTTTGCTTGGGTAGCGACGGTATCAACATTGACTTCTCTAATTTTTGGTAACTTTTACATGCTCACCCTCTCCTCGTTCTTCTAACCCCCCCACCCCCACCCTTCCACTAAAAGTCAGTTAAGCAGTTCCACAGTACGCAACAAGGTATCTCTTGGGATCGAACCATCACCTAGTCAGCAATACCAGGGAACCACCCTCCCCAAAGTCATCTGGTGCTGGCCATGATTTGTACTGGTCTTCTCTTGCTTCTAGCACCTCTCCCCCCCCCCCCCCCCCTCACTACAATGAGTCAGATGAAGTCCCAACCTGACCCGAAATGTCACCTATCCATGTTCTCCAGAGATGCTGCCTGGCCTGCTGAGTTACTCCAGCGCTTTGTGCTGTTCGTTAGTATAAACCAACATATGCAGTTCTCTTTTATTAACATGTTTGCCTTTATTGCAAGATAATTTGAGTACAAGCATAAGGACATAAGACTGCACTATGTTAAAATCACACCTGGAACATTGTGTGCAGGCCTGATCTCAACATTTAATGAAGGAAGAGAGGAGGAAGATCTGCAACTGAAAGAGTTAAATGAAGGTTCCCCAAATCAATTTGCCAGATGGAAATTTTGCAGACTGGGTCTATGCACTCCATAGTTTCGAAGAATGAGAGGTGATTTAATAGAAACACACAAAGATCTTGTTAGCCTTGACGGGTTAGATTGATGGACGCATGGTTGTATTAGCTGCGGTGTATAGAACTGTAGAACAGAGTGTCCAAATAAGAACATTGAATTCTTCAATTTCAGATAACTATAAACTACCCCCCCTCTCTCGACCCCCCCAAGGCTGCACCTACTTCTCCCCACGTCTTCCCCTTCCACTTACATTCCTTTCTCCGGCATCACAATTTGCAACTCTGATCCTTTTGTCTCACACCTTCTATCTTTTCATCTCTGGCCTTTATACAACCTACTGTCTATCACCTCCCCCCTCCCCCCCAACCCCACCTGTATCCAGGCTTTGTCCTGCCCTCCTCTCTTCTAGGATACGGTGTTAGCGCAGGAAAATAGAAGGGAGGTGAATGCTCAGCCATGATTGTACTGAGCCGCAGAGCAGCGCAAACAGACAAATGACCTACTCCTCCTGCTTCAAATTCTCTTCTTGGCCACAGAGCTTTCTTGAATCCGGCTGTGAGAAGCAATCCCCGTGTAGCTATAGAACAAAGCTATGTAGTTCAAAATATGTTGTATTTGACCTCAGTCCAGCAGATGAACTGCACTATATCACCTTAGAACAATGTGGAGAAGATTACAAATTAAGATTCTTATTTAAATGTGTGCCAGTGAAGCAGGAACATGCATTGATGCCAGCCATAGATTAATAATCTACGATTCTGTGCATAAGCTTACAATGGAAATGGACAGTAAATAGGAGGTTGAAGGCCCGTGTTTGCCCTGCCTTTCTACCAGTCAAGAGCTTCAGAACCAGTTGGCAAAAAAGTGGGCAATACTCTGAACAACAAAAATATATTAACATATGATGAGCGTTTGACAGGCTTTGTGTCTTTCGTTAGTATAAACCAACACCTGCAGTTCTCTTTTATTAACATGTTTGCCTTTATTGCAAGAGAATTTGAGTACAAGCATAAGGACATCTGACTGCAGCATGGTAAAATCACACCTGTACTCGCTGGAGTTTAGAAGAATGTGGGGGGACCTCATTGAAACATACAGAATAGTGAAAGGCTTGCATAGAGTGGATGTGGAGAGGATGTTTCCACTAATGGGAGAGTCTCGGACTAGAGGTCATAATCTCAGAATCAAAAGATGTTCTTTTAGGAAGGAGATGAGGAGGAATTTTAGTCAGAGGGTGGTGGAATTCACAGTCAGTGGATATATTTAAGGCAGAGATAGATAGATTCATGATTAGTACGGGTGTCAGGGGTTATAGGGAAGAATGCAGGAGAATAGGGTTAGGAGGGAGAGATATATCAGCCATGATTGAATGGCCTAATTCTACTCCTATCGCTTATGAACATGAAAAATGCTAGCAATTTTTTAAAGGATGTTCCATTGATCACACCCATCAACGAGAATGGGTAGGAATGGATTTGTCGTATTTAGCATCAGGTAGAGCGGCTGTCTCAGCTTCAGCAACCTGTGCTCCATCCTGACCTTCAGGGACGTCTGTGTGGCACCTGAGGCAGTGATGTGCCTCTTGGTGCTCCAGTTTACTCCAGAACCCAAAAGACATGCATGTTGGCAGGTTAATCACCTCACGTATTTAGGCAAGAGATAGTCTGGTGGGAACTAATGGAAATGTGACAGTAATATCAAATTAATGTAGGATTAGTGTAAATGGGACTGGAAAACAGCCAAAGAGACACCACAAAGAAGCAGGCCTTTGGCCCACTGAGTCTACATTGTTTGTTTGTGCCAATTCTATCCTAACCCATTTTAGGAGCTGGACGGTTGGTTGTAATGTTGCATGTCCCTGTGCTCTAGGACTCTAGATAACACAAAAGCCTGCCTAATAATTTACAAACTACAGAAGATTATGAATTTAGGGGAATGGTTATGGTGGGTTTTAAAACAGATATGTGAAATTACTCCTATGTTGCAAAACATACTTGGCGAATAAAATCTGATTCTGATAAGAATTAAAAATGTGAGATCTTGTTGAATTTGGAGTTACTGCAGGTCAGAACAACACATTTGCGGCAGTGTTGACAGGGAGTGGTGGACACTGCCCAGTCCATCACAGGTTGGATTGGACTGATCTAGGATGGGGAGGAATCTGCCTACAGACAGGAAGTGACTCAGCTGGCATCGCAACAATGCTCTTAAGACAGTGGAATTGATTGTAGACCCCCCCCCCCCCCCCCACCATCAACAACACCACAGTCACAACTGTGGAGACATTTCAGTTCCTCAGAACCCTTATCTCCAGGGTCCTTAAATGGGAGGCCACCATCGACTCCACCGTCAAAAAGGCCCAACAGAGGATGTACTTCCTGCAGCAGCTGATGAAACACAACCTGCCTCAGGCAATGATGGTCCAGTTTTACACTGCCATCATAGAGTCTGTCCTCACCTTCTCCATCATGGTCTGGTTTGGCTCAGCCACCAAACATGACATCTGGAGGCTGCAGCGCCAAGAAAGTTGTTGGCTGGAACCGTCCCCCTATTGATGAACTGTACACTGCAAGGGCCAGGAAGCGAGCAGGTAAGATAATTTCTGACCCCTCTCACCCTGGCCACAAACACTTTGAATCACTTCCCTCTGGGAGGCGACTCCGGACGATCAAAGCTGCCACAGCCAGACATAAAAACAGCTTCTTCCCACGAGCGATGGCTCTACTCAACAGCCAAAAGTCTGTAACCTCTTTTTACTCCGGTACTTTATTTTCACTGAAGCAGGCAACATTGTGGAGGTGGATTCAGAGGAAATGTGGTAGGAAGCTCAGTTCTCTGTCAAAAACAACTGAACAATCTGATTCAATCAGAAATTCTGATCGTCTGTTTCCTAATCTTCAGCCAACATTTGACTGAATTGACAAAATATTATCCCCCAAACTATGTTTAAATTATAATGTTTTATTTTTAATTGGCTGCTGTATATCGTGTTTTTACCATGTGCGAGCAAAGCACCAAGGCAAATTGCTAGTATGTATACATACTTGGGCAATAAAATGTTATTCTGATTCTTCTCACCATCGAAGGGATCTACAGGAGGCACTACCTCCAAAAGACAGTCAGCATTATCAGAGACCAACACCACCCTGGCCATGCTCTCATTTCACTCCTCCCATCTGGAAGAAGGAACAGGTTCTGAAACTTAGACACTAGGTTCAAGAACAGCTTCTTCCCAGCCACCCGACTTTTGAACACTGCACAACATTAACCTCAACAACTATGATCTTCTATGGCCTGCCTTTGCTTGCACTAAGGACGTCAGTTTTTGGATTAGTATTAAGGTCACTAATTTATTGATTTAAAAAGATAATATATTATCTGAGTACTGTAAATACAGGCCTGTTAAACTCCTGCAAGTATGAAATTAATTGTTCCCATGCCAGTACATATGACTACGAAGCACTCTATGCTTGAAAGAGAAACTTGAATGGTTTGAGAAGGATGATAGGTCAGATGAGAGAATGGCTCAACAGCAGATGGGCTGAAGCAGGCAACATTGTGGAGGTGGATTCAGAAATGTGGTAGGAAGCTCAGTTCTCTGTCAAAAACAACTGAACAATCTGATTCAATCAGAAATTCTGATCGTCTGTTTCCTAATCTCTAGCCAACATTTGACTGAATTGACACAATATTATCCCCAAACTATGTTTTAATTAATTAATAGCTTCCAAGTGCAAACACCAACCCAGATAAACCTAAAGGAGCATTAATGTTGAATCCAAACATGCATTAATTATTAAATTATTTTTATGACACTTTGAAAGGCAGTAGAAACATCATTTGGATGGTTTCCAAAAGTGATCTAAGTAGCATGTCCATATTTTCAAACCTTATTAGATCTATCAGCAGGGAGTATATAATAATGTTCACAAGAATACATTGTACAAGATTCAGCTTCAAGCTGCCAAGTTCTTATTTAAAAACAAGTGGCACCAAAATAATTGTAATATAGTAATAAAAGATTTAAGAAAACAGCTTGCAAGGGACAAAATTGCCAAATCACTAGTGAAACCGTAGATTTTTATTATTATTTAATTTTCTTATCATGATTTCATCCATAGAAAACCAAAGGATGAAGCCTACAAAGGAAGAACAATTCCTCTTATTAGAATTGCTCCTTACACGCGCATTAAATAATTCACTTCCTTGTGAGAAAATGGAATAAAAGCCAAGACAAAAAAAAAATCTATTTAAAGACTCAAAGTCTATCAATCGCAGCTTTCTTGATTGAGGTGCACTGCAGCAGAGCAAGCTATTGTTTGCTATAGTATTGCATATGAACTAAGTCAGTGAAAGAACACAGCATGAACGTCACAGGAGAAAATTACACCCGTTGAATATGGATGAAACACCAGTAACAGAATAAAGAAGCAATAGCAACTATTTTTTTCTACATGCACCTTGCCATAGGAGATGGAGAGAAGCAAACAAAATCTGCCCTTTTACAAGAGTTTAAAAAAAAATGCTGCCATGTTTAACTGCGCATAGAAAAATTGAAGAGTGCTCCACAACATATAATGAAAAAATGTGCAAACATTTTATTTATGATAATTTAGCAAAACCACTCCAGTAAATGATACAATAACGCATCACATAAGAGCCTATTCAAATCGGGCTGTATATCCTCCAGCTTTTCAGCTCAGCCCTACTGCATTTTCAAAGTGACAAGGGAATTTTACTGCAATCAATGACATCAGCTTTCTTACAGAATTAGATTTTACTGGTCTGTTGTTGTTACTATGGAGCAAGAACAGACAAATAAGCAGTTTTTAGATGCAGAATGTCTGTCACATCAGCAAGAGGGATTTAAAAAAAAATGTGTTCAATTTATTTACCTTTAAAGCAGACACATAGAGCAAGTAACAAATTATCTGATATTAGCCTGTCATACTCCCTTGAGTGGAAATAATGTCTTAATTCTTTCAGCTCGGCTTTTTAAAAATGTATTTATTTAGCAGCCTGTTGCCAATCAGAGCAAATCACCTGCCTACCAATTAGATGCAGTAATCAAGTCAGGAGACTGTCATTAATTTCCATCTGGCACAATTGGAATGATATTTGCCCATCTTTCAGCAAAATGAATGAAAAGAATGTCACGGTCATTTCATGATGGGGTTGGTGGAAACGTGGGAATAAAGGAAAACAATGAATTAACGTTCTTCCATTCAGGAAACAGCTTGGCAAGTTCCAATCTTGAGGTGACTTGGAGGTCAAGAAGGGAACTGAAAGCTCACTCATGGTTTAGTTTGGATTTACAGCATAAGAACAAGCCTGCGTCCACGGCGATCATAACCACCCCTTTGCATTATGATCTATCTTATCTCACATTCACATCCACTCCCCATACACCATGGGCAATTTACAGAGACCAATTAACCTGCAAACTCGTACGTCTTTTGGATGTGAAAGGAAACCGGAGCACCCGGAGAAGCCCACGCAGTCACGGGGAGAAGGTGCACATTCCACACAGACAGCACCCAAGGTCGGGATTGAACCAGAGTCTCTGGTGCTGTGAGCCAGTGACTCTACCAGCTGTGCCACTGCATCATAGTACTAAATCCAACCTCCTGTTGGCAGAATAGAAGTCCTGCAACAAAGGGGAAAATATGCTTCTAACTGAGAATTAACTTTTACCTATAATGGCTTACAAAGGAAAATTAAACTGTTATGATCTTTATACTTTTTTAATAGTGAATGATTTAAAAAATGTTGCTTATTGGTTTTATTTTTAAACTTTAATCATCCAGGTCACTATCATAACCTTCAAAGCTATGATAGGCTATCAAACAGCAAACACACAGGGCGGCATGGTGGCACAGCAGTAGAGCTGCTGCCTTACAGCACCGGAGACCCGGGTTCGATCCTGATTACAGGTGCTGTCTGTACAGAGTTTGTACGTTCTCCCCGTGACCACATGGGTTTTCTCTGGGTGCTCCGGTTTCCTCCCACACTCCAAAGACATATAGATTTGTAGGTTAATTGGCTTCAGTAAAAATTGTAAATTATCCCTGGTGTACAGGATAGTGTTAGTGTACGGGGATCGCTGATCAGTGTGGACACGGTGCGAATGGACCCCATTCCTACTTTCCAGAGTTGCTGTCTGTCCCGCTGAGTTACTCATGCATTTTGTGTCTATGTTTAGTGATGGGAAGGGTCTGGATCAAAGTATCATTCAAGGTCTTCAAGGAAAGAGTGCAAAATTGTCTGAATATTTTTGGAACAAAATTAAAAAAAATGCTATTCCCTTAAAATCTGAATTAACCATACGTTGCCAATAAGGCACAGATGTTTTACTGGATACATTTAGCTTGGTGCCAGTCAGAGGGTAATAGTGCAAAAGCTGGCTTTACGATTGGAAGCCTGTGACCAATGGTGTACAGAGCTGGCTGCTGCCTGTTATATTCATAAATGATCTGGGTATTAATGTAGACAGCATAATAAGCAAGTTTGCAGATGGCCGGACAATTGTTATTAATGGTGTTATTGGTAGTGAAGAGGGCTGCCTTCACCTGTGAAATTATATTGATGAGCTGATAAAATGTGCAAAGCAAAGGCAGATGGAATTTAATCCTTGAAAATGAAAGGCGATATGTTTTGGGATGACTTAACGAGGCTAGGATATACACAGTCAATAATGGGACGCTAGGGAGTACTGGGGAGCAGGGGGACCTCAGTGCACGTCCATGGATCCAAGAAGGCTAGAGCACAGCTGGATAAAGTGGTTAAAAAGGCAGAGGGGATATTTGTCTTCAATAGTCAAGAGTGCAGAAGAGCAGGAAACCTATAGTACAACTACATATACAACATTAGTAGAAACAAAGAGCTGCAGATGCTGGTTAATACCCACCGTAAAAAACAAGATAAACATTATATAAGCTGCAGTGTTTAAGAAGGAACTGCAGATGCTGGAAAATCGAAGGTAGACAAAAGTGCTGGAGAAACTCAGCGGGTGCAGCAGCATCTATGGAGCGAAGGAAATAGACAACGTTTCGGGCCGAAACGTTGCCTATTTCCTTCGCTCCATAGATGCTGCTGCACCCGCTGAGTTTTTCCAGCATTTTTGTGTACCTTCTCTCAAACTGCTACAGGTGCACAGTAGAGACCATGCTGCAGTAGAGAGCATCGTTGCCTATTTCCTTCACTCCATAGATGCTGCAGCATCTGCAGTTCCTTCTTAAATACTGCAGCTTACATAACCCTTTGGGTTTCGCCCCGAAATGTTGCCTATTTCCTTCGCTCCATAGATGCTGCTGCACCCGCTGAGTTTCTCCAGCACTTTTGTCTACCTTATATAAGCTGCAGTTGGATTACTGTTCGTAATTAAGATCACCACAATATAGGAGGGATATTATTACATTTGGGCAGTGTCCACAGAAGACTGGGCACCATATTACCTTCAATTGGCTGATGAAGAGAAAAAGAACAGGACCTGATTAAGTTATACAAAGCTATGAAGGACATTGATAGGGCAGGTAATAAGAGACTTCCCCCTCAGCCGAGATAGCCAGTGGGAAATGATTTAAGGTAAAGGGTAGAAGCTTTAGTGAGGATTTGAGGAAGAATTGGGAAAGCTAGCAGTCAGTGTGTGAGGCAGGAGGCAGAGAATGGTAGCACTCTGACCCAAAATGTAGGGGAGAGAGAAGAAAAAGACAATAAACAGAGAATAAGAGAGGGTGGGTTTCTTAAATGTGTATATTTTAATGCTAGGAGCATTGTAAGAAAGGTGGATGAACTTAGAGCCTGGATTGACACCTGGAAGTATGATGTTGTGGCGATCAGTGAAACATGGTTGCAGGAGGGCTGTGATTGGAAACTAAATATTCCAGGATTTCGTTGCTTCAGGTGTGATAGAATTGGAGGGGCAAGAGGTGGAGGTGTTGCATTGCTTATCAGGGAAGATATTACAGCAGTGCTTTGGCAGGATAGATTAGAGGGCTCGTCTAGGGAGGCTATTTGGGTGGAACTGAGAAATGGGAAAGGGGTAGCAACACTTATAGGGGTGTATTATAGACTGCCAAATGGGGAGCGAGAATTGGAAGAGCAAATATGTAAGGAGATAGCAGATATTAGTAGTAAGCACAAGGTAGTGATTGTGGGAGATTTCAATTTTCCACACATAGACTGGGAAACACATTCTGTAAATGGGCTGGATGGGTTGGAGTTTGTAAAATGTGTGCAGGATAGTTTTTTTGCAGCAATACATAGAAGTACGTACTAGAGAAGGGGCAGTGCTGGACCTCCTGTTAGGAAATGAGACGGGTCAGGTGGCAGAGGTATGCGTTGGGGAACAGTTCAGGACCAGTGATCACAATACCATTAGTTTCAATATAATTATGGAGAGGGTCAGAACTGGACCTAGGGTTGAGATTTTTGATTGGAGAAAGGCTAACTTTGAGGAGATGCGAAAGGATTTAAAAGGAGTAAATTGGGACAGTTTGTTTTATGGGAAAGATGTGGAAGAGAAATGGAGGACATTTAAAGGTGAAATTTTAAGAGTACAGAATCTTTATGTCCCTGTTCGGTTGAAAGGAAATAGTAAAAATTGGAAAGAGCCATGGTTTTCAAGGGAAATTGTACACTTGTTTCGGATAAAGAGAGAGATCTACAATAATTATAGGCAGCATGGAGTGAATGAGGTGCTTAAGGATTATAAGGAATGTAAAAAGAATCTTAAGAAAGAAATTAGAAAAGCTAAAAGAAGATATGAGGTTGCTTTGGCAAGTAAGGTGAAAGTAAATCCAAAGGGTTTCTACAGCTATATTAATAGAAAAAGGATAACGAGGGATAAAATTGGTCCATTAGAGAGTCAGAGTGGACAGCTATCTGCAGAGCCAAAAGAGATGGGGGAGATATTGAACAATTTATTTTCTTCGGTATTCACCAAGGAGAAGGATATTGAATTATGTGAGGTAAGGGAAACAAGTAGAGTAGCTATGGAAACTATGAGATTCAAAGAAGAGGAAGTACTGACATTTTTGAGAAATATAAAAGTGGATAAGTCTCCAGGTCCGGACAGGATATTCCCTAGGACATTGAGGGAAGTTAGTGTAGAAATAGCAGGGACTATGACAGAAATATTTCCAATGTCATTAGAAACGGGAATAGTGCCGGAGGATTGGCGTACTGCGCATGTTGTTCCATTGTTTAAAAAGGGGTCTAAGAGTAAACCTAGCAATTATAGACCTGTTAGTTTGACATCAGTGGTGGGAAAATTAATGGAAAGGATACTTAGAGATAATATATATAAGCATCTGGATAAACAGGGTCTGATTAGGAACAGTCAACATGGATTTGTGCCTGGAAGGTCATGTTTGACTAGTCTCCTTGAATTTTTTGAAGAGGTTACTCGGGAAATTGATGAGGGTAAAGCAGTGGATGTTGTATATATGGACTTCAGTAAGGCCTTTGACAAGGTTCCTCACGGAAGGTTGGTTAAGAAGGTTCAATTGTTGGGTATTAATGGTGGAGTAGCAAGATGGATTCAACAGTGGCTGAATGGGAGATGCCAGAGAGTAATGGTGGATGGTTGTTTGTCAGGTTGGAGGCCAGTGACTAGTGGGGTGCCACAGGGATCTGTGTTGGGTCCACTGTTGTTTGTCATGTACATCAATGATCTGGATGATGGTGTGGTAAATTGGATTAGTAAGTATGCAGATGATACTAAGATAGGAGGGGTTGTGGATAATGAAGTAGATTTTCAAAGTCTACAGAGAGATTTATGCCAGTTGGAAGAGTGGGCTGAAAGATGGCAGATGGAGTTTAATGCTGATAAGTGTGAGGTGCTACATCTTGGCAGGACAAATCAAAATAGGACGTACATGGTAAATGGTAGGGAATTGAAGAATGCAGGTGAACAGAGGGATCTGGGAATAACTGTGCACAGTTCCCTGAAAGTGGAATCTCATGTAGATAGGATGGTAAAAAAAGCTTTTGGTGTGCTGGCCTTTATAAATCAGAGCATTGAGTATAGAAGTTGGGATGTAATGTTAAAATTGTACAAGGCATTGGTGAGGCCAATTCTGGAGCATGGTGTACAATTTTGGTCGCCTAATTATAGGAAGGATGTCAACAAAATAGAGAGAGTACAGAGGAGATTTACTAGAATGTTGCCTGGGTTTCAGCAACTAAGTTACAGAGAAAGGTTGAACAAGTTAGGGCTTTATTCTTTTGAGCGCAGAAGGTTAAGGGGGGACTTGATAGAGGTCTTTAAAATGATGAGAGGGATAGACAGAGTTGACGTGGATAAGCTTTTCCCACTGAGAGTAGGGAAGATTCAAACAAGGGGACATGACTTGAGAATTAAGGGACAGAAGTTTAGGGGTAACATGAGGGGGAACTTCTTTACTCAGAGAGTGGTGGCTGTGTGGAATGAGCTTCCAGTGAAGGTGGTGGAGGCAGGTTCGTTTTTATCATTTAAAAATAAATTGGATAGTTATATGGACGGGAAAGGAATGGAGGGTTATGGTCTGAGCGCAGGTATATGGGACTAGGGGAGAATACGTGTTCGGCACGGACTAGAAGGGTCGAGATGGCCTGTTTCCGTGCTGTAATTGTTATATGGTTATATGGTATTATATGTTTTGGATAACCAAAATTGTAATTGACATTTAAAATGTATTACTGGATGATTTGAGAGAAGCAGGGAAACAGGAAACATACTTCATCTACATGAAGTGTGTAGATTGGCATCTGAAAGCCATGGCATAGAAGACTCCCCAGGTGATCACCATCTGAGTAAGAAAGGAAAATTTTTAGGAAAAAGCGTTTGATCTGGCAGTGTGAGGTATGGGAAGGGTGTTGAATGTCTGAAAGGGAACATGCATCAATAGATTGAGTGCGTGAAAAAGTTAGCAGAAAAATGTGAGGTGATCTGCTAAACACTATGAACAGGCAAACAAATCCTTGGTATTAGGAGGATGATAGTGTGCTTGCTCAAGTGCCGCTAAAAGCAAACATGCAAGTAGAACAAGTAATGGAAATATGGATAACTACAGATGCTGGAATCCAGAGCAAAGCACAAAGTACTGGAGGAACTCAGTGGGTTAGGCAGCATTTCTGGAGGGAATGGACAGACGATGTTTCAGGTCGACCCAGTAGGTCTGAAGAAGGGTCCCAACCCAAAGTGTCGCCTGTCCATTCCCTCCATGGATACTGCCTGAACTGCTGAGTTCCTCAAGCACTTTGAGTTTTGCTCAAACAATGGAACTAGTTTATTGTCCTTTAAATTCAGGAATCATAGAGATACTCTTTTTTTCTACCACCCTTCAATATAGCTCCCTGAACAAAGGGAGAAAAATAGATTTAGCAATTAGATTGCATATGATAAACGATGAACCATTGTTGCTCTTCAAGAAATGTATAGTCCGAAAACCTTTGCAACAATCTACCATTTTCCAATGACCACAATATTAGCACATCCTGTGATACACATTTCAATGCCTTAATTACATATGATAAACATGTATTTAAAAGTTATGATTACCTCGCAAATTAAATTACATACCACATCTGAACATGACATATGCATATGCAAAATTTACTACTCTGTAAAAATGATTCTTTTGAAAACTTGTTGTTTATGTATTTTATAATTCAAGTAGACACAAAATGCTGGAGTAACACAGTGGGACAAGCAGCATCTTTGGAGAGAAGGAATGGGCGACGTTTCGGGTGGAGACCCTTTTTCAGACTAGTCGGGGGGGAAAGGGAAACGAGAGATATAGAGGATGATGTAGAGAGGTATAGAACAATGAATGAAAGATATGCAAAAAAGTAGCGATGATAAAGGAAACAGGCCATTGTTAGCTGTTTGTTGGGTGGAAACAAGAAGCTGGTGCAATGGAAAGAGAGGGAATGCTGGGACTATTTGAAGTTAGAGAAATCAATATTCATACCACTAGGCCGAAATATATTTCTAGCTTCCCAATGCAGTGCTGTCAATCTCTTTGCTTGTTTTCACATGCTGTTTCCACAGTCATAAGTGAATACTTTACATTATACTACAGAATATAACACTCCAAGTCTTACAAATATACCAAATGACTGCAAACATCCCAAAAAAGATCTATTAAAATATGTATTAAACAGCATAGAAAGTCATTTGAACCATCAAGACTCTGGCAGATCTTTGGAAAAACTATCCAATTGCTCTAATTTCTGTTTAGTCAGTTCTGTAAATTTCTCCTTGAGAAATATAGATCCGGGGTCCATCTGATCTGATAAGTTTAGCCCAGGAACAAAGGAGGCTGGAGAGACTGGTCGACATTGTCCATCACAGGTACTGACCTCCCCAGCATCAAAATATCTACAGGAGGCGCTGCCTTAAGCAGGCAGCCAATATCATCAAAGACCCACACTCAGTTCACTACCAGCTTTGGGAAGAGGATACAGGAGCCTGAAAACTGGGACCACTAGGTTCAAGAACGGCTTCCTCCCCACAACTGTCAAGCTCTTGAACACTAGACAACATTAACACCAACCTTTGCAACTATGATCTACCATGGACTTTGTTTTTGTTGCATTATGGCCTTCCATTTTGCACTATTATGGTCTAGTTTCCTAGTATTACTGGATTATTAATTTATTGTGTCAGTGAAATTTATTGTGTATTGCTATGTATTCAAATAACGGGCCTGGAAAGCTGCAGCACGCAAGAATTTAATCGTTCTGTTGCCGGTAGATAACAATTAAATACTCTCAACTCTCGACTCAAATGCCAATAATATAGATGACTCAAATCATATATATTTAGTTTAGCATAATAAGACACAGTCGTGTTATAATGTTAATGCAGATTATAACAGATCTCAGGTTGCTTTATGACCATTGGTGATGTGCTGCCCTCTATTGACCCGTCAGCCGATCAACACGATTTTTTGAAACGTAATGGACTGAAGTAATCATGGCATTTCTCAAGAATGCCTTGATTAGAAAACTTTCTCTGACAGCTCATTCCAGATGTGGACTAGCCTCCGAGTGAAAAAGTTACCCCTGACATCCCTATTAAATCTCTCCCCTCCCACCTTAAGCCCTCCAGTGTTAGAATCCTCTACCCTTTTCACTGTACCTCAGTACACATGACAATAAACTACACTAAAATAGGAAAAAGACTGAGTGCTCACTTTCTCCACGCCCCTCGTAAGTGAGACATCGCATCCGCATAAATAAATTGTCTAAAGGGGCTGTCCCACTTGGCCAACTAATCCGCGAGTCAGGAAGAGTGTCCTCGACCTTCAAGCTCGAGGGCACTCACCTGGAAAGCCTCGAGCTGGATCGATCTGGGGGGGTGGGGGGGAGGGGAGAGAGAAGAGGGTGGAGAGAGACAGAGGGGGAGAGAGAAGGGGGGGTGAGAGAAGGGGGGGAGAGAAGGGGGGGAGAGAAGGGGGGAGAAAAGGGGGTGGAGAAAAGGGGGTGGAGAAAGGGGGTGGAGAAAGGGGGGGAGAAAGGGGGGGGAGGGGAGAAAGAGGGGGGAGGAAAGGGGGGGAGAGAAAGGGGGGGAAAGAGGGAGGGATAGAAAGAGGGGGGGAGAAAGGTGGGTGTAGGAGAAAGGGGGGGATGAGAAAGGGGGGGAGGAAAGTGAGGGGGGAGAAAGGGAGGGGGAGAAAGAGGGGGGAAAGAAAACTCCAATGAGTCAATCAAAATGTCCGGTCAGCGAAGGAGATTGCCTACGGCTGCCCTCGACTGCCTGTAAGTAAATAGCGACCCCACTCCACTATGAGTTCAAAAGACCCATGCCAACCAATTTTTACCCGCGGAAAATTTTTCAACATGCTGAAAAGTTTTCCGCAACCTAGCTGAGGCCACGAGTATTCGGGAACTTCCCTCGAGCATGAAGGAGAGTTCCGGCGACCTCATAGGAGCTCCTAGGACCACGTGTCGGCCATGCTGCGAGTTTGAAGGTCGAAGACACTCTTCTAAACTTGCAGATTAGGTCGCCCAAGTGGGACAGCCCCTTTAATAAGCTACAACAATACTGGTTACTTACCAAGAGCATATGTATGGAATCTACTTTTGGGTCATTGAAATTCAATGTATTTAAATATCAACTCTAACATCACAATCCATCTTTATATCTCCCCAACCTTTTGGCAATCTAAAAATGTTATTACAATATGGAGAGGATTAAACAAATAGAAAATACGGCCTAATCAACACGTAAACATGTTGTTTATGCCAATGGAGGAATAAAAAAGTTTCCTCGCTCGCATTAAGATAACATCCTGTTCCTTGGTGTTTGAGAATTTTCCTATACACCCTTCACAGAATCGGGGTGTTTCACTCAGGCCACCAGCATTTATTGTCCATCCCCAATTGTTGCTGAATTGGGGCAGTTGACCAAATGTGGACGAGGACACATACAGGCCAGACTAATGACACATTGCTTTCCCCAAACTGGATGTTTTTTTCTGCCATTCTGACGATTCTTTACTCAGACAAGCTTTGAAATTCCACATTCACCGTCATTGGCGATCATTTGAAGTTTAGTATGATTATCCTCCTGTGGGTCCTGGAGGTCTTGAAATGTGTGAGGAGGCCGATCCTGGAGCCATAATCTCTATTCCCTTCAGGTGGATGCTGGTGCGTGACATCTTCTAACGTGGGGAGACTGGTGCACAGATCTTGATAGAGACAGAGTATAGTTGGGAGTCTCTCCCTGCTGCGGCTTTCTTTTACCTTCTCTGCCGTTGAGGTGTTCCACTGGCTGGCCACCATCCTCTGCCTGGTCAACCAGGTCGAGGTAGTCTTCTTGGGCTGTGCTGTGTCAGAGACCCCCTCCACGACCTGCCCGCCAGGGGTGACCTTGCCAGGTGCACACACAGTTCCAGACAGTTTTGCCCTCAGGGACTGAGGCACATGCAAGCTCCTCCAAAACGGCAAGGGGGTGACCTTCGGAGAATTTAAGTAAAAAAACAAAGTGCTGGAGCAACTCAGCACGTCAGGCAATATCAGTGGAGGGAACAGATAGACAACATTTCAGGTAGACAAAAGTGCTGGAGAAACTCAGCGGGTGCAGTAGCATCTATGGAGCGAAGGAAATAAGCAACGTTTCGGGCCGAAATCCTTCTTCAGACTGATGACAAAATTTCAGGTCGGGACCCTTCTTCACACTTGGTGTTTTACTTAAGATTTCAGCATAAGGTCATAAGAATAGTAGAATTAGGCCATTCAGATCATCGTCTACTCCGCCATTCAATCATGGCTGATCTATCTCTCCATCCTAACCCCATTCTCCTGCCTTCTCCCCATAACTTCTGACACCCGTACTAATCAAGGATATATTTATATCTGCTTTAAAAATATCCACTGACGGCCTCCACAGCCTTTGTGGCAAAAAATTCCACAGATTCACCACCCTCTGACTAAAGACATTTCTCCTCATCTCCTTCCTAAAAGAAGTCAAGTCAAGAGAGTTTATTGTTATGTGTCCCACAGAAGAAATTCTTGCTTGCTGCAGCACAACAGAATATTGTAGGCATGAATACAAATCAGATTGACCATGGACCATAGAATATATATATATATATATACACACGCACATAAATACACAGATAAAGTGCAATAGGCTGTTATAGTTCAGAGTTTGTTTGAAGTTGTGTTTAATAGTCTGATGGTTGTGGGGAAGTAGCTGTTCCTGAACCTGGATGTTGCAGATTTCAGGTTTTCAGGTTAGAAGGTTCCTGTACCTTCTACCTGAAGGCAGCGGAGAGATGAGTGTGTGGCCAGGATGGTGTGGGTCCTTGATGATGCTGGCAGCCGTTTTGAGGCAGCGACTGCGATAGATCCCCTCGATGGTAATGAGGTCAGAGCCGATAATAGACTGGGCAGTGTTTACTACTTATTGCAGCCTTTTCCGCTCCTGGACGCTCAGGTTGCCGAACCAAGCCATGATGCAACCGGTCAGCATGCTCTCTACTGTGCACCTGTAGAGGTTTGAAAGAAGTTTGAAGAAGGGTTTCTGCCGAAACGTTGCCCATTTCCTTCGCTCCATAGATGCTGCCTCACCCGCTGAGTTTCACCAGAATTTTTGTCTACCTTCGATTTTCCAGCATCTGCTGTTCCTTCTTAAATAGAAGTTCGAGAGAGTCCTCCTTGACATACCGACTCTCCGTATTCTTCTCAGGAAGTAAGGCACTGATGTGCTTTCTTGATGATTGCACCAGTGTTCTGGGACCAGGAGAGATATTCGGAAATATGCATGCCCAGGAATTTGAAGTTCTTGACCCTTTCCACCATCGACCCGTTGATATAAACGGGACTGTGGGTCCCCATCCTACCCCTTCTGAAGTCCACAATCAGTTCTTTGGTTTTGCTGGTGTTGAGAGCCAGGTTATTGTGCTGGCACCATTTGGTCAATCGGTCGATCTCACTTCTATACTCTGACTCGTCCCCATCAGTGATACGTCCTACAACAGTGGTGTCATCGGCAAACTTGATGATTGAGTTCGCACTATGACCGGCTACGCAGTCATGAGTATAGAGTGAGCACGCAGCCTTGAGGTGCTCCCGTGCTGATTGTTATCGAGGATGCCACATTTCCACCAATACGGACAGACTGTGGTCTGTGAATGAGGAAGTCGAGGATCCAATTGCAGAGGGATTCGCAGAGACTCAGATCTGAGAGCTTGGTAACCAGCTTGGAGGGGATGATGGTATTAAATGCCGAGCTGTAGTCAATGAATAACAGCCTGACATATGAGTTTTTGTTGTCCAAGTGGTCCAGAACGGAGTGGTGAGCCAGTGAGATCGCGTCCATCGTTGATCTGTTGTGGCGGTAAGCGAACCGCAGTGGTTTAATTCTGAGGCTTTATTTAATCTCTAGTCCTAGACTCTCCCACTAGTGGAAACATCCTCTCCACATCAAGTTTATCCAAGCCTATCACTATTCTGTATGTTTTAATGAGGTCCCCCCTCATTCTTCTAAACTCCAGGGAATACAGGCCCAGTGCCGACAAACGCTCATCATTGGTTAACCTACTCATTTCTGGGAGCATCTGCAGTTCCTTGTGTTTTGGAAAATTTATATTACCTAGCTGACATTAAACGGTTCTTGTTCGATTTAAATAGGCAATTTGAATATAAGGTGGGATAAAAATAAAAATGGCGAAATCCTATGGCTTTGTCATTGACTAATGATAGTTATCTAGCAGCATATTTAGCATGAAGACAGGATACAGTAAGGATGTCCCAGAAGGTTCAAGCAGATATATTTAGAGAAAGAGAGGATAATTTGCACCCATCACACTGAGCCCTAAACAGCTTACAAGGTGACGAGGATAAGATCTTACCCTGAGATGTTGATTTATTTCCCATTAAGGGCAAAATGTAATCTTGGGAAAGGAAATGACGGTTTCACGATCCTGCCAGGAGGATTACCAATGTGCTGATTAGGATTTAAATCGTCCTTAGTGCTCAGAAAGGAGGCAACAAATCATTTTAATGGCCAGCTCTTAAACTAACACTTACTCCAAATCACAACCATTTGTTGGGAGTGAGAAAACTGTTTAGATGTTTTATTCGCTGCTTAAAATGCATATCAGATATATTTTAGGGGATTTCTCACTGTTCTAGACAAATCAGCTCTCCTCTGGATTTCCTGTAATGGTGCCAGTCCTCTCATTCTGTACAGTAAGCCGAGGAGCTCACTCAATGGAGTGCTCACACTGCCACACAATAATTGTACCTCATCATTGAGTGCTCACTGCGTCTGCTTTAGCAGTTCCAGTCCAGTTCCAGCACACCAATGCCTCCACTTCCTCAGGAGGCTTAGGAAGTACAGGGACTTGAGAAAGATGGGGGTGCCTCGCGGCAGCGGCAGCGGCCTCTGCAGTCCGTCTGTCTTTTTTTATTTTTGTCCTGTTGAGTGTATAGTTTGGTTGTAGTTTATATATTGTTTTCAGCTGTGTATATGTGGGGGGCGGGGGGGAAACTTTTAAATTTCTTCCCTGTACGGGGGACCCAAACTTTTTCCTGTCGGGTCTCCGTTGTCATTGGGGCGTAGCAGTGTGTAGAGCTGTGGTGGCGCGTGGCTTCGACCCGACTTCGGCGCTTCGGAGGCTCCAGCTACAGGCCCGGTGGACGGTGACATCGGGAGCTCGCGGGTCCCTGGTGGGAGCGCTTTTCGGAGCTCCCGCAACGGCAACTTTTCCTGCCCAAATTGCGGGGTTGAAAACGAACCGCAGCAGGGCCTTACATTGCTCGGCGCGGCTTTAACGGCCGCGAGACTTGCCATCGCCCGCCGGGGGCTTTAACATCAGTAGAAGAATGGAAAACAGGGGAGAGACAATGACTTTGCCTTCCATCACAGTGAGGAGGAGATTCACCGTGATGGATGTTTGTGTAAATTGTGTTAATTGTGTGTCTTGTTTTTTTTTCTTGTTGTATGACTGCAGAAACCAAATTTCATTTGAACTTCATTTGAGGTTCAAATGACAATAAACGGTATTGTATGTGCCCAACAACCTTCACCTACTTCTACAGATGCACGTCGAAAGCATTTTATCAGGATGCATCACAGCTTGGTTTGCGAACAGCTTCACCCAAGAAATTGCAGCAAATTGTGGACACAGCCTACACCGTCACACAAACCAACCTCACTGGGTGGTGAGTATATGGAATGAATTGCCAGAGGAGATAGTTAAGGCATATGTAACTATAACACCATTTAGAAGGCATTTAGACAGGTACATGGATAGGAAAGGATTAGAGCGGAGCTGAATGTTGGCAGTTGGGACTAGTGTCAATGGGGCATCGTGGTCAGCACAGGAAAGTTGGGCCAAAAGTCCTTTTTCCGTGCTAAATGACAATATGACGATCTCTTAATTGCGACAAGTGCTTTGATATATCAAAGAGGAAAAAAAAAAATCAGGTCGGCAGTAGCTTTGGGGATTCAATAAAAAAAAATATTTGCCAGTTGATGTAGACAAAATCTTAAAAGAACACTTTCTATCTGTATTCACCAAGATGTCCATGGAGGATAGCTAGTTTGGAAACGGGTAAATGATAATCTGGCACAGGTCTGTATTAAGGGGGAGGTGTTAGACGTCATTAGATACACAAGGGTCGATAAATCTCCAAGGCACGGTAAAATATATCCTTGGGTGCAAAGGGAAGCAAGGGAGGAGTTAGACAAGTCCACAATGGAGATTTTTGTATCTTCGTTAGCAAAGGGGAGGTGCCAGAGGACTGGAGGACAGTTAATGCGGTTCCATTTATCTCCATGGAGATAAGCCATGGAGAGCCTATTACCAGTAGTAGGGAAATTATTGGTGAAGATGCCAAGGGGATAGGCATTATGTACATTTAGATTATGTGGTGTACACAAAATGTTTAGGTTTAGGTTTATTATAGCCACATGTACTGAGTGAAAGGCTTTCTCTTGCATGCTATCCAAACAGATCAAATATACCATATAGAAATACAATCAGTTCAATCAGTACAATAGATGGATCAAAGGGGAAGATACCGAGTGCAGCATATAGTTCTCAGCATTGTAGCACGTCAGTTCCTCAGACAAAGTCTGATGCCCTCAGTGGTCTAGAGGTGAATCGGACAGTATTATGGAAGGGACATTCAGAAGCCTGATTACAGAGTGGGAAGAACTACAACATAGAACGGTACAACACAAGGATAGGCCCTTCTGTGTGGAAGAATGGAAGAAGCTGTCCCCATGTCTGGCACTTTCAAACTTCTGTACCTTCGGCCGAATGGGAGCAGAGAGGAGGAGGAATGACCAGGGTGGGACATCATTGATTATATTGGCTGCTTTTCCAAGGTATCGTGAAGTGTAAATGGAGTCAATACTGGGAGGTCTGGTCTGTATGGTGGTCTGGGCTACTTCTAAAACTGCAATTTCTTGATCTTAAACAGAACTGTTCCCAAACCGAGCTGTGATACAGCCCCACCGTATGCTTTCAGTGGTGCATCTGTAGTTTGTGGAATTCAATGGAATACATTGAAAACACTGTTGGGGTAATTCAAAGATCATACTTCGCCATTCAGAATTAGGGCATTTACATGTGAAATCTGAAAGTAACTTTCTTTTTTAACATATAAAGGCAAAGACTAATGACAACCTGCAACTATAGATGTGTAGCAAGGAACGACAGATGCTGGTTTAAACCAAAGATAGGCACAAATTTGCTGGAGTAATTCAGCGGGACAAGCAGCATCTCTGGAGAAAAGGAAAGGGTGACGTTTCAGGTCGAGACACTTCTTCAGACTGGGTATAGATGCTCAACCAATCGAAACCAGGAAGTAGAATCAATTTGAATCAGGATAAGAAATAAAGAAAATAAGTCATTCGGGGGAGTAGCTTACAACCTATCCAGCAGCTGAAATACTATTCCCCCCAACACCAACCTCTCTGTTGCGTTGAAGCGGGTCCTGGCTTTTACAACCCTGTTAGCCCGGAGACTGATTTTGCTTAACTGGAGACTTACCTGTCCCCCGACACACGCCCGCTGGATCAAGGAGGTGCTCTACAACTTAAAGCTTGAAAAACTTAGGTTCTCTCTCAAAGGCTCTACCAAGACATTCCTAGATACATGGAACCCTTTCCTGGAACTTGTTAACTCTCTTAACTTGTTTCCGGACTCGGAAGAGGACTGAGTGTCCTCTATCACAGCTCTGTCTTATTGCAGCTGCTATCCCCTCAACCCCTCCCCCCCCCCCCCCCCCCTCCCTCCCCACAATTTTTTAAAAAAATTTACATTTTTATTTTTTTTATCGTATTTGTGTGGATGTGTACGTATGTGAGTGTTGTTTGTTCCCGGGTGGCGAGGGTGGGTAAGGGTAAGGGTAAGGGTTTTGAGGGTCGTTTACATACTGTTGTACAATTATGTCCTGATTATCACTGTCTGTTATCATTGTATGTATGCAAATTGCTGTTAAATTCAAAATTCAAATAAAAAGATTTAAACTGAAATACTATTAGAGCACTAGACAAAAAATAGGTTTGTACCCACAGCAGTGCAGTAATTAAGGGTGATTTTAATCTTCTTATCAAATGGACATCAAACTGGAATATCTTGAGGATATGTTCATAGAATGCACGAGACAATTTCCTAGAACAATATAAGTGCTGGACTAACACAGTGTGCAAGGCAGCAGCAGTAAACGTATGGACAGATGCCATTTTGGGTCAGGACCCTTTTTCAGACTTGAACCAACGTCTGTCCATTTCCTCCACAGATGCTGTCTGGCCTGCTTAATTCCCCTAGCAGTGCGTTTTTGTTCAAGAATGCGGCATCTGCCGTTCGTTGTGTCTCTCGAGCAATATGTTCTGTATCAGACGAGAGAATATAATATTTTTGATTTGGTCGTCAGAAATGAGACAATGCTGATTAATAGTCGCTCAGTAAAAGATCTTCTAATTTCACATTCTGCTGAATCACAAACTTGCGTCTAGACCAAGATTAAAACTAAACAAAGATAATTTCAAAATATTTGAACAGAGAGTAGGCTGGTAGATTAAGAAACTGGTTTAAAAGTAAGTTGTAAGCAAGGCAGATATTTAAATAAATATTTCAAATCCAAGAATATCATTGAGAAATAAGGATTATACAGGAAAAATAACTGCCTCAAATTAATTAGTTATTAAGGATCAAAAGGAAAAGCTTATAATCTTGTGAAGAGCATTAAGAATGATAATATTTTAGAGGCCAGCAAAAACTAATTAAAGATTTGTTAGCAAAAGAGTAAAAAGAGTGTCATCTAACAGATAAAGAGATTGCAAGAGATTCTACAAATTTACAAACAAAGGAACAGCAAAGGTAAATGTTGATCCTCGAGGAGGAACTGATTGAGGATAATATTGAAATAACAGGTGCAAAATAAATATTTGGGATACATCTTCTCATTAGAGTCGTAGAGTCACACAGCTCCGTCCGACTCGTGCATGCTGATCAAGATGCCCCATCTAACCTAGTCCCACTTGCCTGTTACAGCACTAAAAAAAATGACAAATGTTTGAAATCTTTGAATGTTTGTACGGCTGGCGATTTTGAAATAATGAGGGAAAGGTGGTTAGATTCCCTGCCAGGAACAGTGAAATTACAGAATTGTAGTAAAGACACATCTGATTCACTCATGTCCTCCATTTTCCAGTGTTCCACCAGAAGGAAACCTTGTTTACTAAGCAGCTCTGCTTCATGTGGCCACCAGAGTGGTTGATTCTTGCCTGCCTGCCTGGTTCAGACGAAATTAAGGAGAGATAATAAATGGCAGCAATGGTAGCAATGTGGATATCCAGAGAACAAAATAAATAAAGTTGAAATAAGCAATTATTTCTCAAACCAAAGGCTGAGCATAATAAAGTGCTGGAAGAACTCAGTGGGTTAGACAGCATCTGTGGAGGGAATAGACAGGCGACGTTTTAGGTCGGGACCCTTTCTCACATTCTACTAAAAGCCTAACAAGTCTTGGACCAAATTCCCATATCTTAATGTTCAAAAGCAAGAGCCCACGGAGACTGTGGAATAGTTGCAAACTTCTCATGATTCTGGGAAGATGCAGATGGATTAGAAAACCGTAAATGTAACTCCAGGACATTTTTGCCGACATTTTTTCATTGGGAAATTGCTGGAATCTATGAAGGGAATGGAACAGGAAATGAAAACCAGTCTGAATAAGGGTAGAGACTCTAAATTAATTATTACTATTAATGTCCTCCTGCCTGACCCACTGAGTTTATCCAGTTCTCCATTTTTTTTTGTTGAAAACCATAGTGTGGTTTATTGAAAGGGAAACAGTGTGCGAAAAAAAAGTAGAATTCTTTGATGAGATACAGGCAGACAAAATTGACCATGGGTGTCTGGTGAGATATCTGAATTTCAAAGAGGCATTTGATAAGCTGCTGCATAGAAAGTAACTTCACAACTCAAGGGTCAATGTTGTGGGTGAATAATGGTATGGATTTGTTAACCAACAAAACACAAAAATCAGACACTGCAGATGCTGGTTTACAAAAAAAGGGATAAGATACTGGAGTAACCAAAGAGTCAAGAGCGTTTTATTGTCATGTGTCCCAGATAGGACAATGAAATTCTTACTTGCTGCAGCACAACAGAATACGTAAACATAATACAAAACGGAAGATAAAAGTTCAGTGTGTCTATAGACCATATATATACACAATAAATAAACAGATAAAGTGCAATAGTAATAATAGACTGTTATTGTTCAGCGCTTGTTTGATGTCGTATTTAATAGTCGGATGGCTGTGGGGAAGTAGCTGTTCCTGAACCTGGATATTCCAGATTTCAAGCTCCTGTACCTTCTTCCCGATGGCAACGGAGAGATGAGTGTGACCAGGGTGGTGTGGGTCTTTGATGATGTTGGCTGCCTTTTTGAGGCAGCGACTGCGATAAATCCCTTCAACGGTGGGGAGGTCAGAGCCGGTGATGGACTGGGCAGTGGTCACAACTTTCTGTAGTCTTTTCCACTCCTGGACGCTCAAGTTGCCGTACCAGGCCACGATGCAGCCAGTTAGTGTGCTCTCTACTGTGTACCTGTAGAAGTTTGAGAGAGTCCTTCTTGACATACCAACTCTCCGTAATCTCCATAAGTAGAGGCACTGATGTGCCTTCTTTATAATAGCATCAGTGTTCTGGGTGCAGGAAAGATCTTTGGAAATATGCACGACCAGGAATTTGACGTTTTTGACCCTTTCCACCATCATCCCGTTGATATAAACGAGATTGTGGGTCCCTATCCTACCCCTTCCAAAGTCCACAATCAGTTCCTTGGTTTTGCTGGTGTTGAGAACCAGGTTATTGTGCTGGCACCATTTGGTCAATCGGTCGATCTCACTTCTATACTCTGACTCATCACCATCTGTGATTCATCCCACAACAGCGGTGTCGTCGGCGAACTGATGTAGTTCACACTATGTCCAGCGACACAGTCATGAGTATAGAGTGAGTACAGCAGGGGGCTGAGCACGCAGCCTTGAAGCAGGTAGCATCCCTAGAGATGCCAGGCCTAGATCCCTAAAGCACCAGGCCACCATCTCCAACACCATCACCGACTTCATCAACTCCCACGCCCTACCCGACCGAGCCTCCAACCTCATCGTTCCCCAGCCCTGCACGGCCCGATTTTACCTTCTCCCCAAAATCCACAAACCTGACTGTCCCGGTAGACCCATTGTCTCTGCCTGTTCGTGCCCCACCGAACTCATTTCCAAATACCTTGACTCCATCCTATCCCCCTTGGTTAAATCCCTCCCTACCTATGTTCAAGACACCTCAGACACTCTCTGTCGTCTCCGCGCATTCCATTCTCTAGGCCCTCACCCCCTCATCTTCACCATGGACGTCCAGTCACTCTACACCTCCATCCCCCACCAGGATGGTCTCAAAGCCCTCCGGTTCTTCCTCGACCAGAGAAGCAACCTATACCCGGCCACTGACACTCTCCTCCGCCTAGCGGAGCTGATCCTTACCCTCAATAACTTCACGTTTGACTCCTCCCATTTCCTCCAAATACAAGGCGTAGCTATGGGCACACGCATGGGCCCCAGCTATGCCTGCCTCTTTGTCGGTTACGTCGAGCAATCCTTGTTCAATACGTACCAGGGCCCCATCCCCGACCTCTACCTCCGCTACATCGATGACTGCTTTGGTGCCACCTCCTGCACCCGCACACAACTGACTGACTTCATCCACTTCACCACTAACTTCCATCCGGCACTCAAATACACCTGGACCATTTCCGACACTTCCCTACCATTCCTTGACCTCACTATCTCCATTGCAGGTGATAGACTTCTGACCGACATCCACTATAAACCTACTGACTCCCATGGCTGTCTGGACTACACTTCTTCCCACCCTGCTTCCGATAAGGACTCCATCCCCTACTCCCAATTCCTCCGTCTACGCCGCATCTGCTCCCAGGATGAGGCGTTTCACACCAGGGCATCTGAAATGTCCTCATTCTTCAGGGAATGGGGGTTCCCCTCCTCCACCATAGATGAGGCTCGCACCAGGGTCTCTTCCATACCCCGCAACACTGCTCTCTCTCCCCATTCACCCACTCGCAACAAGGGCAGAGTCCCCCTAGTCCTCACCTTTCACCCCACCAGCCGTCACATACAAGTAATCCTCCGTCAGTTTCGCCACCTCCAACGTGACCCCACCACTCGCCACATCTTCCCATCTCCCCCCATATCTGCCTTCCGCAAAGACCACTCCCTCCATAACTCCCTTGTCAATTCTTCCCTTCCTTCCCGTACCACCCCCTCCCCGGGCACTTTCCCTTGCAACCGCAAGAAATGCAACACTTGTCCCTTTACCTCCCCCCTCGACTCCATTCAAGGACCAAAGCAGTCGTTCCAGGCAAAGATCTTAGAGCAGAGCAAGATGGGCTACTCCTGCGAAATACAATGGGCTGACGTGTAGTACGCTACGGAGGGGATCCTGGGCATTTTCCCCCGCCCATTTTAGTAACCGGAGCCTACCTGACCCGACCCGACTCGCAGTGTAATCAATGTTGCGGGGCAGCAGTTTATGTGTGTGACATAGGGTTAGATTCATAATTCTGTCAGTTCATACTTCTTGTCAAGAATAAAATTTGATTCTGGTAATTGTCTTTTTTAATGTTTTTTAAATCATTTATTTTTAAATGACTCACAAGCAGTGTTTGAGTTGATTTTGTAGTAACCGGAACCTACCCGACCCGACCCGACTCGCAGGGTAATTGACATTGCGGGGGAAGTTTTTGTGTGTGATATAGGGTTAGATTCATAATTCTGTTAGTTCATAATTCTGTTAATTCTGGTTAAAGAATAAAATGTTTATAAACACACATACATGAATGTGATAGATCTTTATTTCAGACTAGACAAGGGACATTAAATAAGAAACATTGTAAACCTCCCCGCAACTTCACACACATTAGGCCTTATCCCACCCCTCAACTCTCCCCCCCACCCCCCCGGCACTCCCTCGCCTGCCCCCACACTACAATGTCTCCCCCCCTCCTATGCCCCTCTCCCCGCTGCCCCGGGCCCCACACTCCCTCTCCCCGTTGCCCCGGGCCCCACACCCCCTCTCCCCGCTGCCCCACACCCTCTCTCCCCGCTGCCCCGGGCCCCACACTCCCTCTCCCCGCTGCCCCGGGCCCCACACTCCCTCTCCCTGGTGCCCCGGGCCCCACACCCCCTCTCCCCGTTGCCCCGGGCCCCACACTCCCTCTCCCCGTTGCCCCGGGCCCCACACTCCCTCTCCCTGGTGCCCCGGGCCCCACACTCCCTCTCCCCGCTGCCCCGGGCCCCACACTCCCTCTCCCTGGTGCCCCGCTGCCCCGGGCCCCACACTCCCTCTCCCTGGTGCCCCGGGCCCCACACCCCCTCTCCCCGTTGCCCCGGGCCCCACACTCCCTCTCCCCGTTGCCCCGGGCCCCACACTCCCTCTCCCCGTTGCCCCGGGCCCCACACTCCCTCTCCCCGCTGCCCCGGGCCCCACACTCCCTCTCCCCGCTGCGGAAACAAAGGTCCGATCTTTGGCTGGAAACAAGATGGCGGAACAAGATGGCGGGGACTGGTCGCTAAAATGGGCCCTATAAAATGGAGAGATAAGTTTTTTTTTTGCCTTCCATCACAACGATGTGATGGATGTTTGTGTAACCTGTGTTGTGTCTCGGGTCTTTTTGTTTTGTAATGTATGGCTGCAGAAACGACATTTCGTTTGGACCTCAAGGGGTCCAAATGACTGACAATAAATTGAATCCTAATCACCCATGAATCCGCCCATGAGCGTACTACACGTTTGCGTGAGAGTAACCCATCTTGCTCTGCTCTAAGATCTTTGGTTCCAGGTGCAACAAGAGGTTTACCTGCATCTCCTCCAACCTCATCTATTGCATCCGCTGCTCTAGATGTCAGCAGATCTATATCGGTGAGACCAAGCGGAGGTTGGGCGATCGTTTTGCCGAACACCTCCGCTCGGTCCGCAAGAACCTACCTGACCTCCCGGTGGCTCAGCACTTCAACTCCCCCTCCCACTCCGAATCCGACCTCTCTGTCCTGGGTCCACTCCATGGCCAGAGCGAGCAACACCGGAAATTGGAGGAACAGCACCTCCTTGGGGAGCCTGCATCCTGGGGGCATAAACATCGAATTCTCCCAATTTTGTTAGTCCTTGCTATCTCCTCCCCTTCCTCAGCCCTCCTGCTGTCTCCTCCCATCCCCCAGCCTTCGGGCTCCTCCTCCTTTTTCCTTTCTTCTCCCCGCCCCCCCACCCCCGATCGGTCTGAAGAAGGGTTTCGGCCCGAAACTTTGCCTATTTCCTTCGCTCCATAGATGCTGCTGCACCCGCTGAGTTTCTCCAGTTTTTTTGTGTACCTTCGATTTTCCAGCATCTGCAGTTCCTTCTTAAAACTCCCTAGAGAGGTGATGTTTTGGGTCGGGACCTTTCTTTGGTCAAAAACACTACACGTACAATGGTAAAATGCAACTTAAGGATTGCCCCGTAGATCAGTACCTACACCTCAACTTTACAATCAACTTTAAAGTGACACTGCATTTAAGCTTCCATCCAACTCCTGCTTTCCACACCTGGAACACATGGCTGTGAAGTGCCTTCGCTTCTACCTACCGAGAGAATTCTCCTCCATCATCCTGACTGCGGTCTACATCCTTCCCCAGGCAGATGTCCGTCACTGGAGGTGCTGCACGCCGTGGTCAACAAGCACCAGACGGCTTACCCCGAGGCATTTACCACCATAGCTAGGGACTTCAACAAAGCCAACCTGAAGAAATCGCTCCCTTACATCCACCAACATGTCTCCTGCAGCACCAGAGGACCATCACCTTCGACCACTGCTACCCGACCATCAAAGACGCCTATCGCTCTATCCCTCACCCTCACATCGGTAAATCCGACCATACCGCGGTACTGCTTCTTCCTGCCTACAGGCAGCAATTGAAGAGCGCACCCCAGAGGTGAGGACTGTACAGAGCTGGTCGGGGGAGACAGAGGAACAACTCCAGGACTGTTTGGAGTCTGTAGACTGGACCTGATGGTATACCCGATCGTGTTCTAAAAACCTTTGCGGACCAACTGGCTGGCGTTTTTACTGACATTTTCAACCTGAGGTCTGAGGTTCCCACCTGCTTTAAAAGGGCATCAATAATACTGGTGCCCAAGAAGAACAAGGTGACATGCCTCAATGACTATCAACCAGTGGCACTAACGTCTGTGGTGATGAAGTGCTTTGAGAGGTTGATTATGGTGCATATCACCTCCGTCGACAAGAACCTCGACCCAATGCAGTTCGCCACTGCCACAACAGATCAACGGTGGATGCGATCTCACTGGCTCTCCACTCGGCTCTGGACCTCTTGGACAACTAAAACTCATATGTCAGGCTGTTATTCATTGACTACAGCTCGGCATTTAATACCATAATCCCCTCCAAGCTGGTTACCAAGCTCTCAGAACTGGGTCTCTGCGCATCCCTCTGCAATTGGATCCTCGACTTCCTCATCCACAGACCACAGTCTGTCCGTATTGGTGGAAACGTGTCATCCTTGATAACAATCAGCACAGGAGCACCTCAAGGCTGCGTGCTCAGCCCCCTGCTTTACTCACTCTATACTCATGACTGCGTTGCCGTACATAGTGCGAACTCTATCATCAAGTTCGCCAACTACACCACTGTTATGGGACGAATCACTGATGGTGACGAGTCAGAGTAAAGAAGTGAGATCGTCCGATTGACCAAATGGTGCCAGCACAATAACCTGGCTCTCAACACCAGCAAAACCAAGAACTGATTGTGGACTTTGGAAGGGGTAGGATAGGGACCCACAATCCCGTTTATATCAACGGGATGATGGTGGAAAGGGTAAAAAACGTCAAATTCCTGGGTCGTGCATATTTCCGAAGATCTTTCCTGGTCCCAGCACACTGATGCAATTATAAAGAAGATTATAAAGTGGTTTATCGAGGAAAAAAAGTGAGGTTTAAGGTAAAGTCAGTGAAGCAAGATCAAAGACTTTATGACGTGTTATTTCCTATGCACTTACATTCAAGGCAGAGGTAAAAAGATTTGTATTAAATATATTAAGGAGCATGAAGAAAGAAGTCAATTGCTCTGAAGTGTAGACTCCATGATTTACCCGAATGACAGGGCACTCAATTGCCTACTCTCGAAATGAACGTATTCAAAAACATATTCAAGATTGACACTTCAAGAAAAATATAGAAATATTGATCTAAAATGTAGTTCTAACTTACTTTAAATAATTTGATTGAATAACAAAGTCAATGTCTATGTTTCCTACCCTTATAACATTTCCCATGACTTTGCCCAATTCTTTTCTCCCAAAGATCTGGCTGTATTTGGAGCAGTATCCATTAGACCCCATCCACAAGTGGCCATTCCTCATGCACTATTTTTTAACGAGGTGCTATTTAAATTTAAACGTTTTCGAAACTCTATTCACAGCGCCATAGACCCAGGTTCGATCCAGACCTCGGTGGACTTTCCACATTCTCCCTGTGACCACAAGGGCTTCCTCTGGGTGCTTGGGTCTCCTCTCACATCAGAGAGAAGTGTGTTTGTAGCTTAATTTGCCCTTAGTGTGTAGGGAATGGATGAGAAAGTGGGATAGCTGTTCTGAGCTATCACTATTTCAAAGACGCTTCCTTAATTATGGCCTGATAACGGCAAAAATACAAACATACATCCGTCCCGACTCTTAAGATGTGGATTATAAACATGTCCGAGACGCTACATCTTGAAAATATTAGACTTGTCTTGGCAGAAAAACCAGATCATTTTTCCAAGACATGGACACCATTCATCGATTTATTACAAGGATAGTATGGCGCAACACAACTTTGGATTTAAATCTAATTACGGGTTGGGTGAGGTGGGTGGGGAGGGATGAGAGGCAGGTATATCACCACTTTTTTCTCTCCTTTTCTTTTTGTCCTTTTATTTTTTTCTATTCCTCTCTTCTTTCTTTCTTTTATTCACTCTTAGGCTATACTACTTTGGTAGTCTAGGGGTTCTATCTTTGCACATCTCACTTTTTCTCTTTCTTGCTTTTTCTCCTTTCTTTTCTTCTAATTCAAAGCTAAAAAAATAAATTACTGTTTAATCTTATATGCCGTTGGTTCTATTTTTGTACATTTGCTTCTAATAAATAAATAAATAAAAGTGAAAGTGGGATAGCATAGAACTAGTGTTTAATGGTGATCGACGGTGGGCATGGACTCATTGGACTGAAGGACCCGTTTTCATACAGTATTTTTAAACGAGAACTATTCACAAATGAACTTAGAAAGTAAGATCATAAGACACAAGAACAGAGTTAAGCCATTCAGAGATTCTGCTCCATCATTTGAACAATCTTTCTCTCAACCCCATTCTCACCCCGTAATCTTTGACCCCTTACTGATCAAAAACCTATCAATTTCTGCTTTAAAAACACCCAATGACTTAGCCTCCACTGCCGTCTGTGGCAATGAATTCCACAGATTTACCACTCTCCGGCTAAAGAAATTTCTCATCCCTTTTGTAAACTTTTCCAATGAGGAAACTCTTGACATCCTTAATTTTACCCTTGCCCAAGACATTCTAGTTGTAGTACCTCAACTTAGTTGCAATCAGCTTTCTCCAGAGATTGTAAATTAAAACTTAAATTTAAAAATGCTGGGGGAGCACAGGAGTGTCAGGTATTCACTAGTGTAGCCACTAGTGTGGCTACTAGTGTAGTATTCACTAGTGTAGCCACTAGTGTAGTTAATAAAAAGCATTGATGAACCAAAAATGGAACATTGAACATGTACAAAACATGTACCTGTCATGAGATCAAATAGTTGGTTGGCCTCCAAGTCCGTGAACGTCTTGTAGCAGTTGGGGCATTTAAAAGAGGCTCTGTTTGTGGAGTCTCGTTCATCTGTCTCAATCCTTCGCCTCATGTGGTCTAGTTTGTACTTGACCACATTCACCAGGAGACGGTAGTTTATGAAGTAGTAATTATGTCTCGTGGTTTTACCGTCAGGAGCAGTTTCAACTCGCATTCTACTTTTAATAAATTTGTCGCTTTTCAATGTGTTCAAAACCGATCGCAGTTGTTTCCGGTCAAATTTCAGCAGCTCCAACATGTCCTCTTCTTTGACACAGGGGTTCCTAATAAGGATATCCAAAGCTAGCGCGTGCTCAAGCCCGTAAAATCCTCTCACAACATATTTGGCAAGTCGTTTCAAAGCTGCAGGCACTTCAGTCACTACGTCTGGATCAGTCATCTTTCACCTTTGGGTTTACAAAAAGAACATTCATTCAAGATTAGCAACTTGCACATGGGAATTACATGCACAAACAAAAATCATGACAAGCTGTGGGCCGTTGTAATAGGCTGACTTATGACTTTCCAGGGTAGGGGAATAGAGAACCAGAGAGCATATCTTTAAGGTGAGAGTGGTTAGATTTAATAGGATGATGGACACAAAATGCTGGAGTAACTCAACGGGACAGACAGCATCTCTGGATAGAATGAATGGGTGGCATTTCAGGTCAAGACCCTTCTTCAGACCAAAGTTAATGGGAACCTAAGGGTCAACCTTTTCCATTGAGAGGGTGGTGAGACCATCAAACACTGATTCACATTAGTTCCACTTTATCCCACTTTCTCATCCACTCCCTACACAATACAATACAATACGGTTTATTTGTCACATTGCACATAAGTGCAAGTGAAATGAATATGTCAGCAGCGGTACAATTATAAAGAACACACACAAAAACACAATAAAAATTTAACATAAACATCCACCGCAGCATTCATCACTGTGGTGGAAGGCACACAATTTGGCCAGTCCTCCTCCATTTTCCCCCGTGGTCGGGACCTCAACTCTCCGCAGCCGTTGCTGCGGGCGTCCAGATGGTAAAAGGACAAGGTACAAGTCCAGGTAAGTCCAGAGTCGGCTCTTCCCCACCGGAGACCACGGCTTTAAGTTGGTGTAGGCCGCAGGCCGGCGGTCGAAGATTTAAAGTCCCCGCCGCACCGCAGACCGCAGGGCCGGCGGTCGAAGCTCTCCTCCAGGGGTGATGGTAAGTTGCCACCGCGCCCGCGGTAGAAGTTGGCTGCAGGCCGGCAGTCGGAATGGAAGCTTCTTCTTCCCCCGGGTCCCCCATGAGGGATCCCGGGCTGTAGACGCCGCGCCAGTTGGAACCGTGCAGGCTGCCGGCTGCCCTGGGCCAGCGAAATGGAGCGCTCCCCTCCAGCAAGGGCTCGCCCGCTCCACGCCGAGAGTCCACGCTGCGCCCGCCGCTGAAGCCCCGGGCGCGTCTCTGGGAAAGGCCGCGCCGATCCTCTCTGTTAGGCCACGGGGGAGGTGACCTGGAAAAAGTCGCCTCTCCATGGAGGAGGCGACCGAAGCGGTTTCCCCCTCACCCCCCCCCCACACCACCCCCCACACAAAACACACCGAGAAACATCAAAAACATACTTTAAAACATACTAAAAAAATAAAAAAAGTTGCAAAAACTAACGCGCTGCTGACAGGGCTGCCGCCATTGCAGCGCCCCCACCGACTACACGCGAGACAATTTAAGTTGGGCCAATTAACCAGAGGGACGAGGCAGTTGAGGCACTTGACCAATTTTGCTGGTAGTTTTGAATGTTGGTTTGTCAACCAATCACACAAATGTTAGGGTCATTGGCCTCTGTAAATTGCTCCCAGTGTGTAGAGAGTGGAAGAGAAAGTGGAATAGCATAGAACCAGTGTCGATGGTCGGCCTGGGCTCGGTGGGCCAAAGGGCCCGTGTCCACATCATATCTTCTGATCAATTATCTACCCTGAAGACCATTGGCGGACCTAATTGTGCTTTTTAATGAATATTCCGTTAGTAGAGCTAATAGGACTTGATGTTTCAATCCCTGTAGTAAATCGGCAATCTTGATATTTGCAGTGGGATTGGAGTGGTGAAAGGTAGGGTAGGTACGTCATCGGGGTCATCAGGTGGGCACCCTCCTTGACGTTTCATTGATAAGCACACAACATCTCCAGAGGGCTCAACGGTGATACCTGGCGTCCCAGTTACACCCCCGTCAATTCCATACCCTCCTGTCTTCATTTTGCAGCCCAATTGTTGTCTCTCCTTTTGATCCAAATCCAATTGCTGCTTTTTTTTCTGCAGAATTTGATAGTGATTTGATTGCTTATTGGAAGGAGCGCCCCCTCACCCCCCATTTTCTTTAATAGCCTGGTCATAGATGTAACAAGTTCATACACAACCTAAAACCAGCAGATTAAAAGAAAAATAATTTAAATTGCACAGCAGCCGTGGTGGGACATGAATTTGTGTAATTATCTTTGGATTTACTCGTCTGTTAACTTAACCACTGCAACACCACTTATCCCTCAGCTCATGAAAGGCTGAACGAGGTATAGGTCGTATTTAAAGAAGAAAGTGCTGGAGAAACTCAGCGGGTCAGCCAGCAACCGCGGAGGGAATGGACAAGTGACGTTTCAGATTAGGACACTCTGGGAGTCTGAAGAAGGGTCCTGGCTGGTAACGTCAGCAGTCTGAAGGACCCCAATCCAAAATGCCGTCTGTCCATTCCCTCCACAGATGCTGCCTAACCCAAAGAGTTACTCCAGCACTTTTTTTTGCTCAAGATTCCAGCATTTGCACTTTCCCATGTCCTTGTAGTTTGCCTTTAGTTTCTTTTTCGGAGATGAAAAACATTTTTTTTTTTGATTTTGAGTGATGAATGCTTTAATAGCAGAATGCTGCTAGGTGGTGCACAAAAACAATTTGATGGTTCGTGCTACCCATGGAAAACAGGCACAAAATGCAAGAGTAATTCAGCAGGACGGGCAGCGTCTCTGGAGAAATGCTGGGTAGGAGGGAAGTGCAGATGTTGGTTTACACCGAAGATACAAAATGTTGGAGTAACTCAGAGACAGGCAGCAACTCCGGAGAGAAGGAATCGGTGAAGTTTCTAGTCGAGACCCTTCTTCAGGGAAGAGGGAAAGGTAAGATGTGAAAACGAGAGAACAAAGGGACAAAGTACAAGGAAAATGTAGAATAGATCATTGTTAACCAGGGTAAGGTGACAACAAGGCATACAAAGACCAAATTTAATCAGGACAGTCAGATTGACCGGAGAACTAGGGAGAGGGAAAGCAAGGGTTACTTTGCTCTGAAGAAGGGGCTTGACCAGAAAAATCACCCATTCCTCGTCTTCAGAGATGCTGCCTGTCCCACTGAGCTACTCCAGCATTTTCTGTTTATCTTCGGTGCAAAGCAGCATCTGCAGTTCATTCCTACACATCTGTAGTCCCTTCCTATGCTACTCAAGGAGATACTGGGGCAGATGCCCAAATAGGTTGAGTTTTTCATTTGCAGTTCTTTGTAGAAGGAAGGAGGAACAGAGAAGCCGGGGCATTAAAGGAGCAAGTACCACGGAAAATCACCGCAATGAATATTGGAACATTATATTTTGCAGAAGATCAAGGTCACTAATATGTTGGTACTGAAGGAGGTTAAAGTTATCTTTGTCCATGGTGGGATTAGTAAACATGGATGTAAATTTCAAAGTTGAGGTTTTACCTAACCAGAACCCAGAGTAGGTCGACAGAGTAGGTCTATTCTATTGAGGACGACAGATGGCACAATGGGCTAAGTGCTCGGCTGGCGACCGGAAGGTAGCCGGTAGCCGGTTCGAATCTCGCTTGGAGTGCATACTGTCGTTGTGTCCTTGGGCAAGACACTTCACCCACCTTTGCCTGTGTGTGAATGTGTGTGAGTGATTGGTGGTGGTCGGAGGGGCCGTAGGCGCAGATTAGCAGCCACGCTTCTGTCAGTCTGCCCCAGGGCAGCTGTGGCTACAGAAGTAGCTCACCACCACCGAGTGTGACTGAGGAGTGTATGAATAATGCGATGTAAAGCGCCTTGAGTATTCTAGAAAGGCGCTATATAAATCCCATCCATCATTATTATTATTATACTAGAGAGTGCTGAAAAAACACCATATTTGAACATTGCTTCCATTTCATATTTGTGAGACTCCCACCCCCACACAAAACCACACTTTACAAACTTGTTCCACTGTTAACAGGAAGTAATTATCTCCCAAAAAATGAACAATTGAAATTACAGAATCAGGATCAAAGATAAATTTTCCTGTGATAACAAAGAACTGCAGATGTTGGTTTATAGCAAAGGGATGATCAAGGGTTTTTCTACACAAAGGGTGGTGGATGTATGAAACAAGTTGCCAGAGGAGGTGGTTGAGGCAGGGACTAACCCAACATTTAAGAAGCAGTTAGACAGGAACATGGATAGGACAGGTTTGGAGGGATATGGACCAAATGCTGGCAGGTGGCACTCGTGTAGCTGGGAAATGCTGGCTGGTGTGCACAAGTCAGGCTGAAGGTCCTGTTTCCACACTGTATCCCTCTATGACAAAGCTAGACATAAAGTGCTAGAGTAACTCAGGTCAGGCAGCATCTCAGGAGAAAACGGAGAGGTGACGTTTCAGGTCAGGTTCTTTCTTCAGACTGATTGTAGTAGTGAGAGCGAAAAAAAACCAGAAGCCCAAAGTGGCAGAACAAATTACAGCCGGCAACAGATGACCTCAGGCAAGGGGGTTCCCTGATAGGCAGATTATTAGACAAAGGCTATATATAGAAGCAGGTGAGTCAAGAGTGTTTTATTGTCATAATATGTCCCAGATAGAACAATGAAATTCTTACTTGCTGCAGCACAATAGAATATGTAAACACAGTACATTGTAAACAAAATGATAAATGAGAGATGTGTGTGTAAGAAAAAACTACAGATGCTGGTTTAAATCGAAGGCAGACACAAAACGCTGGAGTAACTCAGGTGAGGCAGCATCTCTGGAGAGAAGGAATGGGCAATGTTTCAGCCCCAAAACGTTACCCATTCCTTCTCTCCAGAGATGCTGCCTCACCCGCTGAGTTACTCGTGTGTGTGTGTCCCAAAGAAAATAAAGGTACATGTATACTAACCCATAAAAAGTAAACATATCCAATTTAACCCATCCTAAGGTATGATTCAATATATATGCAGTTATAAGTAAATGGTACATCAGACTGCCTTGTAGGGATAGATGCTGCCTGACCTGCTGAGATCAGATACTCCAGCATTTTGTGTCTTCCGTGTAAACGAGTATCTACAGCTCCTTCCTACACATGTCCCGGAAGGGAATTGGAGCACACACAAAAAATCACACAATTAAAATAAATAATCACATATATAGTTTCCCCACACATAAACCATGCTTGCTAAACTTCAACAGTGTTTCACATGGCTAAACCAGGCCCAATAAAAAGCTAAAGAGAAGCCTTTAAAGATATTGAAGTCAAAGCTAAACTCCTCTCACTCAGCGCTTCAGGGAAGAGCAGGTCCTGAGGGAACATAGTTCATGGGACGACGGCCGCCGAACCCAGCACACAAGGCCGACCGGGGTTAATTAACCGGCTGCTGCTATTGAGACAATCAGTAAGTGTTGGGATTGTTTAAAAGGTTTTTAAATGCTCACCAGCAACAACAGCGAGCCCGCATGCCCAGTGGCGCCGCACGCAGCGTCGTCCCCTCCCCCCCCGCCCTGCGTCATTGCGTCACCGCGTCGCGGGGTGCGTGCTGTCGGCCGGTGATTGACGGGTGAACATCCACTCACAGAGCGGGGTTTAGTGCGGCCCCGCGGGGTTTGAGCCAATGGAGCGTGGCGGGGGGGCGGGGCGGGTTGAGAACGGGGCTTGGTCCCGCCCAGTGGGGAGAGGAGGGCCAATCAGGCGTCGCGCCGGCAGAGAGCGGGCTGGGCCGGGCCCGGCAGTGACATGGCGTCGTTGGACCGAGTGAAGGTGCTGGTGTTGGGGGATTCAGGTGAAGGGCAGATGCTTGGCCTTATTACTGTCGTGTGCACCGAGCTACAGTGAGGAGGAAGGAGCCTGCTGTCGGGCCGTGCTGTATGTGAAGGGCACGAGCAGGGATTTAGATTTATAGACCACTGGGATCTCTTCTGGGGTAGGGGTGACCTGTACAAAAGGGACAGGTTACACCTTAACTGGAGGGGTACAAACATTCTGGCAGGCAGGTTTGCTAGTGCTACACGTGTGGCTTTAAACTAAATAGTGGGGGGGAGGGGTTGACAAATTGGGAAGCATAAAGATGGATTTAAAGGGGAAGAGATTACAGGAAAAGCTACGAAAGACACCTGAATTAATGGGACGGAAAGTTCAAGAAGGGATAAGAGAGTAAGGTCAGATGAAATAGGAACTGGTGTGAGGGGGGATGACTACTGAATTAAAAGTGTTATGTATGAATGCATGAAGTATAAGAAATAAAGTGAATGAGCTTGAGGCTCAGTTAGAAATTGGTAAGTATGATGTGGGAATTACAGAGACATGGCTGCATGAGGATCAGAGCTGGGAAATGAATATTCCGAGGTATACGTCCCTTCGAAAATACAGGCAGGTGGGCAGAGGGGGTGGGGTAGCTCTGTTGGTAAGGAATGACATTCAGTCCCTTGCGAGGGGTGACATAGAATCAAAAGATGTAGTAATTGTGGATAGAACTCAGAAATGTTAAGGGTAAAAAGACCCTAATGGGAGTTATTTACAATCCCCCAAACAGTAGCCTGGATATAGGGTGCAAGTTGAATCAGGAGTTAAAATTGGCATGTAATTGTTTATGGGAGATTTCAACAAGGATGTAGACTGGGAAAATCAAGTTGGTACTGGACCACAAGAAAGGGAGTTTTTGGGAGTGCCTCAGAGATGGATTCTTAGAGCAGCTTGTACTGGAGCCTACCAGGGAGAAGGCAATTCTGGATTTAGTGTTGTGTAATGAACCGGGTTTGATAAGGAAACTCAAGGTAAAGGAACCATTAGGAGGTAGTTACCATAATATGATAATTTTTAGCCTGCAATTTGAGAGGGAGAAGGTAAAATCAGAAGTGTCAGTTTTACAGTTGAACAAAGGGGACTATGGAGGCATGAGGGAGGAGCTGGCCAAAGTTGACTGGAAAGGGACCCCAACAGGGATGATGGTGGAACAACAATGGCAGGTATTTCTGGGAATAATACAGGAGGTGCAGGATCAGTTCATTCCAAAGAGGAAGAAAGCTTCTAAAGGGAGTAAGAGGCGACCTGTGGCTTGACAAGGGAAGTCAAGGACAGTATAAAAATAAAAGAGAAGCATATAACATAGCGAAAGATGAGCAGGAAGCCAGAGGATTGGGAAACCTTTAAAGATCAACAGAAAGGTACTAAAAAGGCAATACGGGAGAAAAGATGAAGTACGAAGGTAAGCTAGCCAAGAATATAAAGGAGGATAGTAAAAGCTTCTTTAGGTATGTGAAGAGGAAAAAATTAGTTAAGACAAATGTGGGTCCCTTGAAGACAGAAACAGGTGAATTATTATGGGGAACAAGGAAATGGCAGACGAGTTGAACAGGTACTTTGGTTCTGTCTTCACTAAGGAAGATACAAACATTCTCCCAGATGTACTAGGGGACAGAGGACCTGGGGTGATAGAGGAAATTCACATTAGTCAGGAAATGGTGTTGGGTAGACTAGTGCGACTGATGGTTGATAAATTCCCTGGGCCTGATGGTCTGCATCCCAGGGTACTCAAGGAGGTGGCTCTAGAAATTGTGGACGCATTGGTGATCATGTTCCAATGTTCTATAGATTCTGGATCTGTTCCTGTGGATTGGAGCGTAGCTAATGTTATCCCCCAGAAAGGAGGGAGAGAGAAAGCAGGGAATTATAGATCAGTTAGCCTGACATCAGTGGTGGGGAAGATGCTGGAGTCGATTATTAAAGATGTAATAGCGGCGCATTTGGATAGCAGTAATAGTCAAGTCAGCATGGATTTACGAAGGGAAATTCATGCTTGACTAATCTTCTGGAATTTTTTTGAGAATGGAACAAGTAAAATGGAAAAGGGAGAGTCAGTGGATGTAATGTACCTGGACTTTCAGAAAGCCTTTGATAAGGTCCCACACAGGAGGTTACTGGGCAGAATTAGAGCACATGGTATTGGGTGTAGGGTATTGACATGGATAGAAAATTAGTTGGCAGACAGGAAACAAAGAGTAGGGATTAACGGATCCCTTTCAGAATGGCAGGCAGTGACTAGTGGGATGCCGCAAGGCTCAGTGCTGGGAATGCAGCTATTTACAATATATTAATGATTTAGATGAAGGAATTAAAAGTAGCATTAGCAAAGTTGCAGATGACACTAAGCTGGGTGACAGTGTAAACTGTGAAGAGGATGGTATGAGGATGCAGGGTGACTTGGACAGGTTGAGTGACTGGGCAGATGCATGGCAGATGCAGTATAATGTGGATAAATGTGATGTTATCCACTTTGGCGGCAAGATCAGGAAGGAAGGTTATTATAGGAATGGTGTCAGGTTAGGAAAAGTACAATGAGACCTGGGTGCCCTTGTACATCAGTCACTGAAAGTAAGCATGCAAGTACAGCAGGCAGTGAAGAAAGCTAATAACGAAAGGTTTAGTATAGGAGCCAAGAGATCCTTCTGCAGTTATACAGGGCCCTGGTGAGACCACACCTGGAGTATTGCGTACAGTTTCGGTCTCCTAATTTGAGGAAGGCCATTCTTGCTATTGAGGGTGTGCAGCGTAGATTCACAAGGTTAATTCCCGGGATGGCGGGACTGTCATGATGAAAGAATGGATTGAATTGAATTGAATTGAATGCCTTTATTGTCATTTAGACCGTACGGTCTGAACGAAATTTCGTGCCTGCAGTCATACATACAATCATACAATAATAACAACAATAAACACAAATTAACACCACCACAGTGAGTCCTCCAAGCACCTCCTCACTGTGGTGGAGGCAAAAATCTTAGGGCTGCAGTCTCTTCCCTCCTCTTCTCCCTCTGCGCTGAGGCGATTCCCCACCGGGCGATGGTACAAACGGTCCCGCGGCTCACCGAACCCCGCAAACGGGCCGGCTCAAACACCGCGGCCCGGGGTGGTCGAAGCTGCCGCCCTCCAGTCCAACGGACGCAGCCGCTGGCCCGCGGCTCAACCCCAGACTCAGGTCATAGCCGCCAGAACGCCGTCCCAGCCCCCGGAGCACCGTTCCAGCCCCGAGCCGGATCGCCCTCACGTGAGTGCCGTTCCTCCCTCGAGCTGGGCCACTCCGACGGGAGCGCCATTCCTCCCTCGGGCTGGGCCACTCCGACGGGAGCGCCATTCCTCCCTCGGGCTGGGCCACTCCGACGGGAGTTCCGTTCCTCCCTCGGGCTGGGCCACTCCGACGGGAGCGCCGTTCCACCTCGGGCTGGGCCACTCCGACGGGAGCGCCGTTCCAACCTCGAGCTGGGCCACTCCGACGGGAGCGCCGTTCCACCTCGGGCTGGGCCACTCCGACGGGAGTTCCGTTCCTCCCTCGGGCTGGGCCGCTCCGACGGAAGCACCGTTCCAGCCCCGAGCTGGGCCGCCCTCACGGGAGCGAGCCCAGTGCAAGTCCTGACTGGCTCTGCCTCCGGAGTCTCGATGCCGCCAGCTCCGCCATCAGGCCTCAGCGCAGACGGAGGCAGAGAAGGGGGATTCAGATTCAGATTCAGATTCAATTTTAATTGTCATTGTCAGTGTACAGTACAGAGACAACGAAATGCATTTAGCATCTCCCTGGAAGAGCGACATAGCAAATGATTTGAATAAATAATAATAAGTGATAATAAGTGTCCGGGGGGTGGGGGGGTGATTGGCAGTCACTGAGGTACGTTGTTGAGTAGAGTGACAGCCGCCGGGAAGAAGCTGTTCCTGGACCTGCTGGTTCGGCAACGGAGAGACCTGTAGCGCCTCCCGGATGGTAAGAGGGTAAACAGTCCATGGTTGGGGTGAGAGCAGTCCTTGGCGATGCTGAGCGCCCTCCGCAGACAACACTTGCTTTGGACAGACTCAATGGAGGGGAGCGAGGAACCGGTGATGCGTTGGGCAATTTTCACCACCCTCTGCAATGCCTTCCGGTCAGAGACAGAGCAGTTGCCATACCATACTGTGATGCAGTTGGTAAGGATGCTCTCGATGGTGCAGCGGTAGAAGTTCACCAGGATCTGAGGAGACAGATGGACCTTCTTCAGTCTCCTCAGGAAGAAGAGACGCTGGTGAGCCTTCTTGATCAGAGTTGAGGTATTGTGGGTCCAAGAGAGGTCATCGGAGATGTTGACTCCCAGGAACCTGAAGCTAGAAACACGTTCCACCTCCGTCCCGTTAATGTGGATGGGGGTGTGCGTGCCGCCCCTGGACTTCCTGAAGTCTACAATGAGCTCCTTGGGCTTCTTGGAGTTAAGGGCCAGGTTGTTGTCAGCGCACCATGCTGCTAAGTGCTGGACCTCCTCCCTGTAGGCCGACTCATCGTTGTTGCTGATGAGGCCAATCACCGTTGTATCATCTGCATACTTGATGATGGTGTTAGTACCATGTACAGGTGTGCAGTCATAGGTGATAAAAAAAGTCGATATTCCCCCGAAGAGAGAGACCAGCGCCGCCACTTCCGGAATGGAGCGGCTGGGCTTGTATTCACTTGAATTTAGAAGGATGAGAGGGTTTGGTATCTTAACACCATATACAACTATTAAGGGGTTGGACACACTAGATGCAGGAAACGTGTTCCTGATGTTGTGGGAGTCCAGAACCAGGGACCACAGTTTAAGAGTAAGGGGTAGGCCATTTAAAACTGAGATGAGGAAAAACATTTTCACCCAGAGTTGTGAATTTGTGGAATTCTCCGCCTCTCTGGATGCATTCTAAACAACATTAGATAGAGTTCTTAGGGCTAGCGGAATCAAGGGATATGGGGAGAAGACAGGAAAGGGGTACTGATTGTGGATGATCAGCCATGATCACATGGAATGGCAGTGCTGGCTCGAAGGGCTGAATGGCACCTTTTATCTATATTTCTATGAGAGGTTAGACAGGCAGGACTTTAATGATTGGAGTGCAGGAGGATGAAGGGTGATCTTATAGGGGTGTCTAAAATCGTGCACTGTCTTTTTACCCAGGCTAGGGAAATCAAGAACCAGAGGATGTAGGTTTAAGGTGAGAGGGGAAAGATTTACTAGAAACTTGAGAGATACAGTGCAGAAACATACCCTTCAGCCCACCTATTCCTCACCGACCAGTGATCACCCATACACTAGCACTATCCTATACACCAAAGCCAATTAACGCACAAACTCGCACATCATTGGCGTGTGGGAGGAAACTGAAGTCCCGGAGAAAACCCATGCGGTCACGGGGAGAACGTACAAGCTCCGAAAAGGCAGCTGACGTAGCTAAGGTCAAACCCGGGTCTGTGGCATTGTAAGACAGCAAATCTACTGCTGTGTTGCCCCAGGAGCAACCTTTTCACATGGAGGCTGGGGGTAAATGGATGGAGCTGTCCTAGGAGGTAGCTGAGTACTATAATATCATTTAAAAGACAGATACGTGGTTAGGACAGGTTTAGAGGAATATCGGCCAAACATGGGCAAATGGGACTTGCGTAATGGGGCATCTTGGTTGGCCTGGGTTGGGCTGAAAGGCTTGTTTCTGTGCTGTGTAGGAGGCCCCCTCTCGGTCATGACTGACCATGGGTGATGCATCCTGATCGGATGCAAGCCTGTGCTGTGTAACACTAAGCTAAAAGAATCTCCATTGTCCAAAAACTTATAAGCCTACATACAAACGGGTGTGTATATTTTGGCGAGCAATTCCTCTCCTAAATCCCCAAAGCGTGGATATATGCCTATAATGCAAGTTAGGAGGGTGCCGAAAAGCTCACCCACTTGCTTGGGCAAGTGAGACTCCAGTAATATAAATGATGATGGATATGTTTGATTATCATTTGCTCTGAGCATTCTTTCCCTTCATCACCAGTGCATCGTAACAGCAACGTGTACATGCCACAAAATGGTGGCAGTTGTTTGCCAAAGCTACTCGGACAGGATCTCACAAACCTTTGATCTCTGTCATAAAGAATTTGGATAGTGGGTGCATTAGTTCTCGACCAAGTCGCTTATTGTCGTGTTGCAAATGTTTGCTATCTGTTGTGTCTTTTACACTTCTTAATTTGCGTTGAAAGCCTTAGAAATGTTGTGAGGCGTGAAAAGCACATGGTGAGAGTAGCTTTGGTGAACAATTACCACCATTTTTTGAGGATATACAAACTGCTGTTACAATGCACTGAATTGGTTTTTTTTGTTAAAAGACCCATGTGCATAATTTATATGCAAACAAAGTGAATATTCTCCAGTTGGATCCTAATTAGCCTTCTTGCACTAGAATGTTCCCAATAGCATTGATGTTTTTTATGTTTCATTGGGTAATTAATTCCACTTGTTTTTTTCTGTCGGTTTGTTTTCCAGGAGTTGGGAAATCGTCGCTGGTCCATTTGTTTTGCCACAACCAGGTGTTGGGGAATCCATCGTGGACTGTCGGATGCTCAGTTGAAGTGAGGGTAAGTTTGACCAGGGCAGAAATTCTTCTTCAATGGAAAATCCGATCTTTTTTACCCTTCAGGTATTAATGTTCACTCGACGTGGCACCTTATTTTTAAGGGGAAAACTATTTTAATTTTGTGTCCTGGACAACATTTGTATTCTGAAAGCCTTTACATTCAATGTGGATTTATGTAAAATAAATCGTGGATTCTATTGAAGTAGCAGAATAGCTTAACCTGAAGTAGTTCATGTAATGAATTTGGACTTTCAGAAGGCTTTTTAATAAGATGCAACACAAGATTAAATGAAATGCAGGGAATGGAGGGATATAGATCTTGTGCAGGCAGATTAGATTAATTTATCTTGGTATGTTAGGCACAGACATTGTGTGCCGGAAGACCTATCCCTGTACTGTACTGTTCGATGTTCTCTGAAACTACTGGATGTCATATACTGCCAATGTTGATTGATTAACAAACAAAGCAAAGAGTAGGAATAAATTGATAACAGCAGCACATTTGGAACATCATATGACAAGTAGGTCAATGTTGTTTATGGAAGGGGAAATCACATTTGATATTTGCTCAGGTTCTTTAGAGAATGAATGGACAGGGTAGAAAGAGGGGAAGTTGTAAATAAAATTAAATTGGATTTCCAGAAAGCATTTGATAAAGGTGCCCAATAAAATCTTACTGCACAATAAAAGAATATACGGTACTGAGAATAAATTATTAGCATTGATAGCGGGGTGACAGTGCAATAAAACTAGTAGTGTGCCCTGTGGATAATTGCTTGGATCGAAGCTATTTACAAACTATTATCAGTGAGATGGATCTATATTGGTGAGATGGATGAAGGGGCCAAATATGTTACTGATTTAAGAAGGCTGGGTTAGCAAATTGTGAAGTTGCTGAGAGTCTGCAGAGAGACGTTGATAGGTTATAGAAGTGGGAATGGTGTTGGCAGATTATATAGTGGATAAATGTGAGATTATCCATTTTGGAAGGAAGAATGAGAAAGTAAAAAACAAAGTGCTGGAGGAACTCAGTGGGTCAGACAGCATCTATGGAGGGAAATGGATAGGCAACTTTTGGGGTCAGGACCCTTCTTCAGATTGAAGTCTGAAAGAGGGAGCCAATTATTATTTAAACGGTGTGAGACTGCAAAATGTTGTGCATAAGGTTCCAGGGGTTTTAATACATGATACCCAGAAGGTTAGCCTGCCAGTACAGCAACTAATAAAGAAGGCTAATAAAATGTTGCCATGGGGTATTAAGTGTGCAAGTAGAGATGTTTTAATGCAACATTTACAAGGTGCTGGTGAGATTGCTCCTAGAATACTGTGTGCCGTTTACTCTCCATGTAGAAAAAAGGAAATATTTATATTGCAGTCAAGTGACGCAGCGGTAGAGGTGCTGTCTTACAGCGCTTACCGTGCCAGAGACCCAGGATGTGGTGTGGGGAGGGTACGGTGGGGGAGACGAACGGGGAGGGGTAAAGGGGGTGTGTGGGGAGGAGGGGGAAGGGTGGTGTGTGAGAAGGGGGTGGGGGGGGAGGGACTTCCCTCTGCGGCCACTGGCCGTGGCACCACATAGCACCTCCCGACTCCACACAGCGGCTTTCCCGACTCCACTCTTGCGGACTCAATCAGCACGGCTAGTTTACTCAGCCCCGCCTGCGGGGCTTTATTCTCCAGCGGGTACCGGAAGGGGCTTCATGGTGACTGACAGGCGAGAAGATCAATCTGCTGATCTCACGATTTTTTAAACCTTCATAACTTTTCTCTTATTTCACCGATCGGAACAAAACCTGGTGGCTTGGAGCAGAGGAGAACGGTGAGTAAGATGGCGAAAAAATCCTAATGATGTAGGGTAGCGTTTTTGTGCAAATTTAATTACAGCGCAGACCGGAAGTGGTCAAGATGAGAGTTTTTGTAACAGTATAGAAGATAGATGTTACAATCGTGATGACTATTTGCATTGTTTTATTTGGACATTATGTGTAACAACGGGGACTGGTGATTTGCTTTAATTCAGGTTCATGACTATAAGGAAGGCACACCAGCTGAGAAAACCTATTACATTGAACTGTGGGATGTTGGCGGATCTGTGGGCAATGCCAGTAGTATTAAAAGCACCAGAGCTGTATTTTATAACTCTGTGAATGGTATGCAAATTTATTTTGTTATTCAATGGTTTTGTCCATAATCATTATATATAAGCTTTGTTTCTTCGTAATCTGCAAGAACTCTTTATAAAATTGAGTCTTAAAAGTGTAGAATGTTGTACAACAGAATCTGTTAATTCAGCCCATTGAGTCTGAATTAGTATGTGTAGGAACAATAGGCAATAGACAATAAACAATAGGTGCAGGAGTAGGTCATTTGGCCCTTCGAGCCATCACCGCCATTCAATGTGATCATGGCTGATCATCCACAATCAGTACCCCATTCCTGCCTTCTCCCCATATCCCCTAACTCTGCTCTCTTTAAGAGCCCTATCTAGCTCTCTTTTGAAAGTATCCAGAGAACTGGCCTCCACAGGCAGAGAATTCCACAGACTCACAACTCTCTGTGTGAAAAAGGAACTGCAGATGCTGGTTTAAACTGAAGATAAGACAAAAAGCTGGAGTAACTCAACGGGTCAGACAGCATCTCTGGAGAAGAGGAATAGGTGACGTTTCGGGTCGAGACCCTTCTTCAGACCGAGTCGGGAAAGGGAAACAAGAGATATAGACGGTGATGTATAGAGATATAGAATAAATGAATGAAAGATATGCAAAAAAGTAACAATGATAAAGGAACCAGGCCATTGTTAGTAGTGTTTTAGGTGAGAACGAGTACAGACAATGAGAAGATGCGGGCTGTGGTAGCGAGTCTGGGTTAAAATGTGATCGTGGAGTTGGATCACAGGAGGAGTCACAGAGGGGGAGCAGCGAGAGAGGATGTTGCTGAACTCTCATCAGAGAGAGGAGGAGAACTTCTTCTAAGTAGACATACCTTGAGGGGATTTTGCTGTGGAGCGGATGAAATGTGTAGGAACTAACTGCAGATGTTGATAAACACAAAATGCTGGAGTAACTCACTGAAATACAACACCATCTATATCTCACGTTTCCCTTTCCCCTGACTCCCTGTCTGAAGAGGGGTCTCGACCCAAAACGTCACCTATTCCTTTTCTCCGGAGATGCTGTCTGACCCGCTTAGTTTGTCCAGCTTTTTGAGTCTGAATCAGTGTTTTTCCAAACTCTCTTGTTCCATACTTCCATAGAACACATGGCACACAGGAGCAGTCCGCAATGTCCATGCTGAACATGATGCCATGTTAATCTAATCTTTTCTGTCTGCACCTTATCCATATCCCTCCATTCTCTGCACATCAACGTGCATCTAAAAGCCTGCTAACATATCTGCCTTCACCACCACCTTCCAGGCACAAAGCACATTCCAGGCACAAATACCACCTCCATACCCTCGTATTCTTGCACAGCACCTTCCCAAAAATAATTGTTGTCTGCACTGACCTGCAACATAAGCTGTGCTTTGCCTAAATAATGATCTTTTTGATATCATACAGGAAATAACATTATTTTTATTTCAGTACAATTTTGATGTTGTGCACATTATGAAACAATTTTGTACATTAAAATTAATTATACGGGGCCCTTTAATTTAAATCTGTCTCAAGGTGTTAGTTCTCGCCAGCCATGGACTTACAGGCTTTACATCTCATTGTTCTATGTTACAATTCATTAATTTAATATCCATCTTTGTTTAGTTGATTATTGTCACATGAACCAAGGTAGAGTGAAAAGCCTTGTTTTGCATGCGATCCAATCAAATCAGATGATGCGTGTAGGAAGGAACTGCAGACCCTGGTTTTAACCGAAATAAACACAAAAGGTTGGAGTAACTCAGTGAGGCAGCATCTCTGGAAAGAAGGAATGCGTGACGTTTTTGGTGAACCCCTTCTTTTTCTTCTTTCGTATCATCCTATCCAACCTATCCAAATGCCTATCTAAAAATCTCTTAAACACCCTAGTATTTGCCTCAGCCACCACTCCCGGCAGCACGTTCTAGGCACTCACCACGCTGGTGAGACGTACATTTTATCATATAGTCCCATCCACCTGGATTTTTAGTTTATGAGTGGCATAACTATACAGTGGTACTAATTAAACTTGTCTTTCTGTTGGCTGAATATGAAACTAATGCATTTCTTTTGATTGCTTACTCTTGAAGGTATAATATTAGTGCATGACTGCACAAACAAAAAGTCATCCCAGAATCTGTATCGGTGGTCATTAGAGGCTTTGAATAAGGATTCGGCTCCCACTGGGGTTATAGTGGGGAACGGGTAGGTTGGATTTCTGCTTTAATGAATTTTTATTCTGCTCGCAAGACAGTACAGTAATGGCGACACAAGGAGTGCTGAGCAAAGAGTGCTGGAGTAACTCAGCAGATCAGGTGCATCTGTGGAGAGGATGGACAGATGTTGTTTTGGTCAGGATCCTTCAGATTGTTAATGGAATATTTTTTGTGAAAACTAAGTGGTTTTATTTTGTACTGGTACGAACTATGCTGCACTTGTCTTAAACATCTAATACACAATACATTGACTAACAACTTCTAAATGTAGGTGATCTTCGATTGTTTTGCTTGTGGGTATTACCAATAAAAGAAATTCTGATCTAAACACTAAACTATCTTAACAATAGAGTGAATTGTGCAATTAAGAGAAGTATCAAACTGAGTGAAGGTAGGGATGGAGCAGGGGAGAAGAGATGGAAGGAGGAAAAAGTAGGTAAGAGGAATGATTTATGAATGAAAAGATGGACGAATAACAAAATAATTTTGTGGAAAGTGACATTCAATGGACTTCATCACTACCCTGACAAAGTCCTGAACTAATTCATCCGAGTAACTCCACGTCCTCCAGAGATGATGCCCGATCTGCTGAGTTACTCCTACACCTTGTTTTCTGAGCAAGATTTCAGCATCTGCATTTCTTTGTGTCTCCAGAAAATGTTCGATATGGTTCATAACCAGTGTATACCTACTGTACGCTATTTAAGGACTTAAATTTTTTTGTAATTTTTACTTTGTATGTACATGGGTCACGTGAAAGTTTAAAAAGTTAATTTTCTAAATAGGGACTATGATCGGGAGCAATTTGCAGATAAGCAGATTCCGTTGTTGGTCATTGGGACAAAGTTGGACCAGATTCATGAAACTAAAAGGAACGAGGTGCTGACAAGAACTGCATTCTTAGCAGAGGATTTCAACGCTGAGGAAATTAATCTGGTATGTTTTTTTTTATTTTTATCTCATATTCTAATCGTGAAAGGCAAGATCTTGTGTAGATGTGAAGGTGTGTCAAATGAATACAATCTTTGCATACATTAGACATAAATTGGGACAGATTAGGGCAGAATCAGTTGTATAAGAAAACACATCCAGGTTATTCTCTGCATTTAGAATTCAGATGCATATTTAGGGAGAGTACAGTAATGTCGAATGCACTTTGTACATGTGACTGTGCTTAGTTTAGACCAAGGGTTCCCAACCTGGGGTAAATTTGTTGGTTCTGGATTTGTACATTTTTTCTCGTTGACTGACTGTGTTTGGTTCTGGTATCTGTTCATCATTAGTTGTTCATAAATAAGTGAAATAACATTATTATGAGCTATTAAAGTTGCCGGGGTAAACTGGGGTAAAAGGTTGGGAACCCCTGGTTTAGACATACAGCAAGGAAAATGCTCTTTGACCCACCGAATCCACATGACCACTGATCACACATTCACATTACTTTTTTATCACACTTTCTGCGGACATTTTTATTCGTAAATTACAAATATTGTGCCCAAAATGTCTATTGTAAGTTGAGTTTTCACAATTCACTCTATCGTTAAGATAGTTTAGTGTTTAGATCAGAATTTATTTTTAAAATAGATTCAACGTGAAACTGGCCCTTCAGCCCACTGTTTCCGCGCTAACTATCGATCACCCATTCCATGTTATACCAGAGATGGTGGTGTAGAGGTATACAATTGTCAGGGATATCACAACCTTGATTCTGGACCCTTTGAGATTGATTCAAACAGGTCTAGCACAGGCAAAGAGAAGTCATAGTGACTGCGACATGGTGAATCTATACCTTACTATGTCCCAGGTCATTGTGTTACAGAGGTTAACCCTGGCACATTCATGATCTGTGTAGTTCTATTAGAATTGTGGTTGTATTCCTTCTTTTTAAAATGTGCCTCTAATAATAAAGGCCTCTAAACTGTCCTAGATCGAATTGTTATTAATGTGTGAGGTTGAAGTAATACAAATCAATCATTTACTTTAAATTATATGACCATGGTGTGCTTTTGATGAATCCATTTTTGTACAACTTGTCCTAGGATTGTACCAATCCACGTTATTTAGCAGCAGGATCTTCCAATGCTGTGAAACTGAGTCGTTTTTTCGATAAAGTAAGGCAATTTTCAATTTGTACCTTGACTAGTCTTGTGACTGCAGTACAATAGATGAACTAGAATTTTAAATGACATTTTGCCAAGTGTCAAAAAATTTAATCATACCTGCATTATTAGGTAGCCTATGCCATAAGAATCCTGTTACTGAAATAACTTGATTAGCACCTCATGTTTTTGAAATATTGACATTAACTGTTACAACTGCAATGAATGGTGTAACTGTCTACTCGCTGAGTTTTTCAGCCTGCAAGTGCTAGCAGTTAATGTTTTAGGTTCAAACACAAATCGCTGGAGGAACTCAGCACAAAGTGCTGCAGTCATAGAATCATACACCGTTGAAACAGGCCCGTCAGCCCAACTTGCCCATGCCCACCAAGATGTCCCATCTACACAAGTTTCACCTACGTTTGTCCCTTATTCCTCTAAACCTTTCCTATCCATTTATCTGTCCAAATGTCTTTAATGATATAGTTCCTCCCTCAGGCAGCTCGTTCCAGATACCCACCACCTGTATGAAATAGTTACCCCTCGGGTTTGTATTAAATCATTCCCCTCTCACCTTAACTCTGTGTCCCCTGGATCTTGATTCCCCAACTCTGGGTGTATTTACCTTATCAATCAATCAATCAATATTTATTACATGTCATTACATGTAATATTTATTACATGAACCTCAGTGAGGCTCAAACGGAACTCGTTTCCACAGCCATACAAACAAAGACAATTTCCTACAGACATACACACAATTCAATTTACAAAAACATCCATCACAGTGAACCCATTCATCCTCTTCCACTCCAAGGAATAAAGTCCCAGGGCCTGCCCAACCTCTCCCTATAACTCGGGCCCTCAAGCCTTGGCAACATTCTCGTAAATCTTCTCTGCACTCTTTCTAGCTTAACAACATCCTTCCTATAGCAGGGTGACCAAAACTGAACACAATACTCCAAACAAGTCTGAAGATGGGTCCTGAATTAAAACATTCCCTCCACAGATGTTGCCTGCCCCACTGTTTTCCTCTAGCACTTTGTGTTTAGCTCAAGATTCCAGCATTGCAGTTCCTTGTATCTCCATGTTGCCAGAGGTTCAGTGGTAAAATAGCGTATGATAGCTTTAAACAAGTTTCTCATTTTGTTGTAAGCATCAGGCATTTGACATGTTGTATTGATTTCATTCCAATGGGTATAATTTGTTGTTATTTACAAACCCATTATACCTTTACATTACAAGTTTGATCTTTGTGTTCTCCGTAATGGCTATTGAGAAAGAGCCACAGGGCTAGTCAATCTTGTCTAAGCAGTTGCTTAAACGACTAACTAGAATATGAAGGCAACAAAGTGTAAACACAAGGAACTGCAGATGCTGGAATCTATGCAGAACACATAGTGCTGCAGGAACTCAGTGGGTTAGGCAGCATCTGCAGAAAGGTTGTGACCTGAAATGATGCAATCCACGTCCTTCACAAATGCCTGACCCACTGAGTTACTCCAGCACTTTATGTACTACACTATGAAAGCAACAAATGTACACAAATGATTTTCCATCAGAAGGCAAAGGTTTGCATTTTGAAATGAAAAGGTAGATGTATTTTTGTCTTGAGTCGAGAAGACTAAGATTAGATATAGCACTCTCACTGTCTCCCTGCCAGAAGCAAGCTCATTTCAGAAGGAATCGAATTTGGGATCAGATTCTGGTCTGTGTAACTTTTAGTTATATGATGTGCAAGTAACTAGCAATTTAACATCAAATAATCTTCTAAAACATTCCCATGTCATTGCATCTTTTACTCCAATGTATTTGAAACTGTGCGTGTGTCTGGAGTGTGTGTGTGTGTATATATATATATATATATAGAGTAATGTTGTTTTTGTTTTTAGGTTATAGAAAGGAGGTATTTTTCACGTGATGGTAATCAGGTTTGTATATGCTTAAATGCTTTCTCCCAAACCAGACTATAGTTTCTCTCTGCTCATTGTTCAGAAAAATAAATAATTCAAGCAATACGGGTGCTGTCTGTCCAGAGTTTGTACGTTCTCCCCATGACCACGTGGGTTTACTCTGAGATCTTCGGTTTACCTCCCACACTCCAAAGACATACAGGTTTGTAGGTTGTGTAGGAAGGAACTGCAGATGCTGGTATAAAGATAGACACAAAATACTGGAGTAACTCAGCGGGACAGGCAGCATCTCTGGAGAGAAGGAATGGGTGACGTTTCGGGTAAAGTCCCTTCTTCAGATGCTGCCTGTCCCGCTGAGTTACTCCAGCATTTTGTGTCTATTTTCAGGTTTGTAGGTTAATGAGCTTGGCTTTGTACACTTGGTATAAGTGTAAATTGTCCCTGGTGCGTGTAGGCTTATATTAGCATGTGGGGATCGCTGGTCGGTGCGGACTCGGTGGGCCGAAGCGCCTGTTTCCGCACTGTATCTCTAAACTAAACTAAATGCAAGAGTTGGAGGAGAAAAAGAACAAGCAAGTATCAATTTCTGGATTCAAGCGATCTATGGTTAGAATATTGCTCCAGCTATCAAGGGCTATTCCTGTTGCCTATAAATTGTTATGTACCCCTTTACATTTAGTCACTGGAGGATCATTTAGCCATGGGCCACTTTGTTATATACTGAGGAAGTCTAAAAATAAAATCAAGTTTCTTCAATCTTTTGTTTAGAGATAATGTGGAAATGAGCCCTTCATCCCATCGAGTCCGCTCTGTCCAATAATCACCCATGCACCATCCTACACACTAGGGACAATTTATAGAAGTCAATTAACCTACAAACTTGCACGTCTTTACAGTGTGGGAGGAATCTGGAGCAGCCGGGAGAAACCCACATAGGGAGAACATGCCAATTCTGTACAGACAGCACTCATAGTCAGGACCGAACTCTGGTCACCATAAGGCAGCAACTTTACTGCTGCGCCACTGTGCCGCCCTGTTCTTTAGATTGTTTTTTAACAACCTGCCCATTCCATGGATTAGTCTAGGAAATCTTTTCTAGACGTTTAATGTGTTAACTTCCTTCCTTATATAAGGAGACCAATAATATACATGGTACTCCAAATATCATTTCACCAATGCCCTGTACAGTTGAAGCATAATGGTCTCTACTTTTGTATTCATCCATGAAACTTTGAGTGTTAGTTAAATATATTTTACCTGCAAAGCCGAAAATGCTGGAAGAACCCAGCAGGTCAGGCAGCATCTGTGGAGGGAATGGATAGATGATGTTTCATGTTGGGCCCTTCAGACATCATCCCACCATTCCCCTTCAGACATTATCTGCCCATTCCCTCCATCGCCTGACCCGCCGAGTCCCTCCAGCACTTAGTGTTTTACTCAAGATTCGACCCCCTGCAGTTTTTGCCCAGCTAAATGTAAATGAATGGGTGAAGCAAGAGCCTGTGGATCACTTTGAATGCTTCTATTTGCAGTACCATCTCAAACCTATCAATGTGAGACTAATTTTGATCATTGGAGTCGGAAAGGTTAAACTAGGGATAAATCTATGCCTAGTAACTTATACACAATATAATGTAGCACAGCACCAGCCCACAATGTCTGTGCTGAACATGATGCCAAGATAACATAATTTCCTCTGCCAGTGCGTGATCCGTATCCCTCCATTCCCTGATTATTCATTTGCTTAACCAAATGCCCCTGAAGTTCCACTAATGTATCTTATTCCACCACCACCTCTGGCAGTGCGTTCCAGGCAACCAGCACTCTCTATGTGTGTTAAAACCCCCCATCTCCCATAAACCCCCCCCCCCCCCCCCCACCTTAAAACTATGCCTGTAGTCTTTGAGATTTCCACCCTGGGGATAAGGTTCTAACTGCCTTGTCTCTGGCTCTTATAATTTTCTATATTTCTATCTTGTCTCCCCTCTACCTCCCTCGCTCCAGTGAAAACAATCCAACTTTGTCTGCTCTCTATTCAAGGCACCAACTCATTTTAATTCTACAATTTTGCATTTTCAGATTCCTGGCTTTGCTGAGCGTAAACGGTTTGGAGCAGCAAGTGGCTTGAAAGTTCTTCATTATGATTAAGCAGCGTTGCCAGTGGCAGAGAGGGTGTGAATGCAAATGTTTCATTCTGTTCTGCTAATTAATCTAAGGACAGGAATTCTTTTGAAGGGACAGCATATTACTCTTTTCTACAACATAAGAGGATATTTGAAATCTTTATAGGAGATAAATGAATTATTTTTTAATGTCGGAGTCACTGGTGTCATTTTGCAAATGAAAATGCATACTTCAAACTCCAATCTGGAATCCCAAACTCGCTGTGTGGAAGGGACTATGCTCATACGCATCTTCCAAAATTCTGGTCTATTGGCTACAATGGAGCTGACTTTCGGAAACAGACTTCAGGTTGAAGTTCTTACCTGCTCTCCAATCTGTAAATTACAATGGTTCTTGTGGGTAACGTATGCTCCTCATGACATAAATCCTTTAATATCTAAATGAATGCTGCCATTAAGTGATACATTGTGTAGAATGTGATTTTGTAAACTAAATAAAAACTGCATGCGAGTTAGCAAGCAGCCATGCTCATTTGAAGATGTATGTAAATAAAAAAGAAATGTCAACCATTGTGCAAATCCCTTTCCTATGGAGAAAAAGAAAAACATAGGAAGACGGGCTGTTCTTTGAATGGTGGGAGAAATGTGTTGGTGTTCAGCAGAATCTGGGTAAACATGTACCTTCATCACTGAAATGTAATTCGCAGCTTTAGCAAACAAATTAAACAGGCAAACAGTACCGTGGCCCGTAGTGCTTGAGCAGAGATGTCTTGGTCATCTGGAATGGTCTTTCTACCAAAAGGTCTACCTGCGATAGTGGGAGTACTATAGACTTTTGCCAGATTGGATGGTAGGTTTGTTATATAGGAATGCATTAGGCAGGCTGGCCTGAACTCTTGCTGAGAAGAGCAAGAAGTAAGCTCTTGAAACATACAGAATTCTTACGAGTCTCAACGTAGTTGGTGCAAGGATGACATCTCTCCTGGCTGGCTTGTTTAAACTAGGGGTCACAGCCCCGGTGTTATCTCAGGAAGGCAATGAAGTAAAGATTTTAAATCCAGAGCATACTAAATCTTGGAAGATGGTTCCAGAAGCTTAATCGTGGGGACTATTTGTGACAGAGATTGGTATGTGTTTAGATTTTATATATTATTAAGGAATATGGGTTAGTGCTGTGAAGTGGTGTGGTAAACAATCAGCAAGGTTCTTCTGAAGGGAGCAAATGGCCAGTGCTTACTACTAATGTAACTCCCTTTACATTTAACATGAAATACTTTTTGTGTGTTTCTCCCAGAGCCTGGTACGGTTTTTATCCAGAATTGCCTCGTCATTATTGCCAAATATCAAAATATATTTGATCATCAGGTGTAAGAAGGAACTGCAGATATTGGTTTAAACCGAAGATAGACAGAAAACGCTGGGGTAACTCAGCGGGACAGGCAGCATCTCTGGAGATAAGGAATGAGTGATGTTTCGGGTCGAGACCCTTCTTCAGACTGGTTAGGAATAAGGGAAACGAGAGATATAGACGATGATGTTTAGAGATAAAGAACAATGAATGAAAGATATGCATAAAAACTGAAAATAGGTGTTAGAGTAGGCCATTCGGCCCTTCGAGCCTGCACCGCCATTCGATATGATCATGGCTGATTATCCAACTTGGTATCCCATCCCTGCCATCTCTCCATACCCCCTGATGCCTTTAGCCACAAGGGCCACATCTCCCTCTTAAATATAGCCAATGAACTGGCCTCAACTACCTTCTGTGGCAGAGAATTCCACAGGTTCACCACTCTCTGTGTAAAAAATGATTTTCTCATCTCGGTCCTAAAAGTCTTCCCTCTTATCCTTAAACTGTGACCCCTTGTTCTGGAAAAAAGTAATGATGATAAAGGAAACAGGCCATTTAAGCTGTTGTAGGGTGAAAATGAGAAGCTAGTGCAACTTGGGTGGGGGAGGGATAGAGTGTGAGAGAGTGATAATGGAAGAGGCCCAGGACAAAAAGGTCAGTGTAGGAATGAGAAGGAGATCAGGGTAGTTCAGGCGGGCTGAGCGAAGGTGTTCAGCGAGACGATCGCCCAGTCTACGTTTGGTCTCGTCGATGTATAAGAGTCCACATCTTGAACAATGGATACAGTAGATGAGATTGGAGGAGGTGCAAGTGAACCTCTGCCTAACCTGAAAGGACTGTTGGGGTTCCTGGACAGAGTCGAAGGAGGAGGTATAGTGACAGGTGTTGCATCTTCTGCAGGGGAAGGTGCCTGGGGAGGGGGTAGTTTAGGTGGGGAGGGATGAGTTTGGAATAGGTAAGGGGAGTGGAAAAGTTGACCAACCTCACACCCTCTGAATGTACAACCCTCCGCTCACTCTGTAGCAACCCTGACATAATCAAACCTGCTGACAAGGGAGGTGCTGTGGTAGTCTGGCACGTTGACCTCTACCGGGCTGAGGCCAGGGGACAGCTATCGGGCACCTCCTCCTACTTATCCATAGACCATGATGCCACAGATGAGCACCAGGCCTTAATTTCAAACACCATTACTGATTTCACCATCATTTCTGGCTGTCTGCTTTCCACAGCCTCCAAACTTATCATTTCCCAGCCCCGCGCAGCCTGTTTTGTACCTTCTTCACAAAATAGCGACAGGTGTTGCATCTTCTGTGGTTGCAGGGGAATGTACCTGGGGAGAGGGTGGTTTGGGTGGGAAGGGATGAGTTAACCAGTGATTTGCGGAGCGAACGGTCTCTGTGGAAAGCGGAAAGGGGTGGAGATGGGAAAATGTGGCTAGTGGTGGGATCCCGTTGGAGGTGGTGGAAATTCAGAGGATTACAGTATGTGTTGTATGTGACAGCTGATAGGGTGGAAGGCAAGGACTCTGTCAGGGGAGGGAGAGCAAGGGCGGAGCTGCGGGGTACCGAGGAGACACAAGTGAGAGCCTCATCTATGATGGGAGAGGGGAACCCCCATTCCCTAAAGAATGAGGACATCTTGGATGTTCTAGTATGGAACAGAGAGTTTGTAGAGTGCCTCCGAGATGGGTTCTTAGAGCAGCTTGTAATGGAGCCGACCAGAGAAAAGGCAATTCTAGATTTAGTGTTGTCCAATAAACCAGATATGATAAGAGAACTCGAGGTAAAGGAGGTAGTGATGAATGAATGAAAATGAATGAATGAATGAATGAATGAAAACTTTATTGTCATTCAGATATACACCTAGACACAGTGCACCTTGAACGAAATTTCGTTGCATTTGACTCTCCAATCAGGTAAATAGTAAAAGTGCTAGGTGCGTCCATAAAAATGCCTCATGTGCATGGTTTTGTAAAATAAATATATATAAAAAGTTTTTAAAAAGTGTCGATATTTAAAAAGTTCTAGCCTCGGTTTTGTTGATTGTTCAGTAATCTTATGGCCTGGGGGATGAAGCTGTTGCAGAACCTGGTTGTCCCGCTCTTCATGCTGCGATACCTCCTCCCAGAGTTAAGCAGTATAAACAGTCCGAATTGTGGGTGTGTGGGGGCTCTGGTAATGCCCTTAGCTCTAATCAGACAGCGCTTGTACCCCATGTCCATGATTGAAGGAAGAGAAGTCCCAATGATTTTTTCCGCTGTCCTCACCACTCTCTGAAGGCACTTCCAGTCCGCTCCTGTACAGCTGCCGCACCACGTAGAGATGCAGCTGGTCATGACCGACTCAATTGTGCTTCTGTAGAAGGTGGCGAGGATGGGAGGGTGGAGGTGTAAACTTCTCAACCTGCGGAGGAAGTACAACCGCTGCTGTGCCCGTTTTGCCAGAGATGTAATGTTTGTGGACCAGTTTAAGGTGTCCGTTATATGCACCCCCAGGAACTTGATCTTTTTCACCTGCTCCACTGCTGAGTTGTTGATGCAAAGTGGAGTGTGACTGGGCTGAATTTCATCAATGTGAAGAGCAGCGGACTCAGGACACAGCCCTGAGGGGATCCGGTGCTCAGTGTGATGACCGAGGAGGTGTTCTTCCCCACCCGCATAGACTGGGGTCTTTCAGAAAGGAAATCCAGGATCCAGTTGCATAGTATGGTATTGAAACCTAGGGGTGCCAGTTTGCTCACCAGATGCTGGGGGATTATCGTGTTAAATGCTGAGCTGAAATCAACAAACAGCATCCGCACGTGGGTGTTCCTCTCCTCCAGGTGTTGTAGGCTCAGGTGGACTACAGAGGAAATAGCATCCTCTGTGGAGCGGTTCGGGCGATAAGCAAACTTAAGCATAATATGATTAATTTTAATCTGCAATTTGAGAAGGAGAACGTTAAATCGGAAGTGTCAGTGATGCAGTTGAACAAAGGGGACTATGAAGGCATGAGAGGGAGCTGGCCAAGGTAGACTGGAAAGGGATCCTAGCAGGAATGATGGTGGAACAGCAATGGCAGGAATTTCTGGGCAGAATCTGGAAGATGCAGGATCATTTCATTCCAAAAAGGAAAAAAGATTCTAAGGGGAGTAGGAGGCAACCGTGGCTGACAAGAGAAGTTAGGGATAGATCACATCTGGAGTATTGTGTACAGTTTTGGTCTCCTAATTTGAGGAAGGACATCCTTGTGATTGAGGCAGTGCAGCATAGGTCCACGAGATTGATCCCTGGGATGGCGGGACTGTCATATGAGGTAAGATTGAAAAGACTAGGCTTAGAGTTTAGAAGGATGAGGGGGATTCTTATAGAAACATAAAATTATAAAAGGACTGGACAAGCTAGATGCAGGAAAAATGTTCCCAATGTTGGGCGAGTCCATAACCAGGGGCCAGTCTTAGAATAAAGGAAGGTCATTTAAGGCTGAGGTGAGAAAAAGCTTTTTCACCCAGAGAGTTGTGAATTTATGGAATTCCCTGCTACAGAGGGCAGTGGAGGCCAAGTCACTGGATGGATTTAAGAGAGAGTTAGATAGAGCTCTAGGGGCTAGTGGAATCAAGGGATATGGGGAGAAGGCAGGCACGGGTTATTGATAGGAGACGATCAGCCACGATCACAATGAATGGCGGTGCTGGCTCGAAGGGCCGAATGGCCTCCTCCCGCACCTATTTTCTATGGAACAGCTCATCTTGGATGCAGATGCAGAGAGAAGGGAAATGGTGGCGCTGTAATGGCGCAATCCGGAGCGGGTCTAGACATCGCCCCGCGCGGCTTTAACGGCCGCGGGACATGCCATCGACCGCTGGGGGCTCCAACATTAAGACCCGGAGCGGGGCCTTACATCGCCGGTGCGGTCTTAACGACCACGGAACTTACCATCGCCCGCCGGGGGCTTTAACATCCGGAGAGGATGGAGAGCAGGGGAGAGACAAGGCTTTGCCTTCCATCACAGTGAGGAGGAGATTCACTGTGATGGATGTTTGTGTGAATTGAGTTGGTTGTGTGTCTTGTATAATTGTTTCTTTTTGCTGCCAAAGGGACTAAAGATGGAAATTAGCTATTGGCTGTAATCTTGCATATTTACATGTAAATGTTCATCAATATGCACTGTCCCTGTTTAAAAATTAAATAAATAAAAATGCGGCGAAGATGGAGGAATTTGGAGTAGGGGATAGTCTTTGCAGGAAGCAGGGTGGGAAGAGATAGTTGTGGGAGTCAATGGGTTTGTAATAGATGTCAATAGTCAATATTTCTTGTGATGGAGACACAGATCAAGAAAGGGGAGGGATGTGTCGGAGATTTGAGTGCAGGATGAAAATTGGTGGTGGAGTTGATGAAGTCCATGAGTTCTGCCTGGGTGCAGGAGGTAGCACTGATGTCGTCATCAATGTAACAGAGAGAGTTCGGGGATAGGGCCAGTGTACGGCTGGAACAGGGACTGTTCAACGTACCCTACAAAGCGGCAGGCATAGCTGGGGCCCATGCGGGCGCCCATAGCTACGCCTTGGACTTGGAGGAAGTGGGAGGATCGAAGGAGAAGTGGTTGAGGGTGAGGACCAGCTCCACTAGGTGGAGTAAAGTGTTGGTAGAGGGAAATTGGATGGTTCTGATCTCCCGGTTGCTGGACACTTTAATTCTCCTTCCCATTCCTGCACAGACCTTTCTGTCCTCTGTCTCCTCCATTGTCAGAGTGAGACTAAATGCAAATTGGAGGAACAGCATCTCATATTTCGCTTGGGCAGCTTACAGCCCAGTGGTATGAATATTGATTTCTCTCACTTCAGATAATTTATTGTTCGCTATGATCCTTTCCCTCCAAAAGAAAGAACAGACCAAGTTGACAGACTGGGCGAGTCCCACTTGTCTGCATTTGGCCTTTAGGCCGCTAAATCCTTCCTATACATATATTTTAGTAACTTAGTAGTTAAGGGATAGGATATAGTTGGAATTACAGAGACATGGCTCCAGGATGTCCAAGGCTGGGAGCTCAACATGCAGGGGTATTTCATTTTATGGAAGGATGGACAGAAAGGAAGAGGAGGTGGGGTGGCATTGCTGGTTAAAGTGGAGATGAATGCAATAGCAAGGTGAGACATTAGCTTGGATGCTGTAGAATCTATGGGTAGAACTGCAAAATAGCCAAGGGCAGAAAGCACTTGTTGGAGTTGTATACAGACCACCAAACAGCAATGGCGATGTTGGGAATTGCATCAAACAAGAAATTATGGATGCGTGTAGCAATGGTACAGCAGTTGTCATGGGTGAATTTAATCTACATGTAGATTCAGAATGGGAGGGGGAGTTGAAGTGCTGGGCAACCGGGAGATCAGGTTGGTTATTGCGAACCGAGCAGAGATATAAGGACTTAGTGTACACATTGAACAGCAGTGGAGCAAGGACGCTGCCCTGAGGTTGGCCATTCTCTTGTTTCCTCCATCTGCTGTGTTTATCATTTAGCTCAACATGGAAGCGTCTGTTTTCCAGTAGCTGTTGAATCAGTTTGGTCAAATCCTCTGTCATGTCAGGGAGCTTGTTGAGAAGCAGCCCGTGGTTCACAGTGTCGTAGGCAGCTGTCAGATCAACAAAGACAACGTCAGTTGGTTCATTACTCTCAAAGCCGTCCTCAATGTGCTGAGTTAGATTGAGCACTTGACTGGCACACAATCTCCCAGGCCGGAAGCCAGCTTGCTCTGGTATAAGGTGTTGTTCTGTGATTGGGCCTAGCCTGCTCAAGATGAGGCGCTCAAAGAGCTTGAAGAGATGGCATAGTAGGGAGAAGCTTTTTGCTCTTTAGGGTCTTTCCCTGGCTTAAGGATAGCGATCACACGAGCTTTCCGCCATATTTTAGGTAGCTGGGAGAGGGTTACACAATTGTTGAACAGCAAGAGGAGCCACTCTCGTGTAATCTGCCCAAAATGTTTGATCTGTTCTGTGCGAATGTCATCATGGCGCTGCCTTGGCGTTCTTGAGGGAATGGATTGGTGTCTGGAGTTCCTTGCTGTTAAAGTACCAGGTCGACTCTCTATCACCCTGATGCCAGAGGCTCCTTTAGTGGGGCTTCTCGTGTGGTGGTTTGCCGTTCAGAAGCAGCTGGTGAGCAACCTGATCTGCTGTAACATTAAAGTGCAGCGTTGCCTTCTGGGGGTTGGTGTTCAGCTTCTTGATGGTTGCCCAAGCTCCCTTCCTGTTGTGTGTCATATCAACACTCTCAATTAGTTCTTCCCAGGATTTCCTTCGTTCCTATGATATTGCTACAATGAGCGTCTCCCGTTTTCATAGTTTCCTCTGAGAAGGGATCTTCCTCGTACAGTTTTGAGTTTTTCGCGTACAATGAGGCACTGTCAGCTGAGATTCCAGGTATATAGTACTCCGTACATCCGCGTGGAATATACTAACTACATACTAACTAACTATCCATGTTCTTCAGAGATGCTGCCTGACCTGCTGAGTTACTCCAGCACCCCTGTGTCAGTTTCTAAATGTTTCTCCATTCTATTTCCAGTCTGGTCATGTTTTTCCCACATTTAATTTTTATTTATTAGTTACGTGATGCATTTCATGCCTCCAGTTATCTTGCTTTTCAACCTTCTCATTCTGTTTACTCTTGCACCTTATTTATTTTACCTGTTGCAAGAGTTTTGGAGCATGCCTATTGCAAACCCGCAAGTATAAAGTCAACTTACCGACAGCCGGAAGGTTCAGTCGTTCACTGCTCGGTTGAAATTTGGACTTCTCCAGATTACTGAAACACAAATCAACTGGACAAAAATGGAACCGCTCAAGGTAAGAATAATGCATTTATCTATGATAGACCTAAGTAAGTTTAATTTATCACAAGTCATCTATCTTTTGCATTATTATTATTATTTTAATACAGTAGTATTAATATAGTCCACTGATATTTAATGATAAGATATTTGAGTTACTTTGGGGAAAAATAACCTTGATTCAAAACATGCTGCATCTTGAATGTATTAATTAGGGTATCTATAATTACACGTGATCAATTTTTAATGATAATCCTTGAAATGTTACTGTGTTTTTGTTTTCACACATTGTTACTAATGTCAGGGAATTGGTAATGCTTTCAATAGTTAAAGGTTGATTTTTTTAAATATCAAACTTAACGGTGTATTTCTGGTGAAAACTGTTGAAGGCAAAGTGCACAACTTTCAGACTTTGATCACAAATATGCATTTCGAAACATGTGTGTTGCATGGGCAACGACCAATGAATGGGAGACAGAACGTATCTGCCTCCTTGGCAGACGGGTCATAGTAACTGGGAGATCAGTCTGATCCTCCTCAATATGCCCTTTATTGTAGTATATTAAGTCGAATTTCACAATGTTGCAAGTCTGTTTTGATTGTACCAAATTTCTGTGATAATCGGGTTTTAATTTCCGCAGGAATATTTGCCACCAGGAGCAATTCAACCAAATTTATTGGAGACAAGAGTAACTGCAGATGCTGTTTTTACAAAAAAAAAGACTCAAAATGCTGGAGTAACTCAGCGTGTCAGGCAGCATCTCTGGAGAACATGGATAGGTGACCTTTCGGGTCGATACCCTTCTTCAGTCTCATTAATATTTTAATTAGAATATTGGAAAGCCTGTTAGGAGTGCAATCGTCATGATTTGTAAAAAACTAAATCCTTTCAGAAAAGAAATTCGGCTCATGGGAGGTGTTTTACAACAAAGTTCAGAACTAAACAGTCTATCAAGGAAGACACAAGGAACCACAGTTGCTGGCTTATAAAGAAAGAACTCGGGGACCCAACCCGAAAGTTACTCCAGAACTTTGTGTCTTTCAATTGAATTGAATTGAATTGAATAAATTCTATTCGCCAAGTATGTATACAAACAAGGAATTTGCCTTGGTGCCTGACTGCAACTCTTTTAAACTACAGGATAAAGGGAATAACGTTTATTGCAAGAGTCCAGTAAAGTCCAATTCTTTTGAGAATTAAGGATATGTAAAATAATTGTATTTTGTAACTATTTGGTTGTCGGGCATAAATGTGATTGCAGCCCCTTCATTTCCTGTCCTTGTATCCTCCAGTATATGTCAGGATTTGGCAATGAATTTTCTTCAGAGGATCCACGCTGCCCCGGGTCCCTGCCAGAGGGTCAGGTACTGTACAACCTCTCTATAGTTTGTGACTGTGTTAAACTCAACTAATGGACTCCAGCAGCCACCTCCTGAATTTGCACGACCAGTTTATAAATCAAGACCCGTCTAGGCTTGATCTGGTTAGAAATGAATGCACGATGCACATTTTAATATCCTGGTGAAGCACTAATCCTAACGCTGTACGTCAGAGGGAGAAGCCATCTCTACAGTGTAACACCACAAGATAAGAACTTATCTATGAGGCCAGATGCAAATTGGAGGAATGACCCCTCGTATTTTGCTTGGGCAGGTTACAATACAATCTTGATTTCTCTAACTTCCAGTAACCCTCACATCCCCTCTCTCTCCATCCCTCCTCCACCCAAGTCATTGTACTCGTTGACCTTAACGAATGAGGCTCAACAAGACAAAGTCGTCTTGTTGAGTCTCATTGTCTGTAACTCGTTTTCACCTAGCTCACAGCTAACAATGGCCTGTTTCCTATATCATTGTTACTTTTTTGCATATCTTTCATTCATTTGTTCCATATCTCTCTACATCATCATCTATATTTCTAATTTCCCTTTCCCCTGACTCTCAGTCTGAAGAAGAGTCTCGACCCCAAATGTCACCTGGTCCTTTTCACCAGAGATGCTGTCTGACCCGCTGAGTTACTTACTCCAGCTTTTTGTGTCTATCAACATAATTAGTAAGTCCTCCAAACCCATATGCCTGCTGTGACTTCCTATAAGATCACTGAGCCTTCACCTCAATGCATCAACTTCACATCCCTCGGTACCTTTTACATCGAAAAATCTATTGATCACAGGCTGGGTGAGTATAGAGTCAGAATAATCCTTGTGACATTGTAACCTACCTGGGAAAGCAGAGAATCCTCAATTTAAGGTCCCATTTGAAGATGAAAACACAGCCAGTTCACTTTATCGATGAAAAGGAAATAAACCGTACTAATTCTAAATCGTATTCAAATAAAATCAGAACATGCTGGGCTGTACTTTGAGCGTTACCCATTGCAACTAGTTATTTCTGCATGAAACAGTTCCTCACGGTTCACCAGGGATGGTACCTTGTATTTTCCAAGGAGATGGACAAGGAGGATAGTGCAACTGTATTTAGTTGTTGGATGTCTTTAAGAGCACTGATGATTTTCAAGCGATAAATATGAAAATAAATGAATCAAGTAAATGATAAAATAATAACATTTCTGTCTTATTGTGCTTCAGAATAATCCGCAAGTGTGTCCATATGGGCTGTATGCAGAACAACTCTCTGGTTCAGCCTTCACTTGCCCAAGGAGCACCAATAAGCGGAGGTAACTTTTTTAATTTCAAGTAATATTTATTCAAGTAATAAATATATACAATACAGGAACCGTGCAAAACATTCACCCGACATTCTCGGAGGCTATGCAAACATTCAATACTGTTTACACACTTTACCCAAATTTCTCCCCCACCCTTGCCGCTCCTGTGGCCCACTGGCGTGGAATCCCTTCCCTTATTTTTGAGGGGCATCTCCACCACACCCTGCTCCCCCCCGACCAGCAGCGGAAGGACCCTAGACTACATAATAGTTACAGCACAGACGGCCTGTGTGTGGCTCTGTGATCGAGCCACAGCTCAAGAGACATGAAGACTGCAACCAGTGCCGGGTTTAGATGAAGAGAGGCCCTAGGCTATTCTACTTGCGAAGCCCCTCCCAATCTCCGACCCCCACGACAAGAGTCCATCAGATTGACACCGATTTGCAGCCGAGCGTGGCCAATGAGATAAGGGACTGGAAAGCTGCGCTTATTTATTTATTTATTGCCAGTGCTAGTGTTGAGTTATTGGCTTAAAACAGTATTATTCTGAAATGGAGGGCAAGGAAAATTACTGAGGGTAGTTTAGAGACTACAGTGCGTTGTGACAGCATATGTAAGAAAGGCCTATGACAGTGTCAAAAATATTATACATCGTTTGGCCGGAGGCCCGCTAGATTTCGAGGCCCTAGGGTTCAGCCTACGAAGCCTATGGTAAATCCGGCTCTGACTGCAACTCTTTTGAACTAGACGTTTGTTGGGAGTGTGAGATGAGTGGGTGGGGAAGGGTGTTGTGCGGGGATATAACTTGCATGTTGAGTCTGTTAAGAAGCAAACCTGTTGTTTGTTAGAAGCGAAGTGACTGCATGGATATACCTTACACTTATTTTTAATCAAGGCAAGCACACAACCTAATGAGACCTGGGTTCGATCCTGACCTCGGGAGCAATCTGTGACAGCGTGGGGTCTCTCCGGGTGCTCTGGTTTCCTCCCACATCGCAAAGACGTGTGGGTTTGTAGGTTAATTGGCCTTTGCAAGGGCCTGTTTCTATGCTGTATCTTTCAATCAATCATTTCAGACCTCAAAAGGCTTTTTCCATTTAATTTATTTTCTGCAGTGCTTGTGGGAGTGCTGTTGATTGATTGAAAATACAGCATGGAAACAGGCCCTTCAGCCCACTGAGTCCATGCTGGCCATCAATCACCGTTCACACTAGTTCTATGTTATCCCATTTTCTCATCCACTCCCTACACATTAGGGGCAATTTACAGAGGGCGAATAACCTACAGACCTGCACTTCTTTGGGATGTGGGAGGAAACAGGAGCACCCGGACAAAACTCACTTGATCAGAGGGAGAACGTGCAAACTCCACACAGGCAGCATCTGAGGTCTGGATCGAACCCGGGTCTCTGGTGTTGTGAGGCAGTAGCGCCACCCGCTGCACAATTACGTATGTTGTGCTTGAGTACAACATGTATTTAGTTTTCTTCTGAAGATAGACACAAAATGTGGAGTAACTCAGCGGGACAGGCAGCATCTCTGGGGAGAAGAAATGGGTGACATTTCGGGTCGAGACCCTTCTTCAGACTAGTTAGGGAAAAGGGAAACGAGAGATATAGATGGTGATATGGAGAGATTAAGAACAATAAATGAAAGATATGCAAAAAAGTAACGATGATAACAGAAACAGGGCATTGTTAGTTGTTTGTTGGGTGCTAACAAGAAGCTGGTGCGACTTGGGTGGGGGAGGGATAGAGAGAGAGAGGGAATGCCGGGGCTACCTGAAGTGAGAGAAATCAATATTCACACCACTGGGCTGTAAGGTGCCCAAGCGAAATATGAGATGCTGTTCCTCCAATTAGCGTTTAGCCTCACTCTGACAATGGAGGAGACAGAGGACAGAAAGGTCTGTGTGGGAATGGGAAGGAGAATTAAAGTGTCCAGCAACCGGGAGATCTTCTTCTGCCAGATCAACTGGACCAGCCAATCCTTTACAAACTGCTGCACTTTGTGACACTGTGTGCCTGTGCTTTACTCTTCAATATGAATTATTTGCTATCTTTTCTGTTCCTTGCAGTTGGCTTTATCGTATTTTGCCTTCCGTTCATCACAGGCCGTTTACATCTGTAGTTCAGGGCAACCTGTCCTACAATTGGGACGAAGTTGACCCTGATCCCAACCAGGTAATAATACGTCTCCACATTTAGTGAGGCCACACACGGAGTGTTGCCTTCAGTTTTGGTCACCCTGCTATAGGAAGCATGTCATCAAGCTGGAAAGTATGCAGAGAAGATTTAGGAGGATGTTGCTAGGACTCGAGGGCCTGACCTATAGGGAGAGGTTGTGCAAGCTAGGACCTTATTCCTTGGAGCACAGGATGCTGAGGGGTGATCTTATCGTGTATAAAATCATGAGGGGAATAGATAGGGTGAATGCACAGTCTTTTTCGCTGGGTAAGGGAATCGAAAAAACAGTCGTAAAAATCAAATTTATTAAAATAACTCCTCTGCTGTGCATTTCATCATGCAGTGTATCGCAACCAACAGACAAAATGGTTGAAGCGAGGAGAGAGACAGTTGCTTCCATCTGGCGGCACGGTGGTGCAGCAGTAGAGTTGCTGCCTTACAGCGCCAGAGACCCAGGTTCCATCCTGACTACGGGCACCGTCCGTATAGAGTTTGTACGTTCTCCCCATGATCTGCGTGGATTTTCTCCAGGAGCTCCGGTTTCCACCCACACTCCAAAGACACACGGGTTTGTAGATTAGTTGACTTGGTATAATTGTAAATTGTCCTTAGTGTGTGTAGGATAGTATTAGTGCTATGATTGCTGGTCAGCACTGACTCGGTGGGCTAGAAGGGCCTGTTTCTGCGCTGTAACTCTAAACTAAACTAAACTGTTAATGCTGTGTAATTGAGGCACCATTCGAGTTGGTCATCAGAATATCTTAACGCAGCCGCCCGACTCATTACCCACACCAAATCCTGGCATCACATCACTCCAGTCCTCAAACAACTTCACTGGCTTCCCATCTCCCACCGGATCAACTACAAAATCCTGATCCTCACCTACAAAGCCCTCCACCATCTGGCCCCCCCATATCTCACTGACCTCCTCTCCCCCTACCAACCCTCACGGTCCCTCAGATCCACATCAGCCGGTCTCCTCTTCATCCACAAGTCCAACCTCCGCAGTTTTGGGGACAGAGCCTTCTCCAGGACAGCTCCCAGGCTCTGGAACTCCCTCCCCCAACTGATCCGCAATTCCGTGTCCCTCACCATCTTCCAGTCCCGCCTCAAGACCCATCTCTTCACCTCTGCCTATCCTTAGCCCCACGTCCCCCTCCCTTTTCATCTGTGCATTAATTGCCTCATATTGTGTTTTGTATTGAATTCTGTCTTTACTTTGTGTACTAGTCATGTCTCTACTATTTATTTCATTCCCCTTACATGTTTTTCCTCTACCTGCTAAATTTTTGTAAGGTGTCCTTGAGACTCTTGAAAGGCGCCCATAAATAACATTTATTATTATTATTATTATTATTATCTTCCTCCTCATGAAGGAATTTAGAAATAATATATTGCTTTATGTCGGTTATTTGCCAGATGGGATAAATTTTGAAGTTTAGTTCACCAACCAGCGATCCCCACACATGAACACTAACCTACACACACTAGGGACATTTATTTTACATCAAGCCAATTAACCTACAAGCCCCTACGTCCTTGGAGTGTGGGAGGAAACCGACGATCTCGGAGAAAAACCCCACCCAGGTTATGTGGAGAAAGTACAAACTCCGTTTAGACAGCACCCATAGTCGGGATCGAACCCGGGCCTCTGGCGCTGCAAGGCAGCAACGCTACCGCTGTGTCACCGTACTGCCCAGTGTCGCCATTTTCTTGGGACTAGGAACATAACAAATCAAAATGTAGTCTGGAGACACAAGGAGCTGCAGACGCTGGAATCATGAGCACAACACAAAGTGCAGGATAAACTCAGTGGGTCAGGCAGCATCTGTGGAGGGAATGGACAAACGACGTTTCTGTCCCATCTTGAATCATTTGTTTTGATATTTGTCGTATAAGTATATTTAGCTTGGTGGATAAGTTCTACGGCCTCTTGGGGCATTCTGGATTCTAGCAGGTAGTGCAATAAATATTTGACAGGAATATTTCTAAGACTAATAACTTGAGAAGGTGTTTACAGGGATGCAGTACGTGAGATGATTCATAAGGTGCTCATCCATGAGTATACAAAATAAGAAATTGATGTGATCCCTCACTAATTCTCTTTGAATTACAAGAGCTGAGAGAGCGAAAATCCACAGTTAACAACTTCACATGAGACTAGTTATCTGTTCTTCTTGGAGCCTAGTAGGTGTCCTTTGACAGCCTTGGTAAAAACAAAGTAACTGGCAGAGTGTGTGTGTCCAGTCATCCTTTGAAGTATTGCCACAAATAGAATAATTATATACGTATTTTTTAAATCAAATGACTGCTCATACTCTGTATCCCATTGCAGATTACAAGACACCTGTTTGGCTTTTAGAATCATTATATCATACGCAAGGAAGCAGGCCCTTCGCCCAACCTGTCCATGCCGACCAGATTTTATAATTGGACTAGTCCTATCTGCCCGCGTTTGGCTCATCTCTCTCTAAACTTTCTCAGCCATATAGCAGTCCAAATGTCTTTTTAATATCACCATTGTACCCATTTCTACAGCTTCCTCTGGCAGCTCGGTCCACATTGTCACGGTCCTCTGTATGAAGAATTTTGTGTCCTTGGTCCCTTTCAATTCTTTTTCCTTCTCACCTTAAAACTATGCCCTCTAGCTCTGTACCTATCTACCCTGGGGAAAAGTCCGTGACCATTCAGAGATCTATGGCTTTCATGATTTTATATACCTCTGTAAGATTACCCCTAGCCTGCCATAATCTAGGGTAAAAACTCCCAGCCCCTGCTTATAACTCCAGCTCTGGTAAAATCCTGGAGAATATATTTTGCAATGACATCCTTCTTGTAGCTAGGTGACCAGAACTGCACAAATAAACATGCAGCAGGAATATATTTGCCTTGTATGTGCCGCCTCTTCATGTTTCGCTCTATGCATTATAAAACGTGTCTAATTTTCATTTTGTTAATGGAATGTAAATTGGGCAATCGACATCATCAGAATATCACTTTGGTCTGAGGGTGAAAAATGGTCTTATTATGAGTGTATTCTTCCAATGAAGCAGGGTTAGAGAATAGGGGCGAGTTATTATTTATGGGCGGCACAATTGCACAGCGGGTAGTGCTGCTGCCTCTCGGAGTCAGAGACCCGCGTTTGATCTTGACCTCAAGCCCTGTCTGTGTGGAGTTTGCACGTTCTCCCTGTGACCATTTGGGTTTCCTCCGGGTGCTCCGGTTTCCTCCCACATCCCAAAGATGTGCGGGTTTGTACATGTAGGTTAACTGGCCCTCTGTAAATTGCCCCTAGTGTGTAGGAAGTGGATGAGAAAGTGGGATAACATAGAACTAGTGTGAACAGGTGTTTGATGGCTGGCATGGACTCGATGGGCCGAAAGGCCTGCTTCCATGCTGTATCTTTCCATTCAAATCAATTATGCAGATTTCATTTTAATGTCAAATATTCTGCTGGCCAGAAGTGTTCTCATGAATGTGTTTAAAACTTTCAAATATGAAATTGCAATTCATTGTCAATACAAAGGATTAGTATCCCGACTAGAATTAGAAAAATAAGTTCTTGACCCGAAACATCACCTATACATATTTCCCAGAGATGCTGCCTTTACTTGCTGAGTTACCCCAGCACTTTGTATCTTTCTATGATTAGGATCACATGTTGTGTACACACGTGTATCAAATGAGAATATTTCAGAATAAATCTAGTAGTCAAGTTGTGTCTGTGGTAAAAGAGGCTAAGCACCAAGTGCTGGAGGAACTCAGCGGGTCAGGCAGCATCTGTGGAGGGAATGGACAGATGACGTTTCGGGTCGGGACCCTTCTTCATACTGATGGAAAGACTTTCAATTTGGTAACTTTTCATTGACATTGGTCTGATGAAAGGTCCTCAACCTGAAAGATGACCTCTCAAAGATGTTTCTCATTGACTTGATCATTTGCAGAATTTTCTGTTTGTTGTTTCTCACGTCCAGCTACTGCAGAACTTTGCTTTTGCAGGTTCATATGTACACCCGGTAACAAAAGATGTCTCACACAAATGATTTGAATTTGCTTTTAGCTCAGATGGCTGCCATTCAAGATTCAGAAAGCATCGGAGAAGAAGGTCGATTTTGTAACGGTAAGATAGATATTAAATACTTTTACCTGCTTTTCCACCTGTGAATTTATATATTGTACTCATGAAGTCTAATGTTGAGACACGTACAATCAATATGCTAGTAAAGCCCCGTCCCACTGTACGTGTTCATTCAAAGAGCTCTCCCGAGTTTGCCCTGATTCGAACTCGGTGATTTACGGTAATGGCCGCTCGTCGGTACTCGGGGCTCTCGTGGACATTTTTCAACATGTTGAAAAATCTTCACGAGTCTTCCCGAGCTTATCAGCCATTAACGAGCCTTCCCGAGTACTTGCCGTTAGCGTTACGAGCCGCTAAGAGACGTCCCTGAGCTCCGACATACCCGCTACGTTCATTCTCCGCGCTTACCACAAGTTTGATTTTTTTTTAAACTCGCGGAGCTCTTGAATGAACTCGTATCGTGGGACAGGGCCATTACTGAATAAGACTATTCTGAAAATGTGTGTAATGCAGAGGGAACAACCCTGCTCCCAAATAGGTATCGAACAGCTTGCTGATCACAACTAGATCGTGATTAGATTATTTCCTTTAAACTGGGCCAACTTGGGATCCCAGCAAAAATGTTCATCTTTTTCAGACTATTCCAGATATGGATATAAAATGATGGGAGGTTTAGATAGGGTAGACAGTCAAAACCTTTTCCCCAGGGCAGAAATGTCAAATACTAGAGGGTATAGCTTTAGGGTGAGAGAGGCAAAGTTTAAAGGAGACCAGAACAAGTGCAGACCCGTTGAGTCTGCTCCCCCAAAGCACCCGTTCCCTACCCGTAGCTCCCACGGGAGGCGTGGACCTCCAACTCAAGCCGTTCCCCAACGTAAGATTCCAGCACTCCCCTTGCTTCCTCAGCAGTGATCTTTAAAAAAAATTCCAATCGCACTTGCCCTGCCCCTCCTAGTCGAGCCATTGTGACGTCATCACTTGAAGCTGGTCGGTTTGAAATTAAAGGTATTTTGATTTTTTTAACATTAATCAGTATTAAATTGAGAAATGAAGCATAAAATGTTCAGCAAAAGTGATCTCTGCCTTGAGGGGCAAAATGTGAATCAGAATATGTAAAAATCTTTTGAAAGTTGGCATTTTTAAAGCCTTAATCGCGAATAACGTGTCAAATATAGGATGAAATCTTCATTCAGGCTGGTCTCTGCTACCTGAGCCATTGTGACGTCATCATTTGAAGTTGGTGGATTTAATTTCAAAGTCTTTTGATGTTTTAAAACTTTAATCCGTAATAAGTCGAGAACTAAAGCATGAAATGTTCAGATAAGGTGATCCCGGCCTCGACGGGAAAAATGTCAACCAGAATATGTAAAAATGTTATCGTTACCGTGTAGTTTTTTTCGCGAAGATGTAAAGACAACCACATATACACACACATATATATACATATGCACACTAACAAGATCAGAGATGTATATGATATGATGTGCGAAGGTGGTGGGTGCCTGGAACGTGCTGCCAGGAGTGGAGTGGTGGTAGAGGCAGATATGATAGTGTCTAAGAGGCTTTTGGATAGGCACATGGAATGGAGGGATGTGGATCACATGCAGGCAGGGTAGATGAGTTCATCTTGGCATCATGTTTGGCACAGACATTGTGGGCCGAAGGGCTTGTTCTTGGTGCTGTGCTGTTCTTTGTTCCGTTACCGTGTCAAGCACCTGAGGAAGAGAGCTGATTACCAGCACTGATGGAGGGTTTCCTCACTCTACTACTGATGCTCAACCATCCGAGCATGCCCAGCTTTTTATCAGTTTTTCATAATTTGAGTGTTAATATATCATGTCATAAATTCACTGCAAAATATTACACATCATTTATTTCTTTAAAAATTGACACTTTATTTACCAGATAATGGTGATTTTCATTGCAATTTTTGGAAGACTGTAAACGAGATTCTAACATCAATTATTGAACTTACTTAAGCAATAGCATAGCCTTCTTGATAAATATTTTTTGGTGCTTGTGCTCATTTGTGAGTTACTGCTCTTTCTGGACAGCCTGGGACTATAAGGCTTTTCCTCGCTTACTTTCAACTATATGGTTAGCATTTTGTTTGAACAGTCCTCTTTTTGACAGGGTTTACATACTTTATGTGGAGCTGGGGACATCAGATCACGCACTGGCTTGGCTATTCACATCTATACCTGCAACATCTCCATGGAGAACAAGTACGTGTCTACTTTTACAAAGAGCATATTCTGTTTACACCAAGTGTGCAATGTGTAGAAAGGTTTTTGTTTAAGGAAGAATATATTTGCCTTAGAGAGGTTTAGTGTAAGATGGACCCAGAATGCTGGAGTAACTCAGCAGGACAGGCAGCATCTCTGGAGAGAAGGAATAGGTGACGTTTCGGGTCGAGACACTTCTTCAGACTTCTGAAGAAGGGTCTCCAAAACTCTCCAAGGCTCAACCTTTTATAGTGATACAGTGTGGCCCTTCAGCCCAACTTGCCCACACCAATCCACATGTTCCATCTACACTAGTCCCACCTGCCTGCCCATACCCCTCTAAACCAGTCCTACGCATGTACCTGTTCAATTGCTTCTTAAACGTTGCGAGAGTCACAATACACAATACAATACAATTTATTTGTCACTTGAACCTCATAGAGGCTCAAATGAAATGTTGTTTCTGCAGTCATACACACAAGAAAAAAAGACCCAAGACACAACACAATTTACACAGACATCCATCACAGCGCATCTCCTCCTCGCTGTGATGGAAGGCAAAAAAACTTATCTCTCCCCTGCACTCCCCATTCCCCTCCCGATGTCAGAGTCAAAGTCCCCGGCGGGCGATGGCAATTGTCCCGCGGCCATTAACGCCGCGCCGGGTGATGCAAGGCCGTGCTCCGTGTCTTGTTGTTGGAGCCCCCGGCGGGCTCTAGCAAAGTCCCGCAGCCGTTGAAGCCGCGCCGGGCGGTGATGTCAGGCCCCGCTCCAGGCACTCCTCGACCCCGCGACTCGGGCGGGAGAAGTCGCCGTTGCGGAAGCCCCGAAAAGCGGTCTCCCAGCAGGGACCCGCGGGCTCCAGGTGTCACTGTCCACCGGACCTGCGGTAAGCCTCCGAATCCCCGGGGTCGGGTCGCAGCCGAGCGCCACCACAGCTCCACCCGCTCCGAAGCCGGCCAGCTCCATGATGGTGAGTAGGTCCGCAGCTCCGCGACTGGAGCCCCTGGTCGTTCCGGTCGGAGGCCGCTCCACGTTGCAGCCCCAATGACAACGGAGACCCGACAGGGAAAAGGTCGGGTTCTCCGTGCAGGGGAAAGATTTTAAAAGTCCCTGCCTCAACGACCTCCTCCGACAGATTGTTCCATACACTCACTGCCCTTTGTGTAAAATTGTTACCCTTCAGATTCCTATTGCGACACAGTGGTAGAGCTACTGCCAAACAGCGCTAGGAACCCAAGTTCGATCCCGGCTACGGGTGCTGTCTGTATGGAGTTTGTACGTTCTCCCCATGACCTGCGTAGGTTTCCCCATGGATCTCCGGTCTCCTCCCACACTCCAAAGACGTACAGGTTTGTAGGTTAATTGGCTTGGTATAATTGTAAGTTGTCCCTATTGTATGCAGGATAGTGTTAGTGTGCGGGGATCGCTGGTCGGCACGGACTCGGTGGGCCGAAAGACCTGTTTCCGCGCTGTATCTCTAAACTAAATTAACCAAAAAAATATTTTCCCCCCTCACCATAAACCTATTACCTGTGCAAGTCCTGCCCTGACATGACCTGCCAAGAGGCATCACCTCACAGTTTCCTGTTAAACTCCATCTGCTATTTCTTGGCCCACTTCCCTATTTGATCCAGATCCTCAAGTAAACGTACATAATCCTCCTCACGCTACCAACATAATGTTCCTCACTCTCCTAACAATTTTTGTATCATCTGGAAATTTACCAATATTTGTCACGTGTACTGAGGTACTTTGCTTTGCTTCCTATCCAAACAGATATGATAATGCATAGTTACAAAAAGTCCAAACTCCAGTACAATATGTGAAGCAAAGGGGAAGATACAGAGTGCAGAATATAGTTCTCAGCATTGTAGCGCACCAGTTCCAGAGACTAAGTCCAATGTCCACAATGGGGTAGAGGTGAACCGGACTGTACCCCAGCTTAGAGTCATAGAGTCATACAGTGTGGAAACAAGCTCTTCGGCCCAACTTGCCCACACTGACCAACATGCTCCCACATCAATCCCACTTCCTGCATTAGGTCCATATCCTATCCATGTATCTGTCTAATTGCTTCTTAAACGTTGCGATAGTCCTTGCCTCAACTGCCTCCTCTGGCAGTTTATGGAAGGGCTGTTCAGAAGCCTGATAACAGAGGGTGAAGAAGCTGTTCCTGTGTCTGGTCTGTACCTTCTGCCGGCCAGGAGCGGAGAGAAGAAGCATTAAAGAATATAATAATTCAAAGCTATGATAATCTTTTGTTACAGGAGCTTCTACAATTCAGATGGGGATTTCCTTCTTGGTAAGTGAAACTTTGAAACCTAGGTCATTTGTCCTTTTATTCTACTTGAATGATGTGCTCACCTTGTGATCCAAAAATGATGACATCATATTTACAGAAACTTCATTTTAAAACCATCCATTTCATGAATGGGCTCCTTTGGAGTCTAGAACTGTGGGGGGAAAAAGCTTGATTTAGAAAGCAGAACGGTTTTGGGCGTGCACTGGCCCTCTCCCCGAACTCTACCTCCGTTACATTGACGTCTGCATCGGTGCTATTATATTAATTTACACACTTCTTCTTTCGTGTGGCGTGCACAGCCTAAAGTTGTTGGACAACTTGTTCTATTTGATCTTCCGTTTGTGCACGTCGAGTTGATTGCATTTGTCGAAACAGCGCGGACCACGTGAGGGTTGCAATCTTCCACCCCAATTTACACACTGGTTTATGCCGGTTTACAGATAAAAACTGGATTAACTCAGCGGGTTTGGCAGCATCTCTGGAGATCATGGATAGATGACGTTTTGGGTTGGGACCTCTCTTCAAATGTTAATTTTCCAAAACTGATAAGAAGTATCATTTACATGTTTTTTTAAAAAAGAATTAAGACTTTTTTTGATTTAAAAATGTAAAACTTTTTTTTTTTAAAGACTTCTGAAGAAGGGTTTCAACCCGAAACGTCGCCTATTTCCTTCGCTCCATAGATGCTGCCTCACCAGCTGAGTTTCTCCAGCATTCTTGTCTACCTAAGACTTTTTTTGTATTATTTGCAGTTCCTCAAAAAGGGAACCTCTTGATCACCACAGAGTTTGGCAAGATGCTGGTTGAACCTTACGAGATTTGTGTCATTCAGGTGAGCTGGAGAAAAGAATCTTTGTTTAAATATAGTCACAATGAACTGCCGATGCTGGATTCTTCAGCAAAACACAAGGAGCTGAAAGAACTCAGTGGGACAGGCATCCTTGAAACCTATTTGTATCATTACAGATGATACATATGTGGGCCAATGGGCTGTTCTTGTGCTATAGAGATTAGTTTAGTTCAGAGATACAGCGCGGAAACAGGCTCTTCGGCCCATCGAGTCCGCACCGACCAGCGATCCCCGCACATTAACACAACCTTACACACACTAGGGACAATTATACATTTATACCAAGCCAATTAACCTACAAACCTGTACATCTTTGGAGTGCGGGAGAAACCGGAGATCTTGGAGAAAATCCACGCAGGTCACGGGGAGAACGTACACACTGCATACAGATATGCACCTGTAGTCAGGATCAAAGCCGGGTCTCTGGCGCTGTAAGGCAGTCGCTCTACTGCCACGCCACCGTGCTGGCCTCTGTTCTATGTTCAGATATTGATCCTCTTCAATACGGCAAGCATACAACCATATCGTTGACACAATATATCTTGTTGGGACAATTTAATTTTAATCCTATTACTCTGAGTTTGCCCAAATGACAATTCTCTTCTTGCATTTGGATCACACAGAATTACCGATAAACTTTAAACAAACATGTAATTTGTGTATATCTAGAATCATTTATTTTTGATTTGTTCTTTCAGCAAGGGATGCATTTCAGTGTGGAGGTTTTCGAGGAGACCAGAGGTTATATACTGGAGATGTTTGGAAGCCATTTTGAGTTGCCTGATCTTGGCCCCATTGGTAAATATTGTGGTCTGCTACACATTTAGTGTTAGGATTTCCAGTGACATAATGTTATGTATGTAGGATAATCACAGTAAAACATTGATAATCCAGCATTCAGGGTTTAGAATAGGACTGGAATATATAGAGTATTTTACCCATAGTCGAGGAATCAAGAACCAAAGGTCATAAGTTAAAGGTGAGAAGGGAAAGATTTAACGAACGAGTTGCCAGAGGAGAAATTTAAACATAAAAACATCCCCCCACAATGGTTCCCATTATGAGGGAAGGCACAATGCCCAGTCCCCATCCCCAGTTCACCCATAGTCGGGCCTATTGAGGCCTCCACAGTTGCCTCCACGGAGGCCCGATGTTCCAGGCCGTTCTCGCCGGGTGATGGTGCCGGGTGTCGGGAGAATGCTCACAGCGGCATGGGACACCTGGAACGGCCGCTTCCGTACTGGAGGCTGCGGCTTCTGAAGCCAACAAGGCCGCGCCGGATGGAGCTCCACAACTGGTGATCTCACTGAGAGATCCCAGGCTCCCGATGAAAAGTCAGCAGCGCTGCCCGCTCCACAGACCTGCAGCTCCGCGATGTTTTTATCGGCGGTCTCAGCTCACTGGAGTTCCAGCATGGCGTCCCGGGTAGGGAATCGCCCGCTCCGCGATAGCGCTCAAGCGCTGTGCCGCTGCCGAGGCCGAGGTTCTGGGCGGTCCCCGACAGGAAACGCCGCTCCAGGCCCACTGGTAGGCCGCGAGGACGGGTCGACGGTGCAGCCTGGAGAAAAGCTGCCTCTCCGAACAGGTAGGGACCCTAGAAAAGCAGTTTCCCCCTCCCCCCCCCCCCCCTCCACCCACATAAAAAAAGCTAAAACTCCAGAACAAAAAACTCAACTAACTAAAAATAAAAAAAAGAGAGGAAAAAAAACCAAACAAAAAACGGACAGCTGCAGGCTGGGCAGCCATACCATACAGGACGGTGCCCAGCTAACAAGCTGCCAGAGGAGGTAGTTGAGGCTGGGACTATCCCATCGTTTAAGAGACAGTTAGACAGGTACATGGATAGGACATGTTTGGAGGGATATGGACCAAGCGCAGGCAGGTGGGACTAACGTTGGACACGCTAAAGGCAGGAAACATGTTGGGGGAGTCTAGAACCAGAGGCCACAGTTAAGAATAAGGAGTAAGCCATTTAGAACGGAGACGAGGAAACAGAGAGTGGTGAGTTTGTGGAATTCTCTGCCTCAGAGGGCAGTGGAGGCAGGTTCTCTGGATACTTTCAAGAGAGAGCTAGATAGGGTTCTTAAAAATAGTGGAGTCGGGGGATATGGGGAGAAGGCAGGAACAGGGTACTGATTGGGGATGATCAGCCATGATCACATTGAATGGCGGTGCTGGCCCAAAGGGCTGAATGGCCTACTCCTGCACCTATTGTCTATTGTCTAGTGTTGCTGGGACATGTTGGCGTTAGGCCGAAGGGCCTGTTTCCACACTGTATCATTCTATGACTCGATGACTATGTATTAGAAATGTTATTATCACATTGTGTAGCATCTAAATCATATATCTGTACACTGTGGATGGTTCAATTGCAATCATGTCCAGTCTTTCCGCTGACTGATTAGCATGCATCAAAAGCTTTTCACTGTACCTCGATACACGTGACACTAAACTAAACTAAAGTGAATTAAGAGACAGTTTAAGTGTTATAAGCGATGATATTCAATTGTCTGGAAAATCTGCCAATCCAGCCCCTCCACAATAGTGAGCAGAGGCCAGGGTTGCCCGTTACGTTGTGTGTGACTGCAACAGTACTTTGCTGCAAAGCACTACAGATGGGGGGAATCCAAAGCAGGAATGGTGAACAACACTAACCTCAGCAACTATGGTCTTGTATGGACTGTGCTCTGCAGACTTGTGTTATTCACTGTTATGGTGACCTGGTATGACAGTTATTAGTTGATTGTATTATTGATTATGTAGTTGTGTATGAGTATGTGTGTTATTACATTTATGGGCCCGTTATGGGCCTGCAGGAAGTAAGAATTATGCTGTTCCGTTACTGGTCCATAAGAGAATTAAACACACTTGGCTTGAATTGTTCGAGACCCACACGGAAGGAACTCTACCTGAAAGCACCTCCATCACAGCGACTGCAGTGCTAGATGCTGACTTTGAACATAGAACAGCACAGCACATAAACAGGCCTTTCGGCCCACAACGTCTGTGCTGGACATGATGCCAAGACCATCACTTATCTACCTGCACATAACCCATATCCCTCCATTCTCTGCATATCCAAAAGCCTCTTAAACACCACGATCATATCTGCCTCCACCACCACCCCTGGCAGCACGTTCCAGGAACTTGCCCGCACATCTCCTCTAAACCTTGCCCCTCTCACCTTAAACCCAAACCCTCTAATCTTTGATTCCTGGGAAAAAGACTTACCTGCCTACTTTCCCAAGTATAACCAACAAAACAACTACAGAAACTCTCCAACAATTAAAAGCTTCCCCCTTCAACTGGCACAAGTGAGTAACAGCATTTGAAATGTTTGAGGAAGTAAAGTTTATTTAAAATCGTTAGAGATTTAGCACTCCATGCCAGACAGGCAGTTGACGCTCGATGATATTCACCCTGGAATTTGATGTGCCTTGCCAGGAGCCAATGGCCTTGCCAACCCCAGGGACTTCAAGGTTCCTGTTGCATGGTATGAGAATCGGAATATTCCGGAAGGTTTCACAGTCATCAGCAAGTTCCAGGGCAAGCTTTTTGCTGCTCAGCAGGTAAGTCAGTGTCGAGTCAAATACTTGGTGGGTAAAGAGCAAATTGTCGACCACGGCCAGGTACATGCATGGGAAAGGTTTAGAGGGATATGGGCCAAACGTGGGCAAATGGGTGTATCTTGGACAGCATGGCCTTTTCTGTGCTGCATGACTCAATCTCACCCTGAAATATCACTTTTGCGCACGTTCATGAGCAGGTAACGTGCAGGTGTTTTACACAGTGTAGTCATGACTCTTGTTCAATTACTGATCGATGTTAAATTTATTAACCCGTGCTGGGAAAATTATAAGGAAAGCCACAATGATGATTGTTAAACATATAAAATTCTTAAAGGACTGGACAGGCTAGATGCTAGGAAAAATGTTCCCGATGTTGGGGGAGTTCAGAACCAGGGGTCACACAGTTTAAGAATAAGGGGTAGGTCATTTAGGACTGAGATGAGGAAAATTGTCTTCACCCAGAGAGTTGTGAATCTGTAGAATTCCCTTGGATGTCTGTGGATGTTTTTGAGAGAGTGTTAAATTTAACTTTTAGGGCTAACGGAATCAAGGGATATGGGGGGAAAAGCAGGAGGCACTGATTTTGGATGATCAGCCATGATTTTATTTTGATTTTATTAGGGACAGTGCATATTAATAAAACATTTGCATGTAATATGCAAGATTGTAGCCAGTGGCTAATTTCCATCTTTAGTCCCACACAAAAATAAACACATCCCAAACAAGGTAAAAAAAACAGAAGACAAAAACAAAAACAAAACAAACAATATGGTTTAGCCTGCAGTCATAACATAGAATAAATAACAAATACTCAACACAGTTTAAAGTCCCAAAGTCATTGTCTCTTCCCTCCTTGCTTTCCCTCTGCGCTGAGGCAATCCAAGCCTCCGATGTAATGACCCCGCCGGGTGATGGTAAGTAAGTCCCGCAGGCCGAATCCGAGCTCCGCAAATGATCATATTGAATGGTGGTGTTGGCTCGAAGGGCCAAATGGCCTACTCCTGCACCTATTTTTCTATGTTTCTATGACATTCCTGAACCAGAAGAAGGAAAACAGAGCCTGGGTTCTTGCTTCTTGTCATTATTCATTGGCATGAACTGAAGAAGAAAGCTGAAAGGTTGTCTTATAAAAAAGACACAAGGCGCTGCAGGAGCCCATTGGGTCAGTCAGCATCTCTGGAGGGCATGGATAGGTGACGTTTCATGTTGGGATCGTTCTTCAGTCTGATCCATGTTCTCTGGAGATGCTGCCTGATCTACTGAGTAACTTCAGCACTTTGTGCCCTTGTTTATAAACCAGTGTCTGTAGTTCCTTGTTTCTACTGCAATGTTCTCATGTTTGAGGTTCTACCTCCCCTACTGAATTATTTAATTGAGCTCCTTCTTATATCAACACTCCACCATCCCCATGAGACATAGGAGCAGAATTAGACCATTCGGCCCATCGAGTCTACTCCACCATTCAATCATGGCTGATGTATCTTTCCCTCCCAACCCCATTCTCCTACCCTCTCCCCGTAACCTTTGACGCCCCAATGGCGATTTTTTAGGCAACTGCCGGCAACTGTCATAGTCGGAGCAGGTCGCTGAAAAACCGTCGACAACCTACATCATCCTGGCGACAACTTACGACAGCATCAACGTCAGGAGAAGTCAAGCTATGCTCATCGGCGTCAAACCAACTGTCGGTGAAAATTTCTCAACATGTTGAAAATTTAGCGGCGACCAGAAAGACGCTAGGACATTTTGCGCGACTGAGGAGACGACTCCCGGCGACCACCGGCGAACATGTGGTGACAAACTAGTCACCTGTAGCTGCCTAAAAAATCACCTAAGTGGGACAGGCCCATAACTAATCAAGAACTTGCCAATCTCGAATTTAAAGATACCCAGTGACTTGGCCTCCACAACCATCGGAAGTTACTATGCCAAGTTTAGGTCATATCTCATAATTTAATTAGAGGGCTTTTTATAATGTATCTGTTGTACCTCTCAATTATCAATTAATCTGTACTTAAGTTCTTTGCCCGAGGAATTTCAGAGTTTGAATAAAATTCTGTACAGCAAGGCTTCACGTCCTCGCGTTCATATTCCAACCCCCTCAAAGTGAAGGCAAACATGACTTAATTATTTGCAATCACTGCGCTCACAAACTCCGTTATCAAAGACTCAAGTTGCCTAGAATTTTAGAAATCACCCTTTGATCTGAAAGCTTTAGTATTTAATGAGCAAAATGCAAAGTGCTGGAGGAAGGACAGGCAGGTCTCAGGAGAAAAATAATAGGTGACGTTTCGGGTTGGAAACTTTGTCCACCCAAAACGTCACCTATCCTTTCTCTCCAGAGATGCTGCCTGTCCCGCTGAATTACCCCCAGCATTTTGAGTCTATCTTCGTTATAAACCAGCATCTGCAGTTCCTTCCTACAGCATCTGTGGAGGGAATGGGCAGACCACGTTTCAGGTCAGGACCCTTCTATCATTTATTGTTTAACACTAATTAATCTTTTTTCAGGATATCTCTCCATTTAACGTTGTGGCTTGGCATGGAAACTATACACCATACAAGTACAATCTGAATGACTTCATGGTCATTAATTCTGTTGCCTTTGACCATGTGGTAAGTAGTTTTATTTTTTGCTACTTCAACAGATGTTATTTGGACAATCAAACACTTTGCAGTAAAAGGATTTGGTTCAGTAATGTTGGTGCGTTATTCTGATTTGTTGCAAGAATGGCAGATTTTCACACCGGCTTTAGTGCGTTTGGAAGTGGAGACTTCCCAGCAAAGATCCTATATCAATCAAGATAGTCCACAACGAAAAAGACGTAGTGCGATCATAATAATAATAATAATAAATTTTATATTTAATGGGCGCCTTTCATACAAAATCTCAAGGACACCTTACATAATAACATATAATCGGAATATAACAAGTAATAAAGACATCACAGAGACACAAATTAAAAACAGGATTCAATCCAAAAACAGAAAATCAAAAACAGTGTGAAGAGGGAGCAGCGGCAACCAATTCGCGCCAGCGTCCACTCTCTCTTCACGGCAGCCATCTTGGACACAGACCTACAGGACTTCAATTAGACAAAAAAATCATCCCCCCACAGTGGATAGCACTGTGGAGGAAGGCACAATGTCCAGTCCCCACCCCATGTTCACCCCAAAGTCATGCCTATTGAGGCCACCGCAATTGCCTCTACGGAGGCCCGATGTTCCTGGCCGTTCTCACCGGGTGGTCTTGCCCCGGCGTCGGGAGAGTCCTTTTGGCGGCTGGGCCACTTGGAACGGCCGCTTCCTGGTTGGAGCCCGCGGCTGCCGAAGCCGACAAGGCCGCGCCGGTTTGGAGCGCCCAGGCTCCCGTTGGTAAAGTTGGTAAAGCTCCAGCGCGTCGCTCCAGCGCGGCGACCCAGGCAAGGGATCGCCCGCTCCACTCCGCTCCGCTCCAGCGCTCCAATGCTGTGCCGCCGCCGAGGCCGAGGTGCTGGGCGGTTCCCGCCAGGAAACGGCGCTCCAAGCCCGCAGGTAGGCCACGAGGACGGGTCAACGGGCAGCCTGGAGAAAAGGCTGCCACACCGACCAGGTAGGGACCTAGAAATTCAGTTAATACCTACCCCCCACATTAAAAAGACCATATCCCCTACAAACAAAAAACAGGACTCACTAAAAACTATTAAAAAAACGGATTTAAAACGGACGGCTGCTGGCTAGCAGCCGTTCACCAAGATGGCTCCTCCTCCTCATGGCAGATTCATGAGTAATTTTCGGCCCCATTTCCGTAACCGGATTCCGTCTCCGCACCAAAGATCCCATAGGATAATAGTGCGGAGACGGAAGCCGGTTACGGAAACATCTTCGTAAAAATAAGTTATTTGGTAAAAATCTACTACTCATTTTCAGAATTTAAATTTATTAATACAAACTGTTCCCCCACAACGTTGATTACACTGCGAGTCGGGTCGGGTTACGGAAATGGAAGAAAAAAAGGCCCACGTTCCGCTCAGTTGCGTACTACACGTCAGCCCATTGCATTTAGCAGGAGTAGTCTATCTTGCTTCGCTATGGGATCTTTGCTTCCCTGGGATGGTTTTGCCACCTGATGTTTGAATTTCGGGGTTGGTGTGAAGGGAAAGGTTTTGCTCCACACCAGTGTGGTGATCAATGATAGCATCTGTAGGGATGTCCAATGCCAATCAACACAGAACATGCAGGATAGCACATTACAGGAAGGATGTGGGGACAGAGGTGCAGAGTTTACCGGAATGCTGCCTGGATGACAGAGTATTAGCTGTAAGGAGAGGTCGGACAATCTTGGATTGTTTTCTCTGGAACGCTGGAGGCTGTGGGGAGACCTGATGGAGGTATATAAAATTATGAGAGGCACTAGATAGGGCAGACAGTCACAACCTTTTTCCAAGGGTGGAAATGTCAAATAATAGAGGGTGAAATTGCTTTAAGGTGAAAGTTTAAAAGAGATGTGCGGGGCACGTATGTTTACAAAGAGTACCTGGAACGTGCCGCCAGGGGTGGAGGCAGATACGATAGTGGTGTTTAGGAGACCTGTATAGGCACATGGGCATGGAGTCAAGTCAAGTCACATTTATTTATATAGCACATTTAAAAAACAACTCTCGTTGGCCAAAGTGCTTTACATTTGTTATAAGAATAGCACAACAAAACAGACTACATACATATATACATGTAGCCCTCACTCATAGGACGTCAGGAAAGGCTAGGGAGTATAGATAAGTCTTTAGTCTTGACTTAAAAGAGTCGATGGAGGGGGAAGTTCTGATGGGAAGGGGATGCTGTTCCACAGTCTAGGGGCTGCAACCGCAAAGGCGCGGTCACCCCTGAGCTTATGCCTAGACCGCGGGATATTCAGCAACCCCAAGTCGGCCGATCTGAGGGGCCTGGAGGTGGAGTGGTGGGTGAGAAGACTTTTTATGTAGGTGGGGGCAAACCCATTGAGGGCTTTGTAGAGTATTTTGAAGTTTATATGGAACTGCACAGGGAACCAGTGGAGCGAGGCCAGGATCGGGGTGATGTGGTCCCATTTTCGGGTGCCCATCAGGAGTCTCGCTGCGGTGTTTTGGACCAGTTGCAGGCGGGACAAGGATGATTGGCTGATGCCAGTGTAAAGGGAGTTGCAGTAATCTAGGCGGGAGGAGATGAATGTGTGGATGATCTTTTCCAGGTCATCAAACTGGAGGAATTGTTTTATTTTAGCTATCATCCGAAGCTGAAAGAAGCTAGCTTTTACCACGGCATTGACTTGTTGGTCAAATTTCAGTGCTGAGTCAAATATCACGCCAAGGTTTTTGACGTGAGGTTTGAGTAGTGTGGTAAGGCTTCCAAGGCTGCCTGCTATCATTTTGATTGAGTCCGAGGGGCCGAGAAGGATGACCTCAGACTTACTCTTGTTTAGTTGGAGGAAGTTCTGGGCCATCCAACACTTTATATCCTCGAGGCAGTGGGTAAGGTTAAACAGATTAGATTGGTTTTTGGCCTTCAGGGGGAGATAGAGTTGGGTATCGTCTGCGTAGCAATGGAAGGAAATGCCGTGCCTTTCAATGACTTGGCCTAAGGGGAGCATATACAGGGAGAAGAGAATGGGGCCAAGGATGGAACCTTGTGGAACCCCACAGCAGAGATTAGCTGGGGAGGAGAATGAATTGCCTATGTTAGTCGAGAAACTCCTACCTTTGAGGTAGGAGATGAACCAGCTCAGGGCAGTGCCATCAATACCAACCCTGTACCGGAGATGGTCAATTAGGATGGTGTGGTCGACAGTATCAAATGCTGCACTGAGGTCAAGAAGGAGCAGGATTGCAGTCGCCGGAGTCAACGGTGAGCAGTAGGTCATTGTGTACCTTCAGCAAGGCAGACTCTGTGCTATGGTGAGCCCTGAAACCTGATTGGAAAGTTTCCAAGATAGTGTTTTGGTGAAGGTAAGGTATAAGTTGACTTAAAATTACCTTTTCAAGGGCTTTTGAGAGGAAAGGCAGTTTAGAAATGGGTCTGTAGTTGCCTGGCAAGGTGGGGTTGAGGTTAGGTATTTTCAGGAGTGGCTGGACCACCGCATGCTTGAAGCAGGTAGGCACAGTGCCAGTGGCCAGAGAGCTGTTGAAGATGGCGAGGATGCTGGGACCAGCTGTTGTAATGACGTCCTTTAGGAGGACAGAGGGGACATGGAGGGATATGGATCATGTGCAAACAGATAAAGGTTAGTCTTGACAAAATGTTGGGCACAGACATAGTGGAGCGAGGAACTGTCTGTTCCTCTGGTGTACTGTTCTGAGTTGAGTTTAGTTTATTGTCACGTACGCTGCGGTACAGTGTAAAGCTTTTGTTGCGTGCTATAGGGCCTGTCCCACTTTCATAACCTAATTCACAACCTTTTTTACTCAAGGACATTTTTTATGGCTAGATAAAACGCCCCGACCTGCTTGATGCCACGATTACCTACGACTAGCATCACGACCTGATACGACCTCGTGACGACCATGCTGCGAGTATGAATCAATGGGCAAACTCGGCAGAGGTCGTGGATTAGGTCGTGAAAGTGGGACAGGCCCTTAACCAGTCAGTAGAAAGACTATACATAATCGAGCCATTCACAGTGTACACATACATAATAAAGGCGATAAGGTGAATAACATTTAGTGCAAGATAAAGTAAATGGTGCTATTGGAATAGAGATTTGAAAGAGACAGTTTTTTCCCAGCTGTTATCAGGCAACTGAAGACAAATGTGTTTCCAGGATCCATCAATATTCACCGTGCTGACGGCTAAATCGACCCGCCCAGGTGTGGCTGTTGCAGACTTTGTCATCTTTCCACCGCGCTGGGGAGTATCTGAACACACTTTCCGACCTCCTTACTACCACCGTAAGGCACATATCTAACTCTGCTTCTTGTTAACACCGTACAGAAAAACAAAATGGTATTGTGAACAGGAGCAACAAGGCATGAGAGAGAGAGAGGGATACAAGGAACTGCAGGTGCTGGTTTACAAAAAAAGACGCAAAGTGCTGGAGTAACCAATCTGAAGATGGGTCCCGATCCAAAACGTCACCTATCCATGTTCTCTGCAGGTGCTGCCTGACCCACTGAGTCACTCCAGCACTTTCTGTCTTTTTCTGAAATAAATCCAGGTAGTGGAAACCAGAAGCTTAAATATAAATGAAGGATATTACAGGAATATGAAGGCAGAGTTGGCCAATGGATAAAAAGGCAAGATGGTAAATATTTAAAGAGATATTTCATAATTCTCAACAAAGATTTATTCCACTGAGATATAAGAAATATGAGAAGAATTATTCAACCAGTGCTAACCAAGGAGCAGAAGGATGATCATGAATTTTGAAGAAAATGTTGCATACGACATTGCAAACGTAACTGGTAGGCAGAAGATAATGGGTAAAAAAGGATAATGAAACACAACTGAAGGGAGAGAATTGGGATTATAAGTTTCTACATGTGTATAAAAAGGAAGCAGTGGAGATAGTTTTGGTCTCCTTGATTATAGGATATGTTTGTATTGGAAGCAGTCTAAAAACGGCCATTTGATTGATTTTTGGGGTTAAGGTTGGGGTCCTGATCTGAAATGTCACCCATCCATGTTCTCCAGAGATGCTGCCTCTCTCGCTGAGTTCCTCCAGCACTTTGTATCTTTTTTTGTGAACCAGTATCTGCAGTTCCTTGTCTCCATTGCCCCTGAGCAGAATGGAGCTTAGAAGAGTGGAAGGTGATCGTATTGAGATGTAAGATCCAAGCGTTATTCCTTAAGGCCCTGTCCCACGATGCGAGTTTACCCAAGAGCTCTCCCGAGTTTAAAAAAAAATCAAACTTGTGGTAAGTACGTAGAATGTACGTAGCAGGTACGTCGGAGCTCGTGGATGTCTAGTAGCGGCGCGTAATGTTAACGGCAGGTACTCGGGAAAATGCGGAAACTCGTGACGTTTTTTCAACAGTGTGAAAAATTTCCACGAGTCAAAAAATACTCGTGATGAAGTACCACGAGTTAGATTTTTTTTTAAACTCGGGAGAGCTCTTGGGTGAACTCGCATCGTGTGACAGGGGCTTAAGGAAGACACTGGGAGAATGTTTGCTTCTGTCTGGGAATCCAAACCTGAATCTCAAAGGGGGGATTATCCATTTGATATGGAGATAAGAGGAACATCATCTCTCAGGGTCATGAATCTTTCAAATTCTGTAGCCCAGAATGCTACTGAGGTTGAATCATGGAGAATATTTAAGGCCAAGAAGGATTTATTGGCAGACAAAAGACTGCAGAAGTTGGAATCTTGAGTAGAACACAAAATGCTGGCAGAACTCAGCGGGTCAGGCAGCATCTGTGGAGGGAATGGATGGACCACGTCTCAGGTCGGGATCTTTCTTCAGAGATTTTTGGTATATTGGGGAGATACCTGGATGAGGAACGGGTATGAACAAGATCAGACCGAAGAAGGGCCCCGACACGAAACATCGTCTGTCCATTCCCTCCACAGATGCTGCCTGATCTGCTGAGATCTTCCAGCACTTTGTGTTTTACTCACAATTCCAGAATCTGTAGTGCCTTGAGCTTCCATGAACAATTTCAGATCAGTTATGATCTTACTGAGCCCCAAGGGGCCACATAATGTACTCCTGTTCCTTTTACATATGTACCATACTTATATCTAGTCTGCAGTCTATTTAGGTTTTTAGATAACTGGTTGTTATCATCCAGTTAAAAAACTGGATGTTGTTTGATTATTTTAAAAACAAGCATTGTTTTATTTCTGTGGTACAATATATAAGAATGTATGACCTTTGGGTTATGCAATTCATGAAGATATGATTAACTGACCTAGAACAATGTTATAGTTATTTGTATTGAAGAATCTCATGCCCTGATAACCCTCTGTACAACAGAACTCCTCCAACATTCCCTAGTGTCTTCTGAAGGTAATTTGCATTTTATAACTCTTACTAACAATTCAATAAGAGGTCAGCAATCTTTGATGATGTAATGTAGTAATCCAATCTTATTAACCAGTTTTGTTAGTGCATTTTGAATTTTACCCAGGGGAGGGGAATCGAGAACTAGAGGACTTACATTTAAGGTGAGAGGGGAAAGATTTAATAGGAACATGAGGAGTAATTTTTTGCCTAATTTGAGGAAGGGCATCCTTGCTATTGAGGCAGTGCAGCGTGGTTTATTAGGTTAATCCCCAGGATGGCGGGACTGTCATATGAGGCAAGATTGGAAAGACTGGGCTTGTATTCACTGGAATTTAGAAGGATGAGAGGGTATCTTATAGAAACATATAAAATAATAAAAGGACTGGATGCAGGAAAAATGTTCCCAATGTTGGGGGAGTCCAGAACCAGGGGCCACAGTCTTAGAATAAAGGGGAGGCCATTTTAAACTGCGATGAGAAAAAACGTTTTCACCCAGAAAGTTGTGAATTTGTGGAATTCTCTGCCACAGAGGGCAGTGGAGGCCAAATCACTGGATGAATTTAAAAGAGAGCTAGATAGAGCTCTAGTGACTAGTGGAATCAAGGGATATGGGGATTAGGCAGGCACGGGTTACTGATTGTGGACGATCAGCCATGATCACAATGAATGGCGGTGCTGGCTCAAAGGGCCAAATGGCCTCTTTCTGCACCTATTTTCTACGTTTCTAATGTGGTGGGTATATGGAACGAGCTGCCAGAGGAGGTATTTGCGGCAGGTACTATAACAGCATTTAAAAGACGGTTGAGATTGGAAGGGTTTAGAGGGATATGGACCAAACGCGGGCAGGTGGGACTAGATAGCCCCTGACAAACTCTGATAGCATCCAACAAAAAGCTTTTCACTGTGCCTTAGTAAACGTGACAATAAACTGAACTAAAGCTTAGATGGCCCTTTTCTGTGCTGTAATATTTTCTTACATCCAGTCTGTTCAGACAGACATTGGTCTGTTGGTTATGGAGTTAAAAAGGGAATTGTCACACAGTGACACAGTGTGGAAACAGGCCTTTCAGCCCAACTTGCCCACACCAGCCAACATGTCCAAGCTATAGTCCCACTTGCCTGCGTTTGGCCCATATCCTTCCAAACCTGTCCTATCCATGTACCTGTCTAACTGTTTCTTAAACGCTGGGATAGTCCCAGCCTCAACTACCTCCTCTGGCAGCTTGTTCCATACACCCACCACGCTTAGTGTGAAAAAGTTACCCCTCAGATTCCTATTAAATCTTTCCCCCTTCACCTTAAACCTATGTCCTCTGGTCCTCGAGCAAGTCTCTGTGTATCTACCCGATCTATTCCTCTCATGATTTTATACACCTCTGTAAGATCTCCCCTCATCCTCCTGCACTCCAAGGAATAGAGACCCAGCCTACATAACCTCTCCCTATAGCTCACACCTTCATAAATCTTCTCTATACCCTTTCCAGCTGATTGGAACAGGGATGATTTGCAATTGTGTGTGTTTTAATGCTTTGTCTCTTTGCTGTCCAGGTAACTGTATGAGTGAGTTTATGGGACTTATTAAGGGCCACTATGAGGCGAAGGAGGAGGGCTTCCTGCCTGGGGGAGGGAGTCTACACAGTGTCATGACTCCCCATGGACCGGATGCGGAGTGCTTTGAGAAAGCGAGCTCGGCAGCACTCAAACCGGAGCGAGTGGCCGGTGGAACTATGGTGAGTGGCAGAGGCACTGGGTCGTGCTGTCAATGCAACACACACCCTAACAATTCATTGTCTAAAGCATCATCTTCATTATTAAACTTTACCAGAATGTTGCCTGGATTAGAGGGGATTAGCTACGAGGAGAGGTTGGTCAGATACAGGTTGATTTTGGCTGGCATCGTCAGTTCTTTATTATCACATGAGATTCTTTCTTTGCATACAGATCAATAAGATTATTGCCACATGTAAGGACAATTCCTGATTAAGCACCGGATGCATAGGATCAGCCCACTAATACCTGGGGTTGCCAACTTTCTCACTCCCAAATAAGGGACAAAAGGTCAAAATACAGGATAAGTTCCTGACGGCAATTCGTTGACCGACTCGGCCGTGGCTGGGTGAATGATGAGTTGGCCCGGGTGCTGGACTGCACACAGAGCCCAGCCGGCGGGTCAGCTGAGGAGTTTTGGCCCGGGCGCAATGTCGCGTGCCAAGTCTGGCGCCCCATCCAACACATGAACCGATGATTGGCCACGGGGAGGGGTGGTGGTGTCAACGGTAAGCGAAGGTCCGAAAGCTGGCCGGGCTGCCGACCGACGGGGCCACGGGCGAGGCACTGCTGCTGCACTCCATGGGCTGCACTACGTCGGGACGGGTGAGGCGGGGCCGGACGTGCCGCTCCGACCCGACAGTCCCCTTGACCCGAGTAGTAGCAGTCAAATACGGGACAAGGGCGGTCCCATACGGGACAAACCAATTTAGCCCAATATACGGGATGTCCCAGCTAATACGGGACAGTTGGCAACGCCACTGAGACTGTATGCAAGAATTGCCAGGTTTTGGGGCATTTTCACAATGGCAGCTGCAGCTGGCCATAAAGGCCTGTTACAGCCGTTGCCTCCATCTGAATGTACAGTGAACTGTTCTGCGACCCCTCTCCTCGCCTGGCCAACTTCACCTCTTGTGCCCCAGGGCCTGCCTCCTGCACCCCACCTTGAGGGCATGGTAGGCAATACCCCCGGTTCTCCTCACCTTCTCCTTACTCGGTCCTGCGTCCAGCGTCCGTTGTTGTCCACCTTCTGGTTCCCGGTCTTCGGGGATGAGCCTTGGACGAGGCTGCAGTTCCCCAACGGACAAGCCAGGCCCTCTGCCAGGGTACGGCAGCAACTCGCAGCCCATCGGGGTTTCTTTAGTGCCACGATGTTTGCACTCATGTTTCTGATACCCGAGCTCCCAGAGACATCATTTAATGTACGCAATGAATCCCATTGTTCATCGCGTACTGACAGCCTCTTCAAAGCTTTGTATTTTCCGTTTCATAAGTAACGATTCTGAAGGAAATCTAGACACAGAAGACCCCGCTTGTGCAAATACTGCAAGGACAATGCTGTTAAGTGAAATGAATCTTGGTGCTGGGAGCCTCTCCACTACGGAGCACCATTCCCTGGCACCATTTGATTTTAATATTTGATTTTACTATCTTTTTCATCTTCTACAACCTGGCGATAAAAACAAAGAGCTAAAGATACTTGGCAAATTGGGCAATATTTAAGGAGGGTTCGTAGCAGATAATTCTTTGGTAATATTGATGAAAGGTTATCAACCTGAAATGTTAACTCTACCTCTCTACCCATAGAGGCTGAGTATTTCATACTGCCGTAATTGAAGGGCCAAATGGCCTACTCCCTTGCACCGATTTTCTATGTTTCATGTTTCTGAAATCTGCGGTGTTCTGGTTTTCTACAATCCAGGCAGGAGAATGGGGTTGAGAATGGAAAGATAGATCAGCCACGATTGAATGACGGAGTAAACTTGGGCCAAATGGCCTAATTCTGCTCTTATGACATAAACATGACATGAAAATGCCCGGCAGGCAAGTCCCTATTGTGTGATCACTGCTAAAATACTTGAATGTTACTGAATAGCAAAGATTACTCGTTCAATCACAGGCATTATTAATATCACCCATGATACTGTCAAGATGATATGCCAGACAAATATCATTCTCTTAGTTCCATATTGTGGCAATTGTAGGCATAACTTTCTAATGAGTGCAGTCGAGTAGCTGTACCCATGATGAATGTTTGATTAAAAAGGCATTCACACTAGAAAGTGATGCTAGTACAAAGTGGCTACATTCTATCAGGGATGATAGCTATATAGGGCTTGTCCCACTTGGGCGACCTAATCCACGAGTTCTGGCGAGTTTGCGCTCGACTCGTACTCGCAGCATGGTCGACACGAAGTTGTAGGAGGTCTTCGTAACTCTCCTTCATGCTCGAGAGTGGTCTCCGTGTACTCGAGGCCTCAGCTAGGTCACGGCGGTTTTTTCAACATATTAAAAAATGCCCGCGAGTAAAAAAAGGTCGTCTTCACTCTCCACTATTCGTTGTCCAATTTTCCCGACGTTAGTCGTAGCTTGCCGAAGCTAGTCTTCAACATAGTCGAAGGAAGTCTTCAACATGTCATTTTTTCAAACTCTTCTAAACTCGCCAATTATGTCACCCAAGTGGGACAGCCCCTCAAAATCCTCTGTATAATGTCATTCAGTGGAAGTCCAATATAAAGAAGCTCTGACAAATCGAACATTGAAACCCAAGTTTCATTCACCGATAATAAGTTGACATAAATTGGGCAAAAAGCGCTTTAAAATGCTAAATGTTGCATCGTGTCATCGAGCTGTACAACACAGAAACAGGCCCTTCGGCCCGCTTGTCCATGTTGACGAAGTGGGAATATTGGACTAGTGCCACTCTTAACAAATTTGCTCATGCATGTTTGCTTTGATATTTCAGCGCGTCACCAAGTTGAACTAACATACTGCTTATTGTGGCCAGGATACCGTCCCAATCAATAGCATCATGAAATGTATACAGATTGTTGGGAGTATTGTGAGTTCATCCAGCACTTTGTGTTGTGATAAATATCATTGGATGATATGGTGGGACATGTAACTCTCTCAGGTGTTCAGTTCTTTGTGTTCAGTTCCGGGCACCGTGTTATAGGAAAGACGCTGTCAAGCTGGAAAGAGCACAGGGAAGATTTACGAGGATGTGTCTAGGGTTTGAGCTATAGGGAGAGGTGGAGTAGGCTGGGACTCTATTCCATAGAGCGCAGGAGGAGGGGTGAGCTTATAGAAGTGTATAAAATCATGAGCGGTATAGATCAGGTAGACGCAGAGTAGGGGAATCGAAGACCAGAGGACATTGGTTTAAGGTGAAGGGGAAAAGATTTAATAGGAATCTGAGGGGTAACTTTTTCACACAGGTGTATGGAACGAGCTGCCAGAGGAGGTAGTTGAGGCTGGGACTATCCCAACATTTAAGAAACAGTTAGACAGGTACATGGATAGGACAGGTTTGGAGGGATATGGGCCAAATGCAGGCAGATGGGACTAGTGTAACTGGGACATGTTGGCCGGTGTAGGCATGTTGGGCCGAAGGGCCTGTTTCCATACTGTATCACTCTATGACTCTATGATTGTTATAATTTCTCATTTTGATTCAAAGTTCATTGAACCCTGTGTTGTGAAGATAATCCAACATTGAGTTGTTGTGTATTCTGTTTAACTGGACAGGCATTTATGTTTGAGTCCTCTTTCAACATGAGTGTCACCAGATGGGGTCTGGAGAAGTGTAACTGCCTGGACAAAAGCTATTCCACCTGTTGGCAGCCACTGAAGAGCCATTTCAATGCCAACGCTAAACCCAGCCACAAGTGAACCTCTGGTGCAATAGGGTGAGATGAGCCAGCACACCTACTTTTAGTTGTAATTTAAAGATGCAGCGCGGAAACAGGCCCACCAAGTCTACGCTGACCATCGATCACCCCGTACACTAGCACTACCTTACACACTAGGGACAATTTACAATCTTTACCAAAGCCAATTAACCTACAAACCTTACAGTGCTAGAGACGTCTTTGGAGTGTGGGAGGAAACCGGAACACCCGGGGAAAACCCACGCAGGTCATGGGGAGAACGTACAAACTTCCTACAGAACTCCATAGTCAGGATTGAACCGTGTCTCTGGCGCTATAAAGCAGCAACTCTACCACTGTGACACCGTGCCGTACCCATTTAAATAGGATCAACTGAAATGTTAAAAGTGGGGTATATAAACATATGAACGTAAAGAGTTTAAGGGTTATGGAGAGAAGGGAGGAAAATGGGATGTAGAAATGGGAGAAACAGAAATTTGATTGAAGAGATGGGTCCCTACACCTAACTTTGTTCTAACCGCCAGCAGCATCTTCACACTCCACAACTAGGCTCCACCTGGAGGCAGATGCCACATTATGATCAAAGACACAAAGTGCTGGAGTAACTCAGCAGGTCAGGCAGCATCTCTGGAGAACATGGATAGGTCATGTTTCAAGTCAGGAGTCCTTCAGTCTCTAAGAGTCACCTATCCATGTTCTCCAGAGGTGCTGCCTGACCCGCTGAGTTATTCCAGCACATTGTGCCTATTTTAGTAAGCCAACATCTGCAGTTCCTTGTGGTTCCAGATTATGATTAGTCTTACGCTGTACACAACTACCTGTCATCAACTTACTTGAGGATAGGGGCAAAATGCTGGAGAAAAGGAATAGATGGCATTTTGGGTCAGAACCCTTCCTTCAGACAACCCTTCCTTCAGACAACCCTTCCTTCAGACACCTGAAATGTCACATTCCTTCTCTCACTTTTCTCCAGAGTTGCTGCCTGACCCGCTGAGTTACTCCAGCGGTTTGTGCCTATCTTTGGTATAAACTAGCATCTGTGATTTCTTCCGCCACATTTTTAATCAACTTATTTAATACCAACTCCAAAGCAGACATGACAAAAAGACAATTCTTCATCAATGTAAGCTGGACTGAAATACATCTACCAGTGGTAAAATGTTATGAGGCTAATTTAGGGAGATCGGTCCACAAAGCCAAGTGTTGGAGTGGGTGCCTGTCTGGGACAGCTCGAATGGGCGACTCACCATCCAACAGCCCAGACCTGGTCCCAATGTTACACATCCCTCTTGCAACCACACAGCTCTAAATCTCCCACACACCGTCGACCTCAGGCAGTGACTGGGCCAAAGACAGGACATCCCATGGACCTGGTCTATAGGGACTGATGGCGATTTACAGCTTGTGCTATCCAAGGCCCTTTTAACTGTTTCGAAGTGCCTGTCTTTATACCCTGCCTTAGTTTTAAGTAGCAAAACAAACTAAGGGAAGTTTAAGTTTGTTTTTGAGTTTGGCCACATCATGAGAAATAAATGGAGCCCAGCGAGATATTCTGGACGTGGCTCGTGTACCACTGAGCAGCGGCCAACATTGACTTACAACTTAGCACAAGAACAGGCCCTTCGGCCCACAATGTCTGTGCCGAACATGCACCAAGACCGTCTCTTATCTAGCTGTGCATAATCCATATCCCTCCATATCAATGAGCCTATTCTAAAGCCTCCTAAATGCCACTATCCTATCTACCTCAGCTATGAACTGGTGAGTCTGCAGCTGGTTTGGCAATGAATGTCAGCAAAAGGCAAGTACAGCCTCACTGCCTCAGCAAGGCATAATCAAGGACCAGTCTCACCCCGGACACTCCCTCTTCTCTCCTCTCCATCTTCACTTTACGCTGACTCGGCAAGGCCAGCAGCATAAACAAGGACCAGTTACACCCCGGTCACTCCCTTTTCTCCCATCAGGCAAGAGGTACAGAAGTGTGAAAATGCATGCCTCCAGATTTGGGGACAGTGGCTTCCCTGTTGTCAGGCAACTGTACCATTCTATCACCAACTCGAGAATGGTCCTGACCTACCATCTACCTCATTGCAGACTGTCGGACTATCTTAAATCAGACCTTATTGGATTTTATTTTGCTCTATTGACTTTATCTTGCACTAAACGTTATTCCCTTTATCCTGTATCTGTACACTGTGAATGGCTCGCTCGTCATCATGTATAGCCTTTCCCCTGACTGGTTAGCACGCAATAAAAGCTTTTCACTACCTCGGTACACGTGACAATAAATTAAAGCAAGCTTGGTTACTGCATTCAAGAACAATTTCACTGTAGAATAATGGTTGGATTTACAATCCTAATTGATGTTCTCACTGATATTTATTCTGCAATTTCAGGTCAAACTGTGGCCATTGGGAAAACGATACCAGGTGGACAGATTATTAGTTCCCACTGAAAAATGATTTTCACTTCTACTGAAATGACTGCTGCAGTGATTTAAAAAACCCAATTGTAAACATATAGAGAGTTGAAATGGTTCACTGTGTCCAATCAAATAATAAAATTAATTGACTTATTTACTCACACAGTTGTGCAGACTACTTTCTTGATGATAACAGTCCCAATACGTTGCATTGTTTTTATTTGAACTGTCAAAATTAAAGTCAACACAAAATTATGGATGGAGTTTCAAGCCAGAGTAGCCCATTATTTGAAGAGATAAATGTGGATGCAATGCCAACCTTTATGAGAAAAGGATTTATTGACACCATGGTCTCTGCACCAGCACGCCCACGTTCCTTGTCTTCGCAACTAGTAAACTTGTGTCAAGGTTTCTAAATCAATGTACATAATTGCTTTTGAATCAAAATATGAATGAGTTGACTAGAAGTGACCTGTGCATGACTCTGGGATGTGATTATTACAATAATGTTCATTCTGAACCTTTGCTAACATTGTAAATCACTGCTGATGCACATGTCAATACAAGGAAATAAAATCTCAACCTTCCACCCCCATTGATTTCTACATTGTCTATATAAGCAGTCGTGTTGGGTAGGCTAGTACCTTATTCCTTGGGACATAGGAGGATGAGGGGTGATCTAATAGAGGTGTATAAGATCATGATGGGAATGGATAAGGTGAATGCACAGAGACTTTTACCCAGAGTGGGGGAATCAAGAACCAGAGGACAAGGACTTTAAACTTTACATTTAGGCTTTAGAGATACAGCGTGGAAACGGGCCCTTCAGCCCACTGAGTCTACGTCATCAGCGATCACCCCATACACTGGCACTATCCTGCATACTAGGGAGCATATACAGAAGCCTACGTCTTTCTGTACAGAAACCTGTACGTCTTTAGAGTGTGGGAGGAGCACCCAGAGAAAACCCACGCGGTCACAGGGTGAACGTACAAACTCCATACAGACAGCACCCATAGTCAGGATCGATCCCAGGTCTCTGGTGCTGTAAGGCACCAACTCTACCGCTGCGTCACTCTGCTGCCCGAGGTTTAAGGTAAGAGCAAAGATTTGCAAAGGAACCTGAGGGGGAAACTTTTTTTAAAATAAAGGGTGATGGGTTTATGCAACGAACTGCCGGAGAAGGTTGTTGAATGTTTAAAAAAACTTTTGGACAGGTGCATAGATAGGAAAGATTTAGAGGGATATGGGCCAAACGCAGGCAGGTAGGACTAGCTTACTGCTGAGTGCCGTGGTAAAGCTGGACTGAAGGGCCTGTTTCCACGTTGTGTGACTCTACATGTCCTCCAACAGGGAACACTTGTACAATGATATCACACTAAAAATATGAACTCATTCACAATTGATAATACATTATTGTTGTCAGATACACTTGCTGGCAGAAACCTCAAGATCTTAAACAAGTATACATTTCAGGTCTGCAGAGACCTTTTTACCCTGTTAGCTAAATTTAAGGAGTCTCATCTTACAATAGACAATGGCATTAACTGACCATATCATGCATTTTCTTTGTTGCTTCACCTTGGTAATTGCAGCCACTTGTATTTTAATCAGCTTTTTGATTTTTGAAGAGCAGCTAGAGTGATTCATGCAACAGAGTTTGATGCTGCTGCATGCTGGATAGAAAGGTGTTTGATGGCTGCAGAAAGTCCATATTCTTTAAGTCCTGCTCAAGATATTGGCAGAAATGCAAGTGCATGGGATTGGAGGCAGAGCAGTAGGCATAAAGTTATAATTTGCAGATAAGTGGGCTCATGACAAGAGCTTCACCTTGTTTAGTTCAGAGGTACAGCATGAAAATAGACCCTTCTGCCCATCGATCACCCGTTCACACTAGTTCTATGCTATCCCACTTTCTCATCCACTCCCTGCACACTAGGGACAATTTACTGAGGCCGATTAACCTACAAACCCGCACTCCTTTGGGATGTGGGAGGAAACCCACGTGGTCACAGGAAGAACGTGCAGACTCCACATAGACAGCAGCCGAGGTCAGGATTGAACGCAGGTCTCTGGTGGTGTGAGTCAGCGGCTCTCCCTGATGCCACAATTTGATCAGTAGACATCGTAGCCTATGTTTGGATGGAAATCAATACCATCATATTGTGCATGACTGAACATGGACAGTGTGACATTTTTAAGTCCTAAAAGAGATCAATCCTTAGTATTATGGATTTTGTTTTCTGTTTCACTGGGGACTTCAGTAGTAGTAGGTGTCTGTAAAATATTTGCATGAACAGTAAAACTTAAAAAAACACGCCGTAACTAAGTTGGAGAGAAACTAATTGAAAAATTTGTGCTGCATTTTCTACATTAATTTTGCCAAGAAACGCAGAGGAAACGGAAAGATGATTAGCAACATTTATTAGTGATAATGATGGTCTGTGTAATATACTGTATATATACGTCATCTCCACCGACTCTGCTTCAAGTGCTCATGACGACAAACTAAAAGGCCGCTCCATTCCTTCCATGATCAGTTTTTCTTTACGATCCTTAAAAGAAAGTGGAAACCAAACGCTTAGATAAAATGTATTACAGATTAAATGTAATAAACAATATCAACAGAGAATGGGAGCTACAGAATCACCGCCAATCGTTTGGACCAATTTATTGAGAGATGAATCTCTTTCCCAACACTCTTACGTGGAACATCGAACAGTACTGAAGAGCAGGCCCTTCTGCCCACAATATCTGTGCCAAACATGATGCCAAGACCAAACGTTATCTGCCTGCATGTGATCCATATCCCTCCAATCCACGTGCCTATCCAAAAGACTGATCGTATCTGCCTTCACACCACCCCTGACAGCATGTTCCAGGCACTCACCCACCCTCTGTGTACAAAACGTGCCCCGCACATCCTTAAACTTTTCCCCTCTCACCTTAAAGCTCTGGCCTCTAGTATTTGATCTTTCCATCCTGGGAAAATGGTTCTGACTGTCTACCCTATCTATGGATCTCACAGTAGCCTGTTAAACACCACCATCGTATCTGCCTCCACCACCACCACTGGCAGCAGTCCAGACACACACCCTCTGTGTACAAAACTTGCTCCACTCATCTCCCCGAAGAGGGTTTCTAACCCGAAATGTCCTTCTTGCGGAGTTCCTCAGGGGTTGGTGCTGGGGCAGCTTCTCTTCACATTGTATATTAATGATTTGGATGAGTGGATTTGTGGCCACGTTTGCAGATGATGCTAAGATAGGTGGAGGGGCTGGCAGTGTAGAGGGAGCAAGAACTCTGCAGAAGGACTTGAACAGGTTAGGAGAATGTGCAGCGAAGTGGCAGATGAAATCCAGTATAGCAAAGTGCGGAATCATGCATTTTGGTAATAACAATAAAGGCAAAAAGAATAAGAATAAAGGCATAGATTATTTTCTAAATGGAGAGAGAATCCAGAAATCGGAGCTGCAAAGGGTCTTGTGAGTGCTGGTGCAAGACTCCCAGAAAGTTAATTTGTAAGCTGAATCAGTACTAAGGAAGACATATTCAATGATATAATTTATATCAAGAGGACTGGAATACAAAAACAGAGATGTGATGCTGAGGTTCTACAAGGCGCTGGTTAGGCCACATTTGGAGTACTGTGAGCAAATTTAGGCCCCATATCTGAGGAAAGATGTGCAGGCTCTGAAGAGGGTCCAGAGCAGGTTTACAAGAATTATTCCAGGAATGAGTGGGTTAGCATATGATGAGCATTTGACAGCACTGGGCATGTACTCGCTGGAGTTTAGAAGGTTGAGGGGGGACATCATTGAAACTCACAGAATAATGAAAGGCCTGGATAGAGTGGATGTGGAAAGGATGTTTCCACTGGTGGGAGAGTCTAGGACCGGAGGTCATAGCCTCAGAATTAAAGGGCGTTCTTTTAGAAAGGAGGTGAGGAGAAACTTCTTTCGTCAGAGGGTAGTTAATCTGTGGAACTAATTGCCATAGAGGGCTACGGAGGCCAAGTCAGTGGATATTTTTAAGGCAGAGATAGACTGATTCTTGATTAGCACAGGTGTCAAGGATTATGGGGAGAAGGCAGGAAAATGGGATTAGGAGGCAGAGATCAGCCATAATTGAATGGTGGAGTGGACTTGATGGGCCAAATGGCCTAATTCTACTGCTATAATGTGAACTATTCCCGTTCTCCAGGGATGCTGCCTGACCAGCTAAGATACTGAGCTACTTCAGCACTTTGTGTCTTTTTGTATAAACCAGCATTTGCGGTTCCTTGTTATTACATTTTGATTTGCCGTGAAGGTACAACAGGCATCTACCACCCTGTGTGTAAAACAAGAGTTGAATTGTGATTGTTCGTCTTCACCAATTTCCCTCCTGGGATAAATAAAGTTCTATCGTGTCGACATCACTTGCAGCGGCACCCACAGTTAGTTCTGTTCCACTGCTTCTTATCGCCCTGTCCCACGGTACGAGTTCATTCCAAGAGCTCTCCCGAGTTTAAAAAAAATCAAACTCGTGGTAAGCACGGAGAATGAACGTAGCGGGTACGTCGGAGCTCGGGGATGTCTCTCAGCGACTCATAACGCTAACGGCAGGTACTCGGGAAGACTCGCTAATGGCAGGTAAGCTCGGGAAGACTTGTGAAGATTTTTCAACGTGTTGAAAAATGTCCACGAGAGCCCCGAGTACCGACGAGCGGCCATTACCCTAAATCTCCGAGTTCAAATCAGGGCAAACTCGGGAGAGCTCTTGGAATGAACCCGTACCGTGGGACAGGGCTTTAAACCTCAAAATGTCCAACGGCCCAATACTTAACGTTCTGACAACAAGAACGTACGTTTTTAAGTAGAAAAACCTAGTGTATCTTCAGCGTATATTAATGGACAGCTGTCATGGCAAAAAAAAAAACAAAGATCAAAATGTAAGCACTATTCACGGGGTGTTTTGCCCTAATGAAATTCTCTCCTGAGGACTCTGCATTTATTATAACTACAGCGCCACTTCCCAACAATAATACGGATGGAGGTTCAACCATGGAGCACTGTTGGTGACCTATTTATCAATCAGGAAAAAACTATATACATCACTTCAAAAGTTCATACGACATTGGAGCAGAATTAGACCATTCGGCCTGTCGAGTCTGCTCTGCCATCTGATCCTCTTGTCAACCCCATTCTACTGCCCTTCTCCCCTTTGACGACCTTACCAATCAGGAACCTATCAATCTCCGCTTTAAAAATGCCCAATGTTGAACTACAGGTCACATTTTTAATTCAACTTTATTCAATGATTCTTACCCGATCCGTTTTGAAGACGTAATACCAGAAAAACAGTGGCAAGACACCGCAGGCAAATCCTAACAGAGACGTCTTAGGACTTGGACGAAAGTTGGGATAGATGTGGTTGAGAGTGCGAGCGTAAACCCAGCGAGTTAGGGCAGGGTCTTCCTGTATAACACAGATATGACAACAAATTATGTAGTCGTTTTCTTAAAAGCAACTAAAAATCATTCCAAATTACAACATCTCAAAACATGATCTAGACAGTTTAAAATATAAGTTACTAGATTTCACAGAATGCCCATTTTTAAGTATCAGAATGCATTTACAAATTGTACACCAGTATTTTAAGTTTCTAACAGTGTACACCTTAGATTTCAGAATCGAAATGTCTCCTATCAACATTCTCCACAGCTGCTGCCTGACCCGCTGAGTTACTCCAGCACTTTGTGTTTTTTGTTGGTAAACCAGCACCTGCTGTTCCTCGTGTCTACAGGTTCCTTAATGTAGGTTTAACATTCTTACTTTGCATATAAACAAAACAATTGCCAAAGTGAAACAAATCACAAGCAATTGTGTGCATAGTTTTTAGATAGGCTGCTAATGTTTATTTCATTAAATTACTACACAGCTTCTATCTTTACAACTGTTTTAAAATTGTTAGCTATATTTTTAAACAAAATATATCCAACAATTTTAAATTGGTGGATATACAGACTGTTCAGCCCACCGAGTCCTCCCCTTTCTGCTTTCCTCAGCGACCGTTCCGCCCCGTAACTCCCTGATCAATTCTTCCCTTCCCACCCAAAACCACCCCCTCCCCGGGTACTTTCCCTTGCAAGCGCAGAAAATGCTACACTTGTCGCTTTACCGCCCCCCTCGATTCCATCCAAGGACCCAAACAGTCTTTCCATGTGAAGCAGGGGTTCACCTGTATCTCCTACAACCTCATATACTGCATCCGCTGTTCCAGGTGTCAACTTCTCTACATCAGCGAGACCAAGCGCAGGTTTGCCGATCGCTTCGCCCAACACCTCCGCTCAGTTCGCATTAACCAACCTGATCTCCCGGTGGCTCAGCACTTCAACTCCCCCTCCCATTCCAAATCTGACGTTTATGCCCTGGGCCTCCTCCATTGCCAGAGTGAGGCCCAGTGTAAATTGGAGGAACAGCACATATTTCACTTGGGTAGTTTACTTCTACCCATAGAACATTGACCTCCAATTTCAGGTAGTCCTTGCTTTCTCCCTCCTTCCTCTCCCCCTTCCCAGCTCTCCCACAAGCCCACTGTCTCCGCCCCTTCCTTTTTTTCCCGCCCCCCCCACGACATCAGTCTGAAGAAGATTCTCGACCCAATACGTCGCCTCTTCCTTCTCTCCATAGATGCTGCCTCACCCGCTGAGTTCCTCCAGCAATCTTGTCTACCAACGTTGACCATTGTTCACACTAGTTCTATGTCATCCCACTTTCTCATCCACTCCTGCACACTAAGGACTATTTACAGACCAATTAACCCAGCCACCCATGTGTCCTTGGGATGTGGGAGCAATGCAGAGCACCCGGAGGAAACCCATGCAGTCACAGAGCAAATGTGAAAATTGCACACACAGATAGCACCCAAAGTCAGGATCACCCGGGTCTCTCCACTGTGAGGCAGCGGCTCTGCCTGTAGCGCCACTCTGTTGCCCATGTGCTAACCTTCAGTGATTCTGGCCTCTGCTAAGCACAGCAAAGAGGGGAAAGAATTTCACTAGGGCTAACACCCTGCGAATTGTGCTTGTATTTTGATCATTTGTTTTTTTCCAGGACAGCTGTCCATTAAGACAAGCTTAGGAAACAATAAGTTTTCCCGCCAAATTTTCAGAATTCTACTCGCATGCACCCACCAATATTGTGCGGCCTGGATTGTGGATCTTATTCAAAGGTACACAGAGTGTTGGGAGTAACTCAGAGGGTCAGGCGGCATCTCTGGAGAACATGGATGGGCAACGTTTCGGATCATGACCCTTCTTCAGACTCTAGTGGATCTCACACGGCATATGTGACCAAAAATACAAATGGTTATCACCAGCACATTTGGTGAAAATGAAACAACGGCGATATGCTGCAATGCCAGCAATATGAAGTATGGAGCTACGAGAAAAACCCAAGCCTCAGTTATAACATCACAGCATTATAGGAGACTCTTCAGTCCATTCTGGTCGCTTTCCCAACCAGTCACATGCCCCCGCTCTTTCCCTCTGATCCAGTTCTTTTTCCATGCCTCTCTGGTTGACTACCTGCGACCCCTCCGCACTGTGACACCCTCGTATTTTGACAGCAAGAGAGAGCGTTCCAGCTCACACCCCCTACACTGGGAAATGTGCTTGGATTCAAGTCTACTGTCATCTGCACAAGTATAGTGAGGTGTGACTAGCACACAAAGAGTTGTATGGCTTAGGCACCATCATGGATCACTCAATCGATGGCTCGATTGTAATCATGTATTGTCTTTCCGCTGACTAGTTAGCACGCAACAAAACTCGATATACATGACAGTGAAATGTGTAAAAAAAAAAAACAAGACATTAGTGCAAAAGCATAATTAGAAAAGGTCAGCATGGACAAGGTTTGCCAAAGGGCTGTACAGCTCTATTATACAACTCTAAGTGCATGATAGTGCAAGAGGTGGCACGTAGTGTTTAATGCCGGCACAGCCATAAATTGAATTGTATTGTATTGTATCGGGGCTGTTCTTCAGGCAGGGTAGATAGTCAGAACCTTGTTCCAATATAGAAATGTCAAAGACTAGAGGGCCGAGCTTTAAGGAGAGAGGGGCAAAGTTTAAAGGAGATAAAATGTGTAGGAAGGAACTGCAGATGCTGGTTTACACAATACATATAAAATGCTCAAAGTAACTCAGCTGGTCAGGCAGCATCTCTGGAGACAAGGAATGGGTGACATTTCGAGACCCTTCTTCAGACATAGTGGGTGGTGGGTGCCTGGAACGCGCTGCCAGGGGTGGGTGATGGTGGGGGCGGATACGACAGTGGTGTCCGAGGCTTCAGTGACCGGTCATTCACCATTAGGTGGGCACCGGACAATGACCCCATGACCCCTTTGCCCAGTGACCCCTCCACCTGGTGACCCTGCCTGTGACCCGCGCCCCTCCCTCCCTCCCTCCGGCGGGCGGCCCTCACTCACTCACTCACTCACTATGAGGTGTGCGGGGTCGGGCTGGTTGAGCTGCCGCAGATACTGCAGCTTGAGGCGGGCGCGGATGGCGAGCCGTTCCCCCTGGGCGCGGCGCTGCTCGGCGTTCAGCTGCACGTACTCGGCGGGGTCCAGGGTGCGGGGCAGGGAGGCGAGCGGCGCGGCGCGGTAATCGGCCATGGTCGTCCGTCAACACCCGCCCGACCGACCGACCGAGACAGCCCGACCTTGCCGGCACCGTCACACGCCGCATGCGCAATGCCGGCACAGCCATAGGCCGCATGCGCAGTGCCGGCACCGTCACACGCCGCATGCGCAGTGCCGGCATCGCCGCAGGACGCACGCGTGATGACGGCACCACAACAGTAGGCATGCGCGATGCCGGCACCGTCACAGGCCGCACGCGTAATGCCGGCACCACAGCAGGACGCCTGCGCGCTGCAGGTTCCGTCACACGACGTATGTGCAGTCGTTGCCCCGCTCCCGGCCCGCAGCGCCCCCCAGCGGCAGTAGGTGGAAGCCAGCGGGTCAGGCAGCATCTGTGGAGGGAATAGACAGGCAATGGCCCAGGTCTGACCCTTCCTCACAGACAGCTGTACATTTATGTTTAGTCCATGGCACTTTATTTGTCACTGTGCGATTCATTTTGCATATATCACACACGCGTGCACTACCATTAATCAGAATAATCGTAATTTATTAGCAACATGTGAGAAAATTGGTTTGCCAGACATAACAAAAAAATGCAACAAGACACACAACTACATAAAAATTGACATAAACATCCACCACAGCGGCGCCGCCATGTCCCCCACTGTGACAGAAGGCATTACAATCTTATCATTAAGTCAGTCAAGTCAAGTCACATTTATTTATACAGCACATTTAAAAAAACAACTCTCGTTGGCCAAAGTGCTTTACATTTGTTATAAGAATAGTATAAACAAACAAACTACATACATATATACATATAGCCCTCGCTCAGTGGACGTCAGGAAAGGCTTGGGAGTATAGATAAGATTTTAGTCTTGACTTAAAGGAGTCGATGGAGGGGGCAGTTCTGATGGGAAGGGGGATGCTGTTCCACAGTCTAGGAGCTGCAACCGCAAAGGCGCGGTCGCCCCTGAGCTTATGCCTAGACCGCGGGATATTCAGCAGCCCCAAGTCGGCCGATCTGAGGGACCTGGAGGTGGAGTGGTGGGTGAGAAGACTTTTAATGTAGGAGGGGGCAAGCCCATTGAGGGCTTTGTAGACATAGAGGAGGGTCTTGAAATGTATACGGAACCGCACAGGGAGCCAGTGGAGAGAGGCCAGGATCGGGGTGATGTGGTCCCTTTTTCGGGTGCCCGTCAGGAGTCTCGCTGCGGCGTTTTGGACCAGTTGCAGGCGGGACAGGGATGATTGGCTGATGCCAGTGTAAAGAGAGTTGTAGTAATCTAGGCGGGAGGAGATAAATGTGTGGATGATCTTTTCGAGGTCATCAAAGTGGAGGAATTGTTTTATTTTAGCTATCGTCCGAAGCTGAAAGCTATCTTTTACCACGGCATTGACTTGTTTGTCAAATTTCAGTGCCGAGTCAAATATCATGCTGAGGTTTTTGACGTGAGGTTTGAGTAGTGGGGTAAGGCTTCCAAGACTGCCTGCTATCATTTTGATTGAGTCCGAGGGGCCGAGAAGGATGACCTCAGACTTACTCTCATCTTTCATCTTTCCTCCCACAGTCGGGGGAGTCGAACCATCCGTGTCCACTCTGCCCGCAGCTGACCTGTGGACGTTGGAGACATTGCCCCAGTTCACCCGCCTTGCTCCTCGCATCCAACTTCTCCAGCTCCCTCCCTGTGATGCCATCTGCCGAGCCATCGGGGGGTGGGGGGTGGGGGTGGGGGGTGGGTTCCGATCCCCGCCGTCCTTTGGCTGTGTAGGGCGAGTATGGATCGTGTAGGTCGAGCCGGGCCCACCCACTGGGTCGACCGTCCTCAATCCATGGCGGGCAAGTCGGGCCTGCTTGCCGGGAACGCCCCGGCCCACTGGGCGAGTAGGGGTTTATTATTGTCACCTGTACCGAGGTACAGTGAAAAGCTGTGCTTTGCACGCTATCCAAACAATCAGATAACACTACACATAAATACAATCAAGTCAAACTCAAGTACAATAGGTAGAGCAAAGGGGAAGATACAGAGTGCAGAATATAGTTCTCAGCATTGTAGCGCATCAGTTCCATAGATAAAGTCCAATGTCTGCAATGGGGTAGAGGTGAATCAGAAATAGATCTGTCGGCAATTATTCAGCAAGAATTAAACCCAATGCAGCGTGTAACTACTCGAAACTCAATATATATGAGACAAATAGAGGTGAATCGGACAGTACCCTAGCTTATGGAAGGACCGTTCAGAGGCCTGATAACAGAGGGGAAGAAGCTGTTCCAGAGTCTGGTGGTGTGTGCTTCCAAGCATATGTACCTTCTGCCAGACAGGAGTGGGGAGAAGAAATATTTAATGTACAACATAAAAGGTATATGATGCTCTTGTTCGAAAAAAGTGTTATTTTCCATAAAACCTCTTAATAAGAGACACAAATTCCGAGCTCAAAGATCAAAGAGGACATTTTTGCAAACCATAAAATTTAAGGTAATATTTAATGAAACTGTCATGAGAAATGAGTTCCGCGCCCACCATGACTTGGAGCGCTTCTACCGTCGTCTCCGCCTCACAGCGCACTTCCATGGGAAGGAGTCCTCCCCCCCCAATGATGACCCCTTTTCCCGTCTCCAACGCACCCCCTCCTCGTGGAACCCCTCTCATAAAGTCCCGGCTCTGGAACTCTTTATCCAGAACTGCCGCCGCGACGTCAACCGCCTCAACTTCTCCACTCCCCTGTCTCACTCTAATCTTTCCCCCTCTGAACGCACTGCCATTGAATCACTCCGCAAAAACCCAGATTGGGTCATCAAACCAGCCGACAAGGGAGGTGCCGTGGTAGTCTGGCGCGCCGATCTCTACAAAGCTGAGGCCACGCGCCAACTCTCGGACACCTCCTCCTACTTACCCTTGGACCATGACCCCACTGACGAGCACCAGGCCACCATTTCTAGCACCATCACCGACTTCATCAATTCCCACGCCCTGCCCAACCAAGCTTCCAACCTCATCGTTCCCCAGCCCCGCACGGCCCGTTTTTACCTTCTCCCCAAAATCCACAAACCCGGCTCTCCCGGCAGACCCATTGTCTCTGCGTGTTCGTGCCCCACCGAACTCATCTCCACATACCTTTACTCCATCCTATCCCCCTTGGTCAAATCCCTCCCCACCTATGTTCTAGACACCTTAGACACTCTCCGCCGCCTCCACGCATTCCACTCTCTGGGCCCTCACCCCTCATCTTCACCATGGATGTCCGGTCACTCTACACCTCCATCCCCCACCAGGATGGCCTCGGAGCCCTCCGGTTCTTCCTCGACCAGAGGAGCAACCTATACCCAGCCACTGACACTCTCCTCCGCTTAGCGGAGTTGGTCCTCACCCTCAACAACTTTACATTTGACTCCTCCCATTTCCTCCAAACACAAGGCGTAGCTATGGGCACACGCATGGGCCCCAGCTACGCCTGCCTCTTTGTCGGGTACGTTGAACAATCCTTGTTCGAGACGTACCAGGGCCCCATCCCCGACCTCTACCTCCATTACATTGACGACTGCTTTGGAGCCACCTCCTGCACCTACACACAACTGACTGACTTCATCCACTTCACCACCAACTTCCATCCGGCACTCCAATACACCTGGACGATTTCCGACACTTCCCTACCATTCCTTGACCTCACCATCTCCATCGCAGGGGACAGACTCCTGACCGACATACATTACAAACCCACTGACTCACATGGCTATCTGGACTACACGTCTTCCCACCCTGCCCCTTGTAAAGACTCCATCCCCTACTCCCAATTCCTCCGCCTACGCCGCATCTGTTCCCAGGATGAGACATTCCATACCAGGGCATCGGAAATGTCCTCGTTCTTCAGGGAACGGGGATTCCCCTCCGCCACCATAGATGAGGCTCACACCAGGGTCTCATCCATACCCCGTAACACTGCTCTCTCTCCCCATCCCCGCACTCGCAACAAGGGCAGAGTCCCTCTGGTCCTCACCTTTCACCCCACCAGCCGGCAAATACAACACATAATCCTCCGCCATTTCCGCCACCTCCAACGTGACCCCACCACTCGCCACATCTTCCCATCTCCCCCCATGTCTGCCTTCCGCAAAGACCGCTCCCTCCGCAACTCCCTCGCCAATTCTTCCCTTCCCTCCCGCACCACCCCCCCCCCGGGCACTTTCCGTTGCAACCGCAAGAAATGCAACACCTGTCCCTTCACCTCCCCCCTCGACTCCATTCAAGGACCCAAGCAGTCGTTCCAGGTGCGACAAAGGTTCACCTGTATCTCCTCCAACCTCAACTACTGCATCCGCTGCTCTAGATGTCAGCTGATTTACATCGGGGAGACTAAGCGTAGGTTGGGCGATCGTTTCGCCGAACACCTCCGCTCAGTCCGCAATAACCTACCTGAACTCCCGGTGGCTCAGCACTTCAACTCCCCCTCCCATTCCCAATCCGACCTCTCTGTCCTGGGTCTCCTCCATTGCCAGAGTGAGCAACAGCGGAAATTGGAGGAACAGCACCTCATATTCCGTCTGGGGACCTTGCGTCCGGATGGCATTAACATTGAATTCTCCCAATTTTGCTAGCCCTTGCTGTCTCCTCCCCTTCCTTAACCCTCTAGCTGTCTCCTCCCACCCTCCCATCCGCCCGCCCTCGGGCTCCTCCTCCTCCTCCCCTTTTCCTTCCTTCTCCCCCCCCCTCCCACCCCCCATCAGTCTGAAGAAGGGTTTCGGCCCGAAACGTCGCCTATTTCCTTCGCTCCATAGATGCTGCTGCACCTGCTGAGTTTCCCCAGCAATTTTGTGTACCTATGAGAAATGAATAGTTGTTTGATATTTTATTCCCAAATTCCAGTATTGTAGTGCCTAAATATTGAAGCATTTTAGAAATCGATAAGGTAAATAAAAGCCTAAATCGTTGATATAGATAGCTTTTTATTAGTATTTAAATATTTCACGATCACAAAGGATGAATTATACTCAAAACAATTTTTCGATTTAGCTAAATCACTTAAGTTAATTGTAAAGCAGCAATATATAATGACAAAACAAAAATGGCAAGTGCAATAGAAATTGATGTTTTATTACCATAATTTAATACCCGTTTTCATTCTTAAATAATATTCCGCTGAACTTCTACCCTTCATGATCCCACATATCAGATGAGTGCAGATGGATCATTTATTTTGTGCCCAAGTCAATATCAAATTATCAGTGGAAAGGAACAAAACAGAAATTGCCGGAAACACTCAGCAGGTTCGGCAGCATCTGTGGAAAGAGTGGACACAAAATGTTGGAGTAACTCAACGGGACCAGCAGCATCTCTGGAGAGAAGGAATGGGTGACGTTTTGGGTCGAGACCCTTCATCAGACAGATTAAAGGAACTTGACCAGAAAAGTCACCCATTCCTTCTCTCCAGAGATGCTACCTTTCCCACTGAGTTACTCCAGCATTTTGTGTCTATCTTTGGTTTAAACCAGCGTCTGCAGTTCATTCCTACACATCTGTGGAAAGAGAATGATTTTAACTTTTTGGATCCAAGACTCTTCATCAGATCTAAGAAACAAGATTGACTGGGTAACAGGGATGGTTGGGGGGGGGGAATAATTGGTGCATCTAAGGGAGGTTTTCTGACAGGGTAGTTAATGAGGCTGGTCAGCTGCATTGTGTGAGATGCTGCTGATGCTGTCTTGTCCAAGTCATATTGTGTAGCCTGGTCCACTGGGATTGTCCCACATGCTCGGCTTCGACTGATTAATAGGCACAGCATGCAAACAGGCCCTTCGGCCCACCAAGTCCACATTGACCATCAATCACCCGCTCACATTAGTTGTATGCTATCCCACTTCCTCGTCCACTCCTTGCACGCTAGGTGGATACAGATAGGGGGGGAGGAGGAGGTGATGGGCAGATGGGTGGAGTAATGGACAAAGACTGGAGCTGAAAAAGAGACAAAGGGTGTCAGATAAGGAGAGAAGAGGAGTGAACAGTAAAGCAGTGTAGGGGGGGGGGGGGAGGAAGAGAACAGGGGAAGGGGAGGGCCAGGAGTTGTGATAGTGGGAGAAATGGGCGGGGGTAGTGTTAGGGTTGCCAACTGTCCCGTATTAGCCGGGACATCCCGACTATTGGGCTAAATTGGTTTGTCCCGTATGGGACCGCCCTCGTCCCGTATTTGACTGCTACTACTCGGGTCGAGGGGACTGTCGGGTCGGAGCGTCGCGTCCAGCCCCGCCTCACCCGTCCCGACGCAGTGCAGCCCATGGAGTGCAGCAGCAGCACCTGGCCCGTGGCCCCATCGGTCGGCAACCCAGCCAGCTGTCCGACCTTCCGACCTTTGCTTACCGCTGACACCACCACCTCCCCTCCTTCTCATGGTCGATCATCAGTTCATGAGTTGGATGGGGTGTCGTACTTTGCGTGCGACGTCGTGCGGCTCGGGGCCAAAACTCCTCAGCTGGCCTGCCGGCTGGGCTTTGTGTGCAGTCCAGCACCCGGGCCAACTCATCATTCACCCAGCCACGGCCGATGATTAATTGCCGTTGGGAATTTACAAGCAACACATTACAAGTTACTACCCTTCAAAAGCCACGTTCTTTTCTATTCCCAAGCCTCTATCCGAATTAGCTGTTGAATTTTTCTCTGTCCTGATAGAAACATAGAAAATAGGTGCAGAAGGAGGCCATTCGGCCCTTTGAGCCAGCACCGCCATTCACTGTGATCATGAAGGGTGTCAAGACCTGGAACGTTAGCCGTTTCTCTCTCCACGGATGATGCCTGACCTGCTGAGTGTTTCCAGCATTCGCTGTCTTTGTTCCGGATTGCCATCGTCTGCAGGCTCTTGGAAGGTAATCTGACGGGTGGTTAAATCTCTAGTACCGTGTTACAACCCTGGCCAGACTGGAAGTATTTCCCTTGTATTATTTCCACTCGTGCTTCACTGATAAAGGGCAAAATGTTGAAAAAATAAAACTTCATCTTTGGGTATCTCAAAACAATTTAACGAATGGAATTTCTTCACGAGCTTGATCTATGGTTTTGAATACGAGAGTATTCCAGGTCTTCAAGTCTTGCATTGAGGTCAAGCCTACAACAGGACTATGAATAATAAGAAGCCACTTTAACTTCCAGATATAATGTTTAAGCTGCTTTATGACTCGAGCAAAAGTGGCGTTAGTGTTAGAAGTTCAGAAAAATTGAAATTTATCATGATCCTTCAATTTTCGGTTTTTCCGCCCCTCATTCACTTAAAATCTGTTCTGGCGACACACTTCATGATTTGCATACAAACATTTGGTGCACATTTAAATGTCTAAAGAGCTAAATAAATGTTCTCAAAGGAGAGGCTACAAAGAAGATATTAAAGTCTGTTGTAGGCACTGGAGGTTGGGAGAGTGGGGATAAGCTGGGAATTTTCCCCCTCGAGTGGAGGTGGCTGAGTGGTGACCTTATCACATGAGGCACAGATAAGAAGGATTTTCACATCTTTTTCTCTGGGTGGGGAAGTCTAAAAATGAGCGGGCATAGGTTTATGGTGAGAGGGAAAAGATTTTGAAGGGGGGTGCTAGGGGCAGGTTTTTCCACACAAAGGGTGGTAGGTATGTGGAACAAGCTGCCAGAAGAGGTGATGGAGGCAGGTTCAGATACAAGGTTTAACACCAAGTGCTGGTGTTACTCAAGGGGTCGGTAAGCATCTCTGGAGAACATGGTTAGATGATGGGCTTTGTCCCAACCTCACCTCTCTACCAGCTTTCTCCTCCCCCCTGCCCACTACTACAGTCACCTATCCATGTTCTCCAGGGATGCTGCCTGACCTGCTGAGTTACTTCAGCACTTTGTCTTTTTCTGTAAACCAGCATCTGCAGTTCCCGCTATCTTCAAGATTTTACTGATGGTCACATGGATGGAGAAGGCTAGAGGGGTATGGGCCAAACGTAGGCTTATGGTACTAGCCCATGTAGGCAGCCATTGACGAGTTGGGCCGAAGGGCCTGATTCTATGCTGCAACAGGTAACGAGCAAAAGAAAAGGTAGACACAAGGAATTGCAGATGCTGGTTTACAAAAAAAGACTGAGTGCTGGAGTAACTCAGCGGGTCAGGCAGCATCTCTGGAGAACGTGGATGGACGACATTTTGGGATCAATATAATCATGTATAGTCTTTCCACTGACTGGATGGCATGCAACACAAAAGCTTACACTCGGTATTTGATGATAATACACTAAACTAAGCTACATCCTTACAGTTGTGTGATCAGAGGGTTGGTGATATACTAGTCAAATATTTTCCCAAACACCTAATATTTGTCCAAGCAAGACCACTTAATCGGCAGCATTTGCCGTTTCTGGGCCTGTACTCGCTGGAGTTTAGAAGGATGAGAGGGTACCTCATTGAAACCAACTGAATAATTAAAGGCCTGGATGGAGTGGATAGGGAGAGGATGTTTCTAGTAGTGGGAGAGTCTAGGACCAGAGGGCACAGCCTCAGAATAAAAGGACATAGTTTTTCCATTGTACTTCGGCACACATGACAATAGACTAAACTGATCGGTCTGAAGTAGGGTCCCGCCCTGAAATATCACCTATTAATGTTCTCCAGAGATGATGCCTGACCCGCTGAGTTACTCCTGCACTTTGTGTCTTTTTCTCTGATTTTCAAGGTTAATCAGTGATTCAGTTTCCAAATACCCAATCTGCACCCTTGCGCTGGTGCGCCTACACAATGCAACTAGTCGTGTCTGAGAATAAATAAACTAGAGACACGGCAGGGGGTAATTTTGAAAACAGAGACAGCTTCAAATTTCAGGCTTTGTGTACAAAGGCTTGATTAATATCGGCAAACTGGGCTGGAGACGGGAAAACAAAGAGCACCTTACGCTGAACGCCTCGTTACAGGAGATTGTAATAAATCTGCGGTTTCTTGGTTTCAGCACGGAACTGCTCCACCTTCAGCCCGACCCGGAACAGCGTTGCTTCATCCCACCACTTGCTCATAATCTGGGGGGGGGACAAGGATTATTATTGCAACCAGACACTGTATTAATTTCAACCACGACTGACCAAATGACTCTTGAGAGAGAAACTCAAACAGCAGTGCAGCTCCAGTATAAGACCGCTGGGGATATAACTATGCAACGGGCCGTCCCGAGGTGTCCTACACCATTCCTTTTCCTACAGTCATAAACCACGGACACAGGCCCTTCGGCCCAACTTGTCCTTGCGACATCTAAGAAACATTTTGACAGGTACAGGGATATGGGTGTAGGGGAATATGGGCCAAATGCAGGTAGGTGGGACTAGTGTAGCCAAGACCCATTGGTCAGTACGGGCAAGTTGGGCTGAAGGGTCTGTTTCCACACTGTATCACTCAATGACCAAGATGCCCCATCTATACTAGTCGCACCTGCCTGCATTTGGCCCATATCCAGGTCCTGCCTATGTACCTGTCTAGATGTCTTTTAAATGCTATTACAGCACCTGCCTTACCCACCACCCTCTGTGTGAAAAAAGTTGCCTCTAGGGTCCCTAGTAAATCTTTCCCCTCTCACCTTAAATATCTATCTATCAGGTTCTTGATTGTCCCAACTCTGGGTAAAAGACCCTATCTATTCCCACTCATGATTTTATACCTCTCTATAAAATCTCCTGCACTTCAAGGAATAACGCCCTAGACTGCCCAACCTCTCCCTATGACTCAGGCCCTCAAATCCTGGCAACAACCTCGTAAATCTTCTCTGCACTCCTTCCAGCTTAATGGCATCTTTCCTGTGGCAGGGTGACCAAAACTGAAGACAACAATACTCCAAGTGCGGCCCCGCCGACGTCGTGTACAATCGCCAACATCGTCAGAAATAAAACCTGCCGCCGAGCTAATTAATAACAATTATACTGGAAAGTGATGTTACCTGGAGGTTAATGGGTAGGCCAGAGGAACTGTATCCCACAGGAACTACCAGAGCAGGAATTCCTGTGAAGTTAGCAAGTTGCATGTATCTAAGATCAGGAAAAAGAGAATCGAGATAAAAAATCGTCCCATTAGAGGTACTGTACAATGTGTCATGATGTCGCATTAATCTTCAGTGTTATATCTTGTATGTATGTGTTGTACCAATTATCTGTGCTCTGTGGACAACTTGACTGTAATCATGTATACTGGTTAGCACACAACAAAAAGCTTTTTATTGTACCTCGGTACACGAGACAATAATAAATAGGCATCCTATCACCAACTAGAGAGTGGTCCTGACCTCCCATTTACCTCACTGGAGACCCTCAGACTATCTTTAATCGGACTTTACCTTGCATTAAAAATTATTCCCTCATCATGTATCTGTACACTGTGCATGGCTTGATTGTAATCATGTATAGTCTTTCCGCTGACTAGCTAACACGCAACAAAAAGCTTTTCACTGTACCTCGGTACACGTGACAATGAACTAAACACTAAATTGTAACCTAATCTAATAATGGATCTCATTTGTCTTTGCATCTGCATTTTAGTACATGTCGTTAATATAAATGCTGAATATTTGATGGCCTACACAGATCTGCAGTACTTCACAGCAACAGAAACCTGAAAATGATCCATTTATTCTTACTGGCTGTATCCCCTCTGTTCACCAATGCAAGGCGGCACAGTGGCGCAGCAGGTAGTGTCACTGCCTCACAGCACCAGAGGCCCACGTTCAATCCTGACATTCAGTTTAGCTCTCAGGTTCCTAGTAAATCTTTCCCCTTAGTTTGCACATTCTCCCAATGACCGTGTGGGTTTCCTTCAGGTGCTCTGGTTTCCTTCCACATCCCAAAGACGTGTGGGTTTCTAGGTTAATTGGCCCTCTGTAAATTGCCCCTAGTGTGTAGGGAGTGGATGAGAAAGTGGGATAGCATAGAACTAGTGTGAACGGGAGATCGATGGTTGGCATGGACTCGGTGGGTCGAAGGGCCTGTGTCCATGCTGTATCTTTAAACTAAACTATCCATGCTAATACATTATCCTCAATCTTTGGTGCAGTACCGTATCAAATGCCTTCCAAAAATCCCAATTGACTATATCTAGTGCTACCTCCTTATTCGCCTTGCTAGTTAAGTCTTCAAAAATCATTAGATCTGTTGAATATTATTTTCCCTTATAAAATCATACTAACTCTCCCCCATTATATTATGGTTTAAAAGTGCTTAATTTTAAAAAGATGGATTCTAGCATTTTGCCAGCAGTAAAATGAGGCTGACCCCTGTACAATTATTTAACCTGCAATTCGAGAGGGAGAAGATGAAATCGGATGTGTCGATATTGCAGCTGAGCAAAGGGGACTACAGAGGCATGAGGGAGGAGCTGGCCAAAGTTGACTGGAAAGAGACCCTATCAGGAATGATGGTGGAACAGCAATGGCAGGAATTTCTGGGAATAATTCAGAAGATGCAGGATCTTTTCATTCCAAATGGGAAGAAAGATTCTACGGGGGGGGGGGGGATGAGGCGACCATGGCTGACAAGGGAAGTTAAGGATATCATAAAACTAAAAGAGAAGGCATATAACATTGCAAAAGCAAAGGCTAACATTGCAAAGATTAGTGGGAAGCCAGAGGATTGGGAAGCGTTTAAAGAACAACAGAAGGTAACTAAAAAGGCAATACGGGGAGAAAAGATGAAATACAAAGGTAAGCTAGCCAATAATATAAAAGAGGATAGCAAGAGTTTCTTCAGTTATATAAAGAGTAAGAAAGAGGCAAGAGTGGACGTTGGGCTGAGGAAATATATAATAAAATTGCTCAAATGATAAGTTCTTAAGGAACTTGTGTTAAGTTGCAAGAGAAGGGTTTGGAGTTGGGGCTTTCAGAAATACATGCCTCCACAAAGAAATAAAGAACAAAGAGCACACACAGCAGAACAGATGGCTTATCATAACATGGAAATGTTGATCTGAATAGGCATATCTTTATTTATTGCTTTGAAGCAATAATCATGCTGTGAGAAGTTGTAGTTGGTTTAGGTTGCTGTTTATAATGGAGGTTGTAAATGGGATCTTTCTCCATGACATGGGCACCATCCTTCTTCCTTTGTGACACATCTCAGAGTTTGGCTGTGTCATTAAGGCGATTTATGGTAGAGGATTGTAGGCACCAAGGGTAGATACTAGTCTGTGAGATGGTTTGTGCTGTTTAAGTGTATTTATGTTGGGATAAGAGATAAGGTATAGGTGATGGTTGTGTGACCTTTGCAAAAGGATTTCTTATGTTATAGAAGGCTGAGAATGTAACTCTGTTTTGATCTAAGCCAAACGATTGGGGTTTGCATATAGTAATCTTCAAATTGCTGTGTGGAATGCTATTGATAAGAGGTTGTAAAGAGGTCTTACATTCCTTTCCTCCAGAGATAGAAGGAGGAGGTTGTAATACAGAATGAAATTAGACCCGAGCTTGGGAAGAAGCAATCAAGTGTGACAATTAATGGCCTTTATGTGTCTGTAGTTGGGAATTGTGTGATTAGAACTTTGTCTTTACCACTTTGTAAGAATGAGGCAAAACTCATCTTTAATCTTTGTAATCCATAAGTAACTGTATTTTATGTGGTTGTAAGGAAATTAATTGTGAAGTGTATTGTGTTTAATTACGATTGTAAATATTAGACTTTGTTTAAATCTGAAGTTTTAGAAATAACTTTCTTTTCCAAAAGTGAAAATATGTTTTGTGTGTATGTGTTGTGTGATTGCTGTATTATGTATATATTCTGAGAATTAGTTTTATATCTGTGGTTTTGCTTTATTGAAATAAAATGATTTTGAGCAAAGAGGTTGAAGAAACCACAGAGGGGAAGAAGGTTGTAAAGGGGCTGGAAAAGGGAAAATCATGTGACTATACGTGTTGTCAATCAATGGAAAGGATTTAGTTGATTGGTTAATGCAAATAAGTTAAATGTATGGTAAACCATAATGATTGGTTGAAGAAGGGTTTCGGCCCGAAACGTCGCCTATTTCCTTCGCTCCATAGATGCTGCTGCACCCGCTGAGTTTCCCCAGCAATTTTGTGTACCTATGATTGGTTAATAGTTTGCCACTCCTTTTGTACCATCATTGTCTTTTACCTATATAATGTGTTACATTTATGCCAAAGTCAGTAGTTCTTTTGACCTGCTCCAGTTTCTAACTCTGTGTTGGAAGGTTTAAAGAATTATCCAGCGCTGACAGAATAAAGAATTGATTTTAGCAGCAATGGTTTGACTCAAGTTTTCTTGAATTAGACTGGCAAAAAGAACTCATTTTAACATGGCCGCCCGCTGGAGAATGATGCAGGAGGAGTGATAATGGGGAATAAAAAAATGGCAGAGTAGTTGAATAACTTTTTTGCATCAGTCTTCACAGTGGAAGACACCAGCAATGTGACTGCTATTCAAGAGAGTCAGGAGGTGGAAGTTAGAGGAGTAGCTATTACTAAGGAGAAGGTGCTTGGAAAGCAGAAAAGGCTGAAGGTGGATAAGTCACCTGGACCAGATGGACTGCACCCTAGGATTCTGAAAGAGGTGGAGCTGGAGATTGTGGAGGCATTAATAGTGATATTTCAAGAATCACTAGAGTCAGCAGTGGTTCCAGATGATCGGAAAATTGCCAATATTGCACAAGAAGGCAGCAAAGCAGAATAGTGGGAACTATAGGCCGGTTAGTCCGACTTCAGTGGTTGGTAAGATTTTAGAGTCCATTATAAAGGATGAGGTTACAGAGTACTTAGAAGTTCACGATAAAATAGGCCAAAGTCAGCATGGCTTTGTGAAGGGGAGGTCTGGCTTGAAAAAATTGCTGGAATTCTTTGAGGAAGTAAACAGCAGGACAGACAAAGGAGAGTCACTAGATGTTGTTTACCTAGATTTTCAGAAATCCTTTGATAAGGGGCCACACGTGAGGCTGCTAAGGAAGATGAGAGCCCATGGTATCAAAGGGCAGACTCTAGCGTGGATAGCAGGTTGGCTGGATGGCAGAAGGCTAAGAATGGCAGTAAAGGGGGCTTTTTCTGGATGGCTGCCAGTGACTAGTGGAGTTCCGTAGAGCTCGGTGCTGGGGCCGCTACTCTTCACGTTGTATATTAATGATATGGATGAGGGAATTGAAGGCTTTGTGAACAAGTTTGCGGATGATACGAAAATAGGTGAAGGGGCAGGTAGTGTAGAAAAATCAGGGACATGGCAGAAGGTCTTGGACAGGTTGGGAGAGTGGGCAGAGAAGTGGCAGATGGAATATAGTGTAGCAAAGTGTGAAGTCATGCATTTTGGTAGTAGGAATAATGGCATAGACTATTTTCTAAATGGGGAGAGGATCCAGAAATCGGAGACGCAAAGAAACTTGGGAGTGCTGGTGCAGGATTCCCACAAAGTTATTCTGCAAGTCGGAAGTAAGGAAGGCAAACTCAACGCTAGGATTTATTTCAAGAGGGCCAGAATACAAAAACAGGGATGTAATGCTGAGGCTCTATAAGGCGCAGGGTCACGCCACATTTGAAATATTGTGAGCAATTTTGGGCCCCATATCTGAGGATGGATGCGCTGGCTCTAGAGAGGGCCCAGGAGGTTTACAAGAATAATCCCAGGAATGAGTGGGTTAACATATGATGAGCATTTGATGGCACCTGATTGAATGGCGGAGTGGACTTGATGGGCCGAATGTCCTAAATTCTTCTCCTATCACATGAATGTTGAGCGATAGAGGAAACATCAAAGGATCATCAATAATGCACACATCAATCAAGAACATTTCCCCCACCCTCGCCATTCCCTTTTCTACCCTCTCCTGTCGGGCAGAAGATACAGAAGCTTGAAAGCACACACCGCCAGACTCAGGCACGGCTTCTTCCCTGTTGTTATCAGGCAGCAGAACCGTCCTTCCATAAATTAGAGCGAGGTCCTAATCTTCCAACCTACCTCTAGGAGGACATTGGACTTTTCCTCTGCAACTGTAACGCTACAATGCTGTAACTCTATATTCTGCACGTTGGTATTTTACTCTTTGTAGTTTGTACCTGTTGTACTTGTTCTCATGTTCTTAATTGTACTGATGTATGATCTGATTTGGCTGGATAGCACGCAAACAAAAGCTTTTCACTTAACACATGACATTAATAAACCAGTCACAATACCATTTCAAGACCCACTCCATTTACAATTCTGGGATGCAGACTATAATTTCCGTCTTGTTTTTGTCCTTTTCATTTTCTTGGGTGTTTAATTTTCCCTTCACTGATGTTAAACATTTTCAGTTCCTTTCAACTACTAAGTGATTGGCACAACTTTATACTTTCTGTGGCTTCAACTTCAAAGGGGAAGCGCTGGATATTTTTAAACATAGGGGGAACTTTGATTAACTGTTTCATGATCATCAGATGTGTACATTTTTAACTGTGTTTCTTTTACCTTCCGTTAACCTTCACCCTTATCCAGATGCTGTCCTTACCTCATTGTGCTGAATAAGGTGTGTAGATCAGTGCATCCAACGCTGCAGTCAGAGGATTTAAAAGACGGAGCTGTAGTGGGTATTGCTGGAAACAGAAACAAAACACCGATTGAAAACACGATCCAGGTAAAACTGGTGGCAAATTTGCTGCTCTTTTTTAAAACAAGCCTTCCACCCAAGTCTGAAGAAGGGTCTTGACCCGAAACGTCACCCATTGCTTCTCTCCAGAGATGCTGCCTGTCCCGCTGAGTTACTCCAGCATTTTGAGTCTAGTTTCCACCTAGAGTCAGAGTGATACAGTGTGGAAATTGGGCCCCAGCTTGCCCACACCGGCCACCATGTCCCAGCTATACTAGTCCCACCTACCGGCCTTTGGTCCATATCCCTCCAAACCTGTCCAATCCATGTACCAGTCTAACTGATTCTTAAATGTTGGGATAGTCCCAGCCTCAACTACCTTCTCTGGCAGCTTGTTCCATACACCCACCACCCTTTGTGTTACCCCCCTTAGATTCCTATTAAATATTTTCCCCTTCACCTTAAACCTATTTCCTCTGGTCCTCATTTCACCTACTCTGGGCAAGAGACTACCCGATCTATTCCTCTCATGATTTTATACACCTCTATAAGATCACCCCTCAACCTCCTGCGCTCCAAGGAATAGAGTCCCAGCCTACTGAACTTTTCTCTGTAGCTCACACCCTCTAGTCCTGGCAACATCCTTGTAATTATTCTCTGTACCCGTTCCAGCTTGACAATATCTTTCCTATAACATGGTGCCCAAGAACTGAACACCTGAGAGAGTTACATGTCCCACAATATCATTCTATGATAGTTATCACATCACAAAGTGCTGGAGGAACTCAGCGTGTCAGGCAGCATCTGTGGAGGGAATGGACAGTTTCAGGTGAGGAACCTTCTTCAGACGGATGGAGTAGGGAGGGGAGAATGATGGAAAAGAGAGGTGGGGGCAAGACAAACCCTGGCAAGTGATAGGTAGATACACGATGTTTTGTAGCAAGAGTCTTCTTTTAAAGAAGGATGTCGTCTGTCCATTCCCTCCACAGATGCCGTCTGACCCGCTGAGTTCCTCCAGCACTTTGCGATCTGCTTATGATTTCAGCATCTGCAGTTCCTTGTGTCTTTATGAATTTAAATATTATTTGTTCAGGTCACGCGTAATCATAAGTTCATGAGTTAAAGGAGCAGAATTAGGACATTCAGCCTATCACGTCTACTCCGCCATTCAATCATGGCTGATCTATCTTTACCTGTCAACCCCATCCTCCTGCCTTCTCCAAACAATCTGCACCGTGGCCATTTAACGTAGTATTTAATTTAACTTCACGTTGAGCGAGTGAGTGGCCCTACCTGGTGTGATGAGGCAATGCACTTCTTTGAAAATGTCTTCCAAAAACTTCATGGCCCGAGATCGCTGGCGCCCAGCCTGAGGGAGGAAGACGAAACTGATGATAGAACGAGTGCAGAGAAGGCTTACCAGCTTGTTGCCTGGACTCCAGGGCCTGAGCTACAGGGTGCAAAATTAGAGCACATGGTATTGGGGGTAGGGTATTGACATGGATAGAGAACTGGTTGGCAGACAGGAAGCAAATTAACGGGTCCTTTTCAGAATGGCATGCAGTGAATAGTGGGGTGCCGCAAGGCTCGGTGCAGGGACCTCAGTTCATAATATATATTAACAATTTAGACAAGGGAATTAAAAGTGACATCTCCAAGTTTGAGGATGACACAAAGCTGGGTGGCAGTGTGAGCTGCGATGACGATGCTATGAAGCTGCAGGTTAACTTGGATAGGTTGGGTGAGTGGACTGATGCATGACAGATGCAGCATAATGTGGATAAATGTGAGGTTATCCATTTTGGTGTCAAGAACAGGAAGGCAGATTATTATCTGAATAGTGTCAGTTTAGGAAAAGGGGAGGTGCAACGAGACCTGGGTATGCTTGTACATCAGTCACTGAAAGTATGCATGCAGGTACAGCAGACAGTGAAGAAAGCTAATGGCATGTTGGCCTTCATTGCGAGAGGATTTAAGTTTAGGAGCAAGGAGGTCCTACTGCAGTTGTACAGGGCCCTGGTGAAACAGCACCTGGAGTATTGTGTGCAGTTTTGGTCTCCTAATTTGAGGAAGGACATTCTCGCTATTGAGGGAGTACAGCGTAGGTTCACCAGGTTAATTCTCAGGATGGCGGTTGACATATGATGAAAGAATGGGTTGACTGGGCTTGTATTCGCTGGAATTTAGAATCTTATAGAAACATATACAAATCTTAAAGGATTGGACAGGCTAGATGCAGGAAAAATGTCCCTGATGTTGGGGACTCCAGAACCAGTGGTCACAGTTTAAGAATAAGGGGTAGGCCATTTAGGACTGAGATGAGGAAAACTTTTTCACCCAGAGTTGTGAATCTATGGAATTCTCTGGCACAGAAGGCAGTGGAGGTTTTCAAGAGAGAGTTAGATTAGGGAGATTCTCTTAGGGCTAAGGGAATCGAGAATTATGGGGAGAAAGCCGGAACGGGGAACTGATTTTGGATGATCAGCCATGATCATATTTGAATGGCGGTGCTGGCTCGAAGGGCCAAATTTCTATGTTGCCTACCTGAATAAAATCAGAACTCGTGAAATGTGATCCCATGGCCAAAGATATGCGAGTATCCAGATTCTGCAAGAAAAAATATTGATGGTGTAGTTGTTGATAAAACATGCCTTGGAACTAGGAAAATAAACGGTGGTTAGCAAGGCCACATCCATGTATGGGACTAGTACAGGGTTGGATGCCTTCCTTTGGAGCGGCACAGTGCTTGAGTTGCTGCTTCACAGCGCCATGGAATCAGGTTAAATCCTGACCTCAGCTGCTGTCTGTGCGGAGTTTGCACGTTCTCCCTGTGACTGCATAGGTTTCCCCTGGCTGCTCCGGTTTCCTCCCACATCCCAAAGACGTGTGGTTCAGATTGGACTTTTCAGAGCCTTGGAAGATGCAAGATGGTGCTGGAACATGGCGACTCTTGTGTCATGTCCCAGAAGAGGATCTATTGTGCTTATGTACGGTGTGATCTGACTGGATTGCACTCATCTCTCTATCACTCTACGCATGACAAATGTAGTAACCAAACTCAATCAAAATGTTCTCCTCAGAGACAGAAACAAGGAATCTTGTCAACATTCAGCACGGATTTATAAAGACAAGTACTTGATACATATCAGCGGATGTGACTTGCGTTTTGAAGGGTCCCGACCCGAAACATCACCCATCCACATTCTCCACAGAATGAAGAAGGGTCTTGACATGAAACGTCAGCCATTCCTTCTCTCCACAGATGCAGCCTGACTTGCTGAGATACTCCAGCAGTTTGTGTCCATCTCCACAGACGCTGCCGATTCAGAGTTACACTAGCACTTTGTGTGTTTTATTTTTGTAAACCAGCATCTGCAGTTCCTTGTGTGTACATTCTGTGTGATTACAATTTGTAGGCTGCATGTTGCAGACAGCTTATCAAGGAAAGGGACACAAAGAGAGAGCTGGAGTAACTCAGTGGGTCAGGCAGCATCTCTGGGGAACGTGGACAGGTGACGTTTCAGGTCGGGACGCTATTTCAGACTGATCGTCGGGTGGTGGGGGCTGAAAGCTGGGAGAGAGGAGGGGCAAGACAAGTCATCGGTGGACACGGGATTGGGGGGACGATAGGCAGATGGTTGGAAGAAAGGCCAGAGATTAAAACAGAAGGTGTGAGAAAGACCCAAATTGTGAAGCCAGAGGAAAGGGTTGTTAGAGATGATTTAAAATTGGAGAATTCAATGTTCATAGCGTTTGGTTGCAAGCTGCGCAGGTGGAATACAAGGTGCTGTTCCTCCAGTTTGTTTGTGGCCCAACTATGGCAATGGAGGAGGCCCAGGACATCCTTCATAACAAGAGGATTTCAGTATAGGAGTAAAGAGGTTCTTCTGCAGCTGTATAGGGCTCTGGTGAGACCACATCTGGAGTATTGTGTACAGTTTTGGTCTCCTAATTTGAGGATGGACATCCTTGTGATTGAGGCAGTGCAGCGTATGTTCACGAGGTTAATCCCCAGGATGGCGGGACTGTCATATGAGGAAAGATTGAAAAGACTAGGTTTGTATTCACTGGAGTTTAGAAGGATGAGGGGGATCTCATAGATACATATAAAATTATAAAAGGACTGGACAAGCTAGATGCAGGAAAAATGTTCCCAATGTTGGGCGAGTCCAGAACTAGGGGCCACAGTCTTAGAATAAAGGGGAGGCCATTTAAGACTGAGGTGAGAAAAAACTTTTTCACCCAGAGAGTTGTGAATTTGTGGAATTCCCTGCCACAGAGGGCAGTGGAGGCCAAGTCACTGGATGGATTTAAGAGAGAGTTAGATAGAGCTCTAGGGACTAGTGGAGTCAAGGGATATGGGGAGAAGGCAGTCACGGGTTATTGATTGGGGACAATCAGCCATGATCACAATGAATGGCGGCGCTGGCTCGAAGGGCTGAATGGCCTCCTCCTGCACATATTTTCTATGTTTCTAGGACAGAAAGGTCGGTGTGCGAATGAGAGGGGCAGTTGAAATGGTTAGCAACCCGGAAGATCCAGCAGGCCTTGGCAGACCGAGGCACCTCCTTTGAGACTAGAGGGGAATTACAGGCATCTATGGAATGCAAATAAAAAGGGTTTTACTCAGAAGCAGAGTCACTCAGTAGCAGGACCAAGGGAAATGTTTCAACCACCTTGGTGCGGTATTGTTAACCACTGCTCAGTCCTTATGTGGGAAGAACCGAGCTGTTCTTCCATTTTGCCTTTCAACATGTGCTGCACTTCACTCTATAGGAATCAAACTTTACTCCAGTGAATATACCCTCTGAGAGCCAGGATAAACATTACTGGTGCAGGTGGCCCTTAGAGTCCAGAAAACAAGTTTACTTGATACAAAGAAGCTATGAACTCAAGGCTACACCCAGACACCCTCATCTTCCTACACAGATAAAGAAGCCTGTTTCTCAGTGGAAAGTTACTGAATGCTGGATCACAACAGTTAATTCAATTTCAATTCAATTCAACTTTAATGTCATTGCACAAATACTGAGTATGGGTACAACGAAATGCAGTTTTGCGTCAGTCCGTAGTAGTAGTGCAATATAGAAATTTAAAAAAAATAGAGGATACAGAATAACCAAAAATACAGAATAATTAAACAATGGGGACGGAGGGACCGGAGGAATCTATCGGCGGGACTCCGAGTTCAGCAATGCGACGGTATAATTGTAGAAGCTGTTCCTCATCCTACTGGTACGAGACCTGAGGCTCCTGTACCGCCTCCCTGATGGGAGGAGGGCAAACAGTCCATGGTTGGGGTGGGAGGGGTCTTTAATGATCTTCCCAGCCCGTTTCAGACACCGTTTTCGGTGGAGGGCATCCATGGCAGGGAGCGGGGCACCGATGATGTGCTGCGCGGTTTTCACAACCCGTTGTAGTGCCTTCCTGTCCGCAACAGTGCAGCTGCTGTACCATACCGTGAAGCAGGTGGTCAGGATGCTCTCGATGGTACAGCGGTAGAAGTTGGTCAGGATCTGGGGGGACAGGTGGGCTTTCTTGAGCCTCCTCAGGAAGTAAAGGCGCTGCTGTGCCTTTTTGATCAGCTTGGAGGTGTTGAGGGACCAGGACAAATCCTCCGAGATGTGTACCCCGAGGAATTTGTAGCTGGAGACGCGCTCCACCTCAGTCCCGTTTATATGGATGGGGGTATGTCTGCCCCCTCTGACCTTCCTGAAGTCGACAATAATTTCCTTCGTCTTCTTGGAGTTGAGGACGAGGTTATTGTTGGCACACCAGGTTGTCAGGTGCTGGACCTCCTCTCTGTAGGCTGACTCATCGTTGTCACTGATCAGTCCTACCACCGTGGTGTCGTCAGCAAACTTAATGATGGCGTTGGATCCGTACTTAGGGATGCAGTCGTGGGTGAAGAGGGAGTAGAGGAGAGGGCTGAGCACACAGCCCTGTGGCACGCCAGTGTTCAGTGTTATAGTGGAGGAGGTGAGGTTGTTGACCCTAACAGACTGTGGTCTGTTGGTGAGGAAATCCAGTGTCCAGTTGCAGAGGGAGGTGGAGATGCCAAGCCCGCTGAGTTTGGTGATCAAGCTGGCGGGGATGACAGTGTTAAAAGCGGAGCTGAAATCAATGAACAGCAACCTGATGTAGGAGTTGTTGTTGTCCAGGTGGGTCAGGGCAGAGTGTAGGGCCGCCGATATGGCGTCCTCTGTAGACCTGTTGGCCCGGTAGGCAAACTGATGGGGGTCCAGTGTGGGGGGGAGGCTGGCTTTGAGGTGAGCCAAGATCAGCCGCTCAAAGCACTTAGCAATGACAGGGGTGAGTGCCACTGGGCGGAAATCGTTGAGGCTCCCTGTGGCTGACTGTTTGGGCACTGGCACGATGGTTGATGTCTTGAGGCAAGTGGGGACAACACCCTGGGCCAGTGAGAGATTGAAAATGCTGTAAATTAGTGTACGTGACTAACCTTGCTTTTGTGCTATCAAAAATGATATGAAAATACAGCATGCTTTGAATTGAGAGAGCATTCTCTTGCTTGACTGTTTTCCTTGTCGGATGAGTTTTTGTGAATTAAGTAGTTACAGTTTGATAGTCACTCATGTGTCGTGAAACTTATTCCAACACTTACCATGCTGTGGTAGTGATTATTAAAATCCATGGTGAGGGCCTCTCGTATTTCGGACAAGATGCTGATGAAGTGAGCGGTCTGTACCTCCTCCAGCTCTGGGATGGTCACGTCCACCATTTTCCCCCCCAAACTCGACAGGTGATACACCGCTGTGCCAAAAAGAGACAAGTTAGCTTGAACAGCCCGCTATTAGTTCACAGGATCTTCTGTTTCTCAGGCTCCTTGCAAACATACAATGTGCGGCATGGTGGCGCAGCAGGTAGTGCTGGTCCCTCACAGCGCTAGAGACCCTGGTTCGATCCTGACCTCGGGCACTGTCTGTACAGAGTCTGCACGTTCTCCCTGTGACCACGTCCTCCCACATCCCAAAGACGAGCAGGTTTGTAGGGTAATTGCCCTCTGTAAATTGTCCCTCAGTGTGTCGGGAGTGGATGAGTAAGTGGGATAACATAGAACTAGTGTGAACGGGTGATCGGTGGGCGGCGTGGGCTCACTGGAACATAGGACTCGTTTCCATACTGAGTCGCTTCACTTCGCCAAGCCTGGCAAAGTCAAACCAAGCATCTCTTATTGACGTCAAGGGGTTGCCTGTCATAAGCCCACCTGTCCTGACAGTATTCATGTGTACAGACGTCAAAGCACACACAACGATTTATGTCATCCCCCTTTCTCATCCATTCCTGACACACTAGCGGTGAAAGAGCTAATGGTCAAATCTAAAATGAAGTCGTGCTTCTACAAAAGCATGGTCTGGTAGAACAAAAGAATGGTTCGGTGCCAAGTCTGAATGACTTGGTAAATTGAATGAACGCAATATGGAGGACATGTTGTCTTTTCAATAAAGACATTAAGATGGCAGCCTGCAGTAATAACACGTGCTTCAAGGCCATAAAGAAGCCAAGATTGAACAAATATCTGACGCTCCAGAGATAAATAATAACTTGTTATTGGTTGAGCTTGATTTAGACCCATCCTTCCTATCTTCTGACAGGCTACAGAATCTTTCAGTCATGCCATATTCAGACTAGGTAGGAGTGTTTTACTAATAAGAAAAATGTATAATTGTGCTAACTCGCCTTTGTTCTGTGAGTGGGAGCCCGAGAAGCACTGAGCAACGTTTGTGCTCATTGTAGATCTTTTGCCACTCCCGTCTGACATATCAATTAAAGATTGCCATGGTTTTACCTTTAACAGTTTTTGTTGCTATCTGCTTTTAAGAAACAAACTTTGACAGGGGCAATGTACAGAGTCCAATTAACCTTCAAACCAGCACTTCTTTGTGATGTGGGAGGAAACCGGGGCACTCGGAAGAAACCCATGCAGTCACAGGGAGAAGGTACCAACTCTACACAGACACCACCTGAGGTCGGTAGCGAACCTGGTCTCGTTCACTGTGAGGCAGCAGCTCTACCCACTGCGCCACCCATAGGGCATGATTTTCACTTTAGACTTGAGATACTGCGTAGAAATTATTTATTTCAGATGACAAGATTGAGCCATTGAGCCCATGTCGACTAGCACTATTCTACACTCCGGGGACAATTTACAGAGGGCCAATCAACCTACATGTGTTTGGAGCGCAGGAGGAAACCGGAGCACCCGGAGAAAACCCATGCGGTCACAGGGAGAATGTACAAACTCCATACAGACAGCACCCGTAGTCAGGATTGAACCCGGGTCTCTGGCGCTGAGAGACAGCAACTCTACCTGAGCCACCGTGTAGCCCTCCACTCCCCCCCACACAGATGCAGTGAGACCAGCTGTCCTATTCCACAATCATGTTCCCCTGGTTTATCCTGTTGATAGGTGGGAACTCTCCTGCCCAATTTCAATCCCATTCTAGATGGCGATTCAGTCCCATTCTAGACGGTAATAAATTTAGAAGGCAAGTTTTGAAGATCATCATACCTTTCTGGCAAACCTCCAAGACCTCAGGATCACAGTCCTGTTAAAATTCAAGAGAAAAGGCCCATGTCAGGACAGGGTGGAATTCAGGACATAGAACATAACAAACAGTAATCATTGCAAAATGGGGGGAGGACAGTGCTGGCTCAGAGACGGAGCAAGCAGTGGTAACACGAGCTGGGCAGGTAGTAACCTCAGCCAGAGAATGGTCTGAAGAAGGGTTTCGGCTCGAAACGTTGGCTATTTCCTTCGCTCCATAGATGCTGCCTCACCTGCTGAGTTTCTCCAGCACTTTTGTCTACCTTAGATTTTCCAGCATCTGCAGTTCCTTCTTAAACAGAGAATGGCCCAACTGATTTCCAAAAGTCACAGCGTCATACGGCACGGAAACAGGACCTTAGCCCAACTCATCCATGCCGACCAAGATGTCCCACCTGCCCGCATATTCCCCATATCCCTTTAAACCGTTCCTATCCATGTACCTGTCCATGTGTCTTTTAAATGTTATAGTACCTGCCTCAACTACCTCCTGTGGCAGCTCTGTTCCATACATCCACTTCACGCTGCCTCGGAAAAGTAGCCAACATGAGGACTAATCAAGAACCAAATTATCCGGCCCGCAGACTTCCGTCATCTCCGGTACCACCCGGGCCCAAGGCCGTGGCGCCGAGGCATGGTGACGCAAGGAGGCCTGTGCTGGTGGCCGCAATGGCGGAGCCACCGAGCTCTGGCTGTACCGCATCCTGCGCAAAGCCGCCGGCACGGCTGCCCGCGCACCTTCCGTGTCTGGGCTTCACTGTCGGGATCGGGGTTGTCAATAGGCCGGGGACGAGTGAGTGGGAGTGTTTGAGCCACCTCCTTCAGGACAGAGCCAAGGCAATGGTCCGTATGTATGCCATGTTGGTGAGCGCCCGTAACTAGGGGCCAGTGCTCCAGGTGGCGTCCTCGAAGGGGCGGGATCTATGTGAACACGTGATTGATGCCTGTCATCCGGGGCGGGATCCATGTGTACACGTGATAGATGTGGCCCGCCATCCGCTCACAGACATGCGTCCTGGCCTCTATGCAGAACAAGGTTGCCGACCCCTGCTCTAAACTAAAGGAGGTAGTTGAGGCAGGGACTATCCCAACGTTTAAGAATCAGTTAGACAGGTACATGGATTGGACAGGTTTGGAGGGATATGGACCAAACGCGGGCAGGTGGGACTAGTGTTGGGCCGATGGGCCTGTTTCCACACTGTATCACTCTATGATTACCACCATATCCAATATGTAGCAAACATTCCTGCACAACTTCAATCCACCACAACAGGAGAGGGTGTACTTTACCGTGAAGAACTTCCAATCGATGCCAAATTTGATGTTCTCCAAATCAGGATTTCCAACATTGTCAAGATTCAGTGAAGGCTGATGGATGCCTGAAAGATCAATGTGACACCAGTCTATAAATTGGACCCAGTCCAAAACTAACCACCAGAAAGTTAAACCGTTTTTGTGTCCAGACAAAGACGTGAAAGAATTAACCATAGATAAACACAGGAGACAGTTTGGCCCATTTCCCCAGTACTGGCTCTTTGAATGAGCAATTACTATTCCTTCAACCCCCCCCCTTTTAATTTCTAAAACTCAAATTATCATATCAAAATCCTTCTTCACGATTTAAGTTTCTGTACTTTTTTAAAGGTGCCGTTTCAGATTTCAACATAAAACAGAATCGCCTTTAAAGTTATTTAAATCCATGGTTACTGATGAGTTGCTGATTAAACCCATGGTTACTGACCAGACATCATAAGACCATATAGGAGCAGAATTAGGCCATTCGGCCCTTCGAGTCTCCTCCACCAATCATAGCTGATCTATTTTTCCCTCCCAACTCCATTCTCCTGCCTTCTCCCTGTAACCTTGGGCTCCCTTACTAATCAAGAACCTATCAATCTCTCCTTTAATAACATCCAACGACACAGCCATCTGTGGCAATGAATTCCACAGATGCACCACCCTCAAGGCTAAAGAAATTCCCCCTCATTCCCATTCTAAAAAGGTACGTCCTTTTATTCTGAGGCCGTGCCCTCGGGTCCACCCATATTAATCAAGGACTAATCAAATAACTTACCAATCATTAAATCCCTTTCCATGTTGAAAACATCTATAATAAACTCTTAAAAACTTTCCCCATTGTAAATGGAATTATGATTTTCCAACTACTCCTTACTTTCACCCACTTTGGATCAGGACCCTTCTCTCACTGTCACCTGTCCATTCCCTCCAGCACTTTGTGTTTTGCTCAAGATTCCAGCATCTGCAGTTCCTTGTGCCTCCATTTGACTGCTGCCCTGCAAAGTCTTCTCAAAGTATAGCCATGTTTGAGGAATTCTCCTCTCTCCAATGGGAGGTCCGTGAGGCCCTCTCTCACTGCTGCCCCTGTGTTGTTCTACCTGCTCTTCGAACATGCTCTGACCCAAATCCTTAACCACAATTCCTGAAGGACCGTGTTGGGAAACTGGAGAAGCAAGTGGATGACCTCAGGTTCATCCGAGAAACTGAGTCATTCCTCGCCAGGTCCTATTGTAAGATTGTTACACCTAAGGTACTGGAAGAGAGAAGGTGGGTGACGGTGAGAAAGGGAGGGAAGCATGGAATGCCAACGTCCCCGGGTGTTGTACCTCTTGTGAACAGGTTCACCCACTTAGAAGCTGTCGGGACAGAAGACGTTATTACACTGAGCGGCGGACTGGCTTGCGAAGCAAATAGAGCTGTTGAGCCAAAACCAAATAGTCCAACGTCAGGCAACGCCATTGTAGTGGGAGACTCCATTGTGAGAGGTACGGACAGGGGTTTCTGCGGCAACAGATGGGATTCGAGGATGGTGTGCTGCCTTCCTGGTGCCAGGATCCATGATGTCACAGACAGAGTGCAGAAAATCCTCAAGGGCGAAGGTGAACAGCCGGAAGTGGTAGTGCATGTCGGCACAAACGATGTCGGAAAGAAGGGGATGATCGGATGATCTGTTGCCGCAGAATATTCTGCAGCGTGACTTTAGAGAGCTCGGAAAAATGCTGAAAAGCAGGACCTCCAGGGTTGTTATCTCCGGTTTGCTTCCAGTTCCTCGTGCTAGCGAGAGCAGGAACAGGGAGATACGGGACCTGAATGTGTGGCTGAGGAACTGGGATTCTTAGATCAGTGGAATCTGTTTTGGAGTAAGGGGGAACTGTACAAAAGGGACGGATGGTATCTTAACAGGTGGGGGACCAGCATTCTGGCAGGCAGGTTTGCCACTGCTACACGGGTGGTTTTAAACTGAATAAGGGGGGTGGGGTGTCAAATGGGATAGTCGAGGATGGAGTTAAAGGGAAAGGGTTTCTAAAATGTGTGAGCGGAGAGACAGAGGGGTGTAAAATGAGGGTAGAAGCAATAGGTAGCAAGGTGAAATGTGGCAGGCAGACAAATCCAGGGCAAAAATCAAAAAGGGCCACTTTTCAACTTAATTGTATAAGGGGTAAGGGTGTTGTAAAAACAAGCATGAAGGCTTTGTGTCTCAATGCAAGGAGCATTCGTAATAAGGTGGATGAGTTGAATGTGCAGATAGCTATTAATGACTATGATATAGTTGGGATCACGGAGACATGGCTCCAGGGTGACCAAGGCTGGGAGCTGAACATCCAGGGATATTCAATATTCAGGAGTGATAGACAGAAAGGAAAAGGAGGTGGGGTAGCGTTGCTGGATAGAGAGGAGATTAACGCAATAGAAAGGAAGGACATTAGCTTGGAGGATGTGGAATCGATATGGGTAGAGCTGCGAAACACTAAGGGGCAGAAAACGCTAGTGGGAGTTGTGTACAGGCCACCTAACATTAGTAGTGGAGTTGGGGATGGCATCAAACAGGAAATTAGAAATGCGTGCAACAAAGGTAAAACAGTTATAATGGGTGACTTCAATCTACATATAGATTGGATGAATCAAATTGGCAGGGGTGCTGAGGAAGAGGATTTCTTGGAATGTATGCGGGATAGTTTTCTAAACCAACATGTAGAGGAACCAACGAGAGAGCAGGCTATTCTAGACTGGGTTTTGAGTAATGAGGATGGGTTAGTTAGCAGTCTTGTTGTGCATGGCCCCTTGGGCAAGAGTGACCATAATATGGTTGAGTTCTTCATTAGGATGGAGAGTGACATAATTAATTCAAAAACAAGGGTTCTGAAAAGGTAACTTTGATGGTATGAGACGTGAATTGGCCAAGATAGACTGGCAATTCATTCTTAAAGGGTTGACGGTGGATATGTAATGGAAGGCATTTAAAGACCGCATGGATGAACTACAACAATTGTTCATCCCAGTTTGGCTAAAGAATAAATCAGGGAAGGTAGTGCATCCGTGGATAACAAGGGAAATCAGGGATAGTATCAAAACAAAAGATGAAGCATACAAATTAGCCAGAAAAAGTAGCCTACCAGAGGACTGGGAGAAATTCAGTCCAGCAGAGGAGGACAAAGGGCTTAATTAGGAAAGGGAAAATAGATTATGAAAGAAAACTAGCAGGGAACATAAAAACTGACTGCAAAAGTTTTTTTAGATATGTGAAGAGAAAAAGATTAGTTAAAACAAATGTAGGTCCCTTGCAGTCAGAAACAGGTGAATCGATCATGGGGAACAAAGACATGGCAGACCAATTGAATAACTACTTTGGTTCTGTCTTCACTAAGGAAGACATAAATAATCTGCCGGAAATAGCAGGGGACCTGGGGTCAAATGAGATGGAGGAACTGAGTGAAATCCAGGTTAGCCGGGAAGTGGTATTAGGTAAATTGAATGGATTAATGGCCGATAAATCCCCAGGGCATGATAGGCTCCATCCCAGAGTACTTAAGGAAGTAGCCCCAGAAATAGTGGATGCATTAGTGATAATTTTTCAAAACTCTTTAGATTCTGGAGTAGTGGATTGGAGGGTAGCTAATGTAACCACACTTTTTAAAAAGGGAGGGAGAGAGAAAACGGGTGAATTACAGACCAGTTAGTCTAACATCGGTAGTGGGGAAAACTGCTAGAGTCAGTTATTAAAGATGGGATCGCAGCACATTTGGAAAGTGGTGAAATCATTGGACAAAGTCAGCATGGATTTATGAAAGGTAAATCATGTCTGACGAATCTTATAGAATTTTTCGAGGATGTAACTAGTGGATAAGGGAGAACCAGTGGATGTGTTATATCTGGACTTTCAGAAGGCTTTCGACAAGGTCCCACATAAGATATTAGTATACAAACTTAAAGCACACGGTATTGGGGGTTCCGTATTGATGTGGATAGAGAACTGGCTGGTAGACAGGAAGCAAAGAGTAGGAGTAAACGGGTCCTTTTCACAATGGCAGGCAGTGACCAGTGGGGTACCGCAAGGCTCAATGCTGGGACCCCAGCTATTTACAATATCTATTAATGATTTGGACGAGGGAATTGAATGCAACATCTCCAAGTTTGCGGATGACACGAAGCTGGGGGGCAGTGTTAGCTGTGAGGAGGATGCTAGGAGGCTGCAAGGTGACTTGGATAGGCTGGGTGAGTGGGCAAATGCATGGCAGATGCAGTATAATGTGGATAAATGTGAGGTTATCCACTTTGGTGGCAAAAACAGGAAAGTAGACTATTATCTGAATGGTGGCCGATTAGGAAAAGGGGAGATGCAACGAGACCTGGGTGTCATGGTACACCAGTCATTGAAAGTAGGCATGCAGGTGCAGCAGGCAGTGAAGAAAGCGAATGGTATGTTAGCATTCATAGCAAAAGGATTTGAGAATAGGAGCAGGGAGGTTCTACTGCAGTTGTACAGGGTCTTGGTGAGACCACACCTGGAGTATTGTGTACAGTTTTGGTCTCCTAATCTGAGGAAAGACATTCTTGCCATAGAGGGAGTACAGAGAAGGTTCACCAGACTGATTCCTGGGATGTCAGGACTTCCATATGAAGAAAGACTGGATAGACTCGGCTTGTACTCGCTAGAATTTAGAAGATTGATGGGGGAATCTTAGAGAAATTTACAAGATTCTTAAGATGTTGGACAGGCTAGATGCAGGAAGATTGTTCCCGATGTTGGGGAGGTCCAGAACAAGGGGTCACAGTTTAAGGATAAGGGGGAAATCTTTTAGGACCGAGATGAGAAAAACATTTTTCACACAGAGAGTGGTGAATCTCTGGAATTCTCTGCCACAGAAGGTAGTTGAGGCCAGTTCATATTTAAGAGGGAGTTAGATGTGGCCCTTGTGGCTAAAGGGATCAGGGGGTATGGAGAGAAGGCAGGTACAGGATACTGAGTTGGATGATCAGCCATGATCATATTGAATGGCGGTGCAGGCTCAAAGAGCCGAATGGCCTACTCCTGCACCTATTTTCTATGTTTTTATGTCTATGTTAACCCCACCCCCACCTGTGTCCACCTATCACCAATCAGACTATGTCCCGGCCACAACTTTTCCAGCTTTCTCTCCCACCTTCTAAAAGTCTGAAGAGGTGTCCTGACCCAAAACGGCATCCGTCCATTCCCCCCACAGATGCTGCCTAACCCGCTGAGTTCCTCCAGCATTTTGCATCTTTAAAAAAAATAAAAGTAAATCAGCGTCTGCAATTCCTAGTGTCCTGAAGATTTTTTTCTCCTGATTTGTTTTTGTTTCGGCATTCCAGAATGTCCTACTTCACTCAGCTGGGCTGATTTTCAGAAGCATTAAACACTCACCGTAGGGGTAGTTTGGGTCTGGGCCAGAGAGGATTGTGTAGGCTATGGCGGCATCCTTCACCGAGGTACAGATCGGACCTGCAAACACAAATCAGTCCCCATCTCAGCTCTGTCCCACAGAACAGACAATAACTGTTTATCCTCATCTTCTTCAGAGATTCAGAGTTCAGAGACACAGCATAGGGACAATGCCTCCCTTGCTAGGCCCCGCAGCAGCCTGGGGCTCGCCTCGACTGGGCACCGCTCATAGGGACTAACTCACGGACTGGACTTTGTAATTGGTGCCAAGACACGGCGTCTCTTGCATGCAGGCTCAGTAGACTATTTCTGTACACTTGCTAATGGAGGATTATTATTTGGGTACGGCAATACTCTACTGGACTGTATGTAACAAAATTACATCCATGTGGGTGTTTGCACATGTGACAATAAAATCACCAGCAGCCTCACTGCCAGTTAACTATTGGTCTCTCAGTTACAATTTTGTTTTTAAAGTCAATTTATCATCTCGTCTCTGAGACGGAATTCTGGTTAAAGAATCAATCTATAGACACAGAGATGGACAGATAATTGGACAGGCAAAAACATCCAGCCTTACACTTTAGTTTAAAGATACAGCATAGAAACAGGCCCTTCAGCCCACGCTGACCATCGATCACCCATTCACAATAGTTCTATGTTATCTGACTTTCTCATCCACTCCCTACACACTAGGGGCATTTTATAGAAGCCAGTTTTAGAATGTGGGAGGAAACAGGAGCACCCGGAGAAAACCCACACAGTCACAGGGAGAACGTACAAACTCCATAGACAGCACCCGTAGTCAGGATCGAACCCGGGTCTCTGGCAACTGTAAGGCAGCAACTGTACTGCTGCGCCACTGTGCCGCCCGGTTCAGTTCTTTAAAGGTAATACCTCATTTTATTAAATGTATGACACATGCGTACATTCCTCTGGGACTGAAAGGAAAGGCAGAGAACTGTAGATTAATCTAAAATGTTTCACCTTACCCAAACTGACGTTGGAGTAGGAAAGAGGAATTGCTCCGTAGCAACTGATTCGACCAAAAGTACCTGAAAAGAAAAATTAATCCATTAATATTTTTATTTCATCAGAGTCTGAAGAAGGTTCCCGATCCAAAATGTCGCTTATCCATTTTCTCCAGAGATGCTGCCTGACTTGCTCAGTTACTCCAGCACTTTGTGTCTATCTTTGGTATAAACCTGCATCTGTGGTTTCTTTTTATTACATCATAAAAATGTAATTTTGTTATTTGAAAATTCGGATGTCGGATGTCAACATGATAGTGAGGCCAAAGCAAAAAAAAAAGCTCTAAACGTTGCAGGAAGCAAGAAAAATGCAAGGTTAACTTTGTAAAGAGAAAGTGTTGGATGAGAACAATCCCCTCCAGGAGTGCAGCAAAACTAAACACTAACCCAGATCAGCCACAGCATGAAAGGTGTACTTTATGTTCCATCTACAGTAGATCCCATCTCAGATAAATCCCCAACCTCTGACAAGCAATTCTTTCTGAAGTAAAACATTGTAGACGATCAGATAACAAGCACGTGGTATTTCCCCCACAAGTTGTTACTTTGCATTGAAAGTACATTTTATTCTGCTGCAGAAATAGTCCACTCTGTTGAATACTGAGTAACACTAACATTAAAACATATAAAATAGGTGCAGGAGGAGACCATTCGGCCCCTCGAGCCAGCACTGCCATTCATTGTGATCATGGCACGGAAACAGGCCCTTCGGCCCACACCGACCATCGCTCACCCGTTCACACTAGTTCTATGTTATCCCACTTTCTCATCCACTCCCTACACACCAGGGGCAATTTACAGACGGCCAATTAACCCACAAACCCGCACGTCTTTGGGATGCGAGAGGAAACCCATCACACTCACAGGGAGAACGTGCAAACTCCACACAAACAGCACCCTAGGTCAGGATTGAACCGGGGACTCCAGCTCTACCCGCTACGCCACTGTGCCGCCCACTAAAACCATAAATTCAGTAACGATAGTTTAAAATCACACTTTGGCAAGGGGGTGGGGATGGGAAGATGTGACTGGCCCTTCATCCCACCAGCACCACTCCTCACATCTTTCCACCCCCACCCCTTTTAGCCTTCCTCAAGGGCCGCTTCCTCCACAACTCCTTGATTACCTCGTCCCTTCCCACCCAATCCACCCCCTCCCCAGGTACTTTCCCCTGCAACCGCAGGAGATGCAACACCTGTCCCTCATCTGTATCCAAGGACCCCGACAGTCCTTCCAGGTGAGACGGAGACCATTGCTTAGACCCAGGTGGACACAAAATGCTGGAGTAACTAGGCAGATGATGCAACGTTCTCCCATTCCTTCTCTCCAGAGATGCTGCCTCACCCGCTAAGTTTCTCCAGCATTTTGTGTCGACCTTAGTTTTAAAGCAGCATCTGCAGTTCTTTCTTAAGGGCCTGTCCCACTGTACGAGGTAATTCAAGAGTTCTTCCGAGTTCTCCCCTGATTCGAACTCGGAGAATGTCCGTAGCGGGTCCGTAGGAGTTTGTGGATGTCTCGTAGCGGCTCGTACGAGTAACGGTAGGTACTCGGGAAATCCGGTAAACTCGTGACGTTTTTTCAACACTGTGAAAGATGTCCACGAGTAAAAAAATACTTGTGATGAAAAAAATTGTAACTTTTTACTCGTACGAGCCGCCACGAGACATCCACAAACTCCTACGGACCCGCTACGGACATTCTCCGAGTTCGAATCAGGGGAAAACTCAGGAGAACTCTTGAATTACCTCGTACAGTGGGACTGGGCCCTTTACTCAATGCTTAGACCCACTCATAGCCCAGTTTCAATCCCCATTTGTGGCTGTGGTCAGAGGATGGGATGCCATGTACTCTTGAAGTCTCATCCACGTAACTCTGTTACAGTTTAAATGGTTACTGAATAGAGTTTGTTTCCATTAGATACATTTGTATCCCATAGCCTGGCTCAGAACTCATGAAAGTCACCCGACAGCCACTTAAAGGAATACATCCCATTCCTTGGTTCCATGGAAAACTCACCCATATTAGAAACCAAGGAACACAAGACCAGCTGAGCACTGAAGGCCCTGTCCCACTATACGAGTTTACCCAAGAGCTCTCCCTAGTTTAAAAAAAAATCAAACTCGTGGTAAGTACGTAGAATGTACGTAGCGGGTACGTCGGAGCTCGGGACGTCTATTAGCGGTTCGTAACGCTAACGGCAGGTACTCGGGAAACGCGGTAAGCTCGTGAAGTTTTTTCAACATGTTGAAAAATGTCCACAAGAGCCCCGAGTACCTACGAGCGGCTATTACCGTAATTCTCCGAGTTTGAATCAGAGAAAACTCGGGAGAACTCTTGAATTACCTCGTACAGTGGGACAGGCCCTTAACACGTCATCTCCCTACCCGAGTTTTCATTTCTACCGATACTCATTTGAAGGAATTGACATTGTATGTATCCTCGCTAGCAAAGGATTTAAAATTATACATTCCAATCAAGCATAGAAACAATGTAAATTCCTTCTCAAATACAGGTACATTGTACCTCAGCTTCCTTGACAAGGCAGGGTCTTCCAACCTACCTAATCATGGGCATTGAACTTTTCTCCTGGAACTCTTATGCTGCAATGCTCTGACATTATATTCGACACTCTGGCATTTTTCTCTTTGCACTACCTGTTGTACTTGTACTCATCGACAGTATGATTTGATTTGATATGAACATCAGCTCCTTCACGCGGGGGCAGTCAGCATGGTTTTGTACGTGGGAGGGCGTGTTTCACAAATCTGATTGATTTTTTTGAAGACGTGACCAAAAAGGCCTACCATGTGGAACCTTGTTGAATACTTTGCTGAGGTCCATGTACACAACATCTACAGCTCTGCCCTCTTCAACCTTTTTGGTCACGGCTTCAAAAAAACCCAATCAGATTTGTGAGACACGATCTCCCATGTACAAAACCATGCTATCTGTCCCTAATCAGCCCTTGCCAATCCAAATGCCTGTATATCCTATCCCTCAGAATACTCTCCAGTAACTTACCGACTACAGATGTTAAACTCACCGGCCTATAGTTCCCAGCATTTTCCCTGCAGCCCTTCTTGAATAGATGCACAACATTTGCCACCCTCCAGTCTTCCGGCACCTCTCCTGTATTTAAGGATGACTCGTAAATTTCAACCAGGGCTTCCGCAATTTCCTCTCAAGTTTCCACAATGTCCTCAGATATATTTGATCAGGCCCTGGAGATTTGTCTACCTTCATACACGATTGTACCTTCAGCACCTCTTCGACGGTAACACTGACTGTTCTCAAGACACTTCCATTGACTGCCCCAAGTTCCTCCGTCCTACTGTCTTTCACCTCAACAAATACAGAGGAGAAATATTCATTGAGGACCTTGCCCATTTCCAATGGCTCCACACAGAGGTGACCGCTTTGACTCCTGAGAGGTCCCACTCTCTCTCTAATTACCCTTTCCCCCCTTATGTATTTATAAAATCTCTTGGGATTGTCCTTAATGCTACCCGCCAGAGCTATCTCCTGGCCCCTTTATGCCCATCTAATTTCCTTTTTTAGTTTATTCCTTAGTTCCCGAAACTCCTCCAGGGATGCACTTGATCCCAGCTGCCTATACCTGTACCATGCATCCTTCTTGTTTTTGACTAACGTCTCAATTTCCCTCGTCAGCCAAGCTTCCTTACGTTTGCCTGCTTTGCCCTTCACTCTAACGGGGACGTACACATCCTGAGCTTTCTTCAGCACACTTTAAAAAACATCCCACTCGGCTGATGTTCCTTTCCCATCAAATAATCTGTTCCAGTCAACTTGAGCGAGACCTTCTCTCATACCCTCAAAGTTGGCCTTACCCCAGTAGAGCATTTTAACACGTGGACCCTCTCCGTCCCAATCCATAACTATCTTAAACCTAATCGAACTGTGGTCACTGGTCCCAAAAGGCTCCTCTACACACACTTCATTAACTTGCCCTTCCCAATTTCCCAATACTAGATCCAGTGTTGCCCTCTCACATGTGGGGGCCTCTACATACTGCTGGAGAAAACTCTCCTGAACACTTTTGAGGAATTGCACCCCATCTAAACCCTTCACGCTATGATTTTCCCAGTCAATATTGGGAAAGTTAAAATCCCCTACTACAACAACCTTGTCTGCAATCTCCTGGCACATTTGTTCTTCTAATTCCCGTTGACTATTCGGGGATCTGTAGTACACCCCCAACAAGGTGATCATCCCTGTCTTGTTCCTCAGCTCCACCCATTTAGCCTCACTAGACGAACGGTCCGTAATGTCACCTCTGAACACAGCCGTGACATCCACCTTAACCAACAATGCAACCCCCCTCCTCTTCTTCCCTCGCCCCTGTCTAACCTGAAGCTCCTGTTCCACAGAACATTGAGCTGCCAGTCCTGCCCCTCCCTTAACCAGGTTTTAGTCATGGCTACAACGTCCCAGTCGCTCGTACCTATCCATGCACTAAGCTCATCTGCCTTACCCGTTAGGCCTCTTGCATTAAAATATGTGCATCTTAAACTATCCTTCCTTGCTCTCCGCCTTTCTCCTGTCTATTCTGTCCACTAACCTTTCCCACACCACTCTCCATACCAACCTCTAACCTCTCACCTGCCTCTGTCCTGTATGAGATCCCACCCCCATGCCAATCTAGTTTAAACCCATTAGCGAACCTGCCCGCCAGGATGTTGGTCCTCCCATCATGTATACAGAGATACATACAAAGCTTTCGTTTGTTTGCCACCCTCGAGTCAAGAGTGTTTAACTGTTGTGTGTACCCTCAACAGAACAATGCAATTTCTACAACCTACAAACCTCTACGTCTCTGGAGTGTGGGAGGTAACTGGAGCACCCGGAGGAAATGCACGCGTACACAGGGAGAACATACAAACTCTGTACCGACAGCATCCGTAGCCAGGATTGTAGCCGGGTCTCTGACGCTGGAAGGCAGCAACTCTACTGCTGTGTCACCCTAATCTTACATTCCTATCACAACAATAATACCTTTTAGGCCAACCATTCCGCAAAACGAAGCCGGAATTCTCACAGAACCTCCACCATCACTCCCAATCGCCAACGGACAAAGACCTTTGGAAGAAAATTAATAACGTTAACACCGGCCGACTCCACAGTGAAAGGCAGCAGGGTTTGCATTTAGATTGGTGAACTTGTCTCTTATGCATTCAAGTAACAAACATTAATGTACAGAGTCCAAAACTGGTCCACTAAAGTAAGTACGTTTATTGGGCAAGTATTCACATACAAGGAATTTGCCTTGGTGCTCCACCCACAAGTAACAACATGACATACAGTGACAGTTACGAATAAAGCAGAACACAGGAGCGGCAATCATGTAACTTGTAGACCAAAGGTTAGTCCAAGGTATAAAAAGTGACCAGATATCATCGACAAAGCCAGAAACTGAACCCAAAGGCAACTAATGGATAGGAAAAGTTCGGAGGGATATGTCCCAACGTGGGGAAATGGGACTAGTGTAGATGGGGCATGTTGGGCAGCATGGACGAGTTGGGTTATAGGCCTTGTATCCGTGCTCTATGACTCTGACGAATTATGTACACAGATAAAGTTTTTTAAACAGCCTCTGTTGTAAAAAATTAAAGTACAAAATATGAAGATTTTTTTTGCTTTGAGAAGATAATTCACATTGACTTCCATGCAATTTCCATTTTACCTCACAAAACAAGAGGTCCTTCAGCACATCGAGTCTATGTTGCCTCTCAGGACTATCCTTCTGTTTAGAGATACAGCATGAAACAGGCCCTTCGGCCCACCAAATCCATGTCGATGACTTGCTCACACTAGTTCTGTTATCGCACTTTCTCATCCACTCCTTGCACACTGGGGGGCAATTTACAGAGGGCCAATTAACCTACACATCTTTGGGATGTGGGAACTGGAGCACCCGGAGGAAACCCACGTGATCACGGGGAGAACGCGCTAACTCCACACAGACAGGAGTCGAGGTCAGGATGGAACCCGGGTCTCTAGCGCTGTGAGGCAGCAGCTCTACCCGCGGTGCCTCCCCACTGTTCTACCACAGGTTGGCGGCAGGGGTGCGTACGCTGGCTGAACCCACCTGCTGCCACGGCCGCTCCGGAGCCGCTGGAGCTTCCTCCGGTGAAGTGCTGGGGGTTGTAGGGGTTCCGGCAAACGCCGTGATACCTGGAGTCACAAACAATACAAGCACACTTCATGTCAATACCATGGTAAATGCACAGTGGTTCCACCCTCCCTGTGTCAGTGTGTCTGTCAGTGGATGAGTAGTAGAATTAGGCCATTCGCCCCAACGAGTCCACTGATCTCTGCCTCCTAACCCCATTTTCCTGGCTTCACCCCATAAACCTTGATACCCGTTCTAATCAAGAATCAGTCTATCTCTGCCTTGAAAATATCCACAGGCTTGGCCTCCACAGCCCTCTGTGGCAATGAGTTCCACAGATTAACTACTCAGTTCCTCCTCACCTCCTTTCTAAAAGAGCGCCCTTTAATTCTGAGGCTATGACTTCTGGTCCTAGACATCCTCTCCACATCCACTCTATCCAAGCCTTTCACTATTCGGTAAGTTTCAATGAGGTCCCCCCTCAACCTTCTAAACTCCAGCGAGTACAGGCCCAGTGCCGTCAAACGCACTGCTTGCTGGGCTTGGACATAGAGGCACAGAGCCAGAGCTTTTTTGTGGTGCTAAGCGTTTTCATATTTCTGTAAGATTTTCAACTGTTTTAAATTATTAAACCTTACAGAAATTTACTAAAATTTAAAAGCAAAGTATTAATTAAATTAGGTGGCCAGGCCCATAAACAGCTTAACGTGCACCTCCAGATTCAGGGAGTTTCTTCCCAGCTGTGCAGCGTAGGCTCACGAGATTGATCCCTGGGATGGCGGAACTGTCATATGAGGAAAGATTGAACAGACTAGGCTTGTATTCACTGGAGTTTAGAAGGATGAGGGGACACCTTATAGAAACATATAAAATTATAAAAGGACTGGACAAGCTAGATGCAGGAAAAATGTTCCCAATGTTGGGCGAGTCCAGAACCAGGGGCCGCAGTCTTAGAATAAAGGGGAGGCCATTTAAGACTGAGGTGAGAAAAAACCTTTTCACCCAGAGAGTTGTGAATTTGTGGAATTCCCTGCCACAGAGAGCAGTGGAGATGAAATCACTGGATGGATTTAAGAGAGAGTTAGATAGAGCTCTAGGGGCTAGTGGAATCAAGGGATATGGGGAGAAAGCAGGCACGGGTTATTGACTGGGGACGATCAGCCATGATCACAATGAATGGCGGTGCTGGCTTGAAGGGCCGAATGGCCTCCTCCTGCACCTATTTTCTATGTTTCTATGTTGCTATGTTATCAGGCAACTGAGAGCGTTCCTGAGCTACTAGCTACCTCATTGGAGACCTTTGAACTGTCTTTAATCGGGCCTTTTCTGGACTCTAGCTTGCAGCAGATTCTTTAACTGTGACTGTACACTGCTTAATTGTATTCATGTATAGTCTTTCCACTGACTGGATATCACACAAAAATGCTAGATAACATGGATAGGTAACGTTTTGGGTTGAGACACTTCTTCAGACCAACCCAGAATGTCACCTATCCATGCTCTCTGGAGAAGATGTCTGACCCCGTTGAGTTACTCCAGCACCGTGTAGGAAGGAACTGCAGATGATGGTTTACACGGAAGAGAGACACAAAATGCTGGAGTAACTCAGTGGTTCAGGCAGCATCTTTGGAGGCAAGGAATAGGTGATGTTTATGGTTGCAACCCTTCTCCAGATGTGCTGCCCAACCCGCTGAGTTATTCGAGCACTTTGTTCCTGCGTACTTTGTGCAAACCAGCATCTGCAGTTCCTTGTTTCTGCACAATCTCAATCCTACCTCAGCAAAGGAACACCACAGACCACCTGTGGCACAGTTTAGTCTAGTTTTGAGATACAGCGCGGAAACAGGCCCTTCGGCCCACCGAGTCCGCACCGACCAGCGATCCCCGCATATTAACACTATAGATTACACTTATACCAAGCTAATTAACCTGCCAACCTGTACGTCTTTGGAGTGTGGGCGGAAACTGAAGATCTCGGAATGAACCCACGCAGTCACGGGGAGAAGGTACAAACTCTGTACAGACAGCACCCATAGTGGGGATCGAACCTGGGCTGTAAGCGTTGCAAGGCAGCAAATCTACCGCTGCGCCACCGTGCCACACAAGTCCACCAGTGAGGAACTAATTTCTAATTGTATTTTGCTCAGACGTCTGGTTTATTTGCACATTTTCCTCTTTCTACTGTCTTTCAGAATCCATGTAGGATCTACTCAGCAGCCTGTGTGGAATTGTAACTCATGTGTCTCCTGTTTATGGATTTAAACCGTGATCATCCAACGGGCGAAGCGATTGATAATGTCGGGGTCACCTGTTGGCGTTGCAGCCCGTCACCCCCAGTCCAAGCTCGTGCATGTTGGACACACCGATGATCACCGCTCCCGCCTCCCGCAGTTTCCTGGCCACTGTGGCGTCCTCGGTCGTCTGCTTCTCGCCGAGGTACATCGTCCCCGCTCGGTGGTGATACGGGACCTAAACACAGAAACAGAGTCAGCGGAAACTCACTGAACACCACCCTGCAACTGTACCCTCACTCCCAGCACCACCAGCCAAGAGCAAACCACAGAGTGTTCAGGCAGCATCTGCGGAGAACAGGGACAGGCGACGTTTCGGGTCACGGCCCTTCTCCAGACTGATGGAATAGGGGGAGAAAACTGGAGAAGAAATAGAGGGGGGGTGGGACAAAGCCTGGCAAGTGATAGGTGGATACAGGTGAGGGGAGACAGACGAGGGATCCAGCACGGTGGTGTAGTGATAGAGTTGCCACCTCACAGCGCCACAGACCTGGGTTCAATACCGACAACGGGTGCTTTCTGTACGGAGTTTGTACGTTCTCCCTGTGACCACGTGGGTTTTCTCCGGGTGTCCAGGTTTGCTTCCCCACTCCAAAGACGTGCAGGTTTGTAGGTTAATTAGCTTCTGTTAATTGTAAATTGTCCCTAGTGCGTAGGATGGTGCGAGTGTACGGGGTGATCGCTGGTCGGCGCGGACTCGGTGGGCTGAAGGGCCTGTTTCCACACTGTACTTCTAAAGTCTAAAGGGAGGTTTGATTGGCAGATGGATGGACAAAGGCTAGAGATGATGGCGACTAGGTGGTGTTGATAAGGGGAGGCTTGAAAGAGGAGTGAAAGGCAAAGCCAGAGGGAGGGAAATAGATGAAAGCGTTTTAGAGAACAGGTAGAATTGAAAAGCATTAGCAGAATGTTGGAAACATCAAACCTAGAAATAGCAGAGGCTGGTGCTTAGCAGAAGACAGCCTTGTAATGAATATTTGTATTAGTAGAGGCAAGATAGATCATCCCTAAACATACACCACATTATGGGTTTTACCAATTGTTCAAATTATACACACATTTTTACAGACACAAGGAACTGCAGAAGCTGGTTTACAAAAATAAAAAGGCGATTGCAACAAGATCTGGATCGATTGGCCAGGTGGGCTGAGGAATGGTTGATGGAATTTAATACAGAGAAGTGTGAGGTGTTGCATTTTGGGACATCTAACAAGGGCAGGACCTACACAGTAATTGGTTGGCCTCTGGGTAGTGTTGTAGAGCAGAGGGATCTAGGAGTACAGGTGCATGGTTCCTTGAAGGTCGAGTCGCAGGTGGATAAGGTGGTCAAAGAGGCTATTGGCACTTTGGCCTTCATCAGTCAAGAGTATTGAGTATAGAAGTTGGGAGGTCATGTTGCAGTTGTATAAGACATTGGTGAGACCGCATTTAGAATATTGTGTTCAGTTCTGGGCACCATGTTATAGGAAAGATGTTGTCAAGCTTGAAAGGATTCAGAAAAGATTTACGAGGATGTTGCCAGGACTAGAGGGTGTGAGCAATAGGGAGAGGTTGAGTAGGCTGGGTCTCTATTCCAAGGAGCGCAGGAGGATGAGGGGGAGATCTTATAGAGGTGTACAAAATCATGAGAGGAATTCATCGAGTAGATGCACCTTTTAGTAGTCTTTTACCCAGAGTTGGGGAATCGATGACCAGAGGACATAGGTTCAAGGTGAAAGATAGGAATAGGAATCTGAGGAGTAACTTTTTCCACACAGAGGGTGGTGGGTGTATGGAACAAGCTGCCAGAGGAGGTCGTTGAGGCTGGGACTATCCCATCGTTTAAGAAACAATTAAACAGGTACATGGATAGGACAGGTTTGGAGGGATATGGACCAAGCGCAGGCAAGTGGAAGCAGGGTAGCAGGGACCTTGTTGGCCAGTGTGGGAGAGTTGGGCCGAAGGGCCTGTTTCCACACTGTATCACTCTATGACTGTGACAGTGCTGGAGTAACTGCAGGTCAGGCAACATCTCTGGAGAACATGGATCATAGGTGATGTTTAGGGTCTGGTAAAAATCCAGTTCAAATTCTGATTTCAATAAGGAAGACAAAATATTGTGTGAGGTTTAGTGAAAATTGGAGGAACAGCACCTCATATTTTGCTTGGGTAGCTAACAATCCAGCGGTATTTCTCTCTCTCTCTCTCTCTCTCTCACCATCCCTCCCCCTTTCTAGTTCTCCGACTAGATTGACTGTCCACCTAATTAAATTTTACTTTGTATGTCTTTGTCACCTTCCCCTAGCTAACAAGGAACCATTCTACACTTGAACATCATCCCCTCTGATCTCTCATTCACACCTCACCCTTCCCACTCCCCTGACTCAGTCTGAAGAAGGGTCTCGACCTGAAACGTCACCTATTCATTCTCTCCAGAGATGCTGCCTGCCCCGCTGAGTTACTCCAGCATTTTGTGTCTATGTTTGGTGTAAACTAGCATCTGCTGGCCCTTCCTGCCCAAAAGATTCTGAGGGTAGACAAAAGTGCTGGAGAAACTCAGCAGGTGCGGCAGCATCTATGGAGCGAAGGAAATAGGCAATGTTTCGGGCCCGAAACGTTGCCTATTTCCTTCGCTCCAGAGATGCTGCTGCACCCGCTGAGTTTCTCCAGCACTTTTGTCTACCTTCGATTTTCCAGCACCTGCTGTTCCTTCTTAAACAAAAGATTCTGACGTCAGTTGTGGCGAATGTCCAGCACCACGAAACAAGTTCACTCTGACCGCTGACATGTTACCATGCCAGGAGTTGTAGATGGGAGAGTCAGGCTACACGGAGCAGTACGAAGCTGTAGATGGGAGAGTCACACTACATGGAGCAGTTCGGGGAGAGATGTATATGGGAGAGTCAGGCTACATGGAGCAGTATAGAGATGTAGATGGGAGAGTCAGGCTACATGGAGCAGTTCAGGGGGAGATGTAGATGGGAGAGTCAGGCTACATGGAGCAGTTCAGGGAGAGATGTAGATGGGAGAGTCAGGCTACATGGAGCAGTTCGGGGAGAGATGTAGATGGGAGAGTCACACTACATGGAGCAGTTCGGGGAGAGATGTAGATGGGAGAGTCAGGCTACATGGAGCAGTACGGAGCTGTAGATGGGAGAGTCACACTACATGGAGCAGTTCGGGGAGAGATGTAGATGGGAGAGTCAGGCTACATGGAGCAGTTCGGGGAGAGATGTCAGACGTGATATTTGACGTTGCAGCTTCTCCTCTCGTCGTTAATATTTTTGGAAGTTTAGACCTTCAAGTGCAAACACTGAGAGTAATGATCGATGATTATTGACAGGTTTTGCAAGAATACACAAGAGGTCCTGCTGAACAAGGTCATCTTCAAACCTCACCATTCCCACTGCCCATGTTCTCTCTCTCACCAACCCCCACACCAGTACAACCTCCCCGGTGCCAAGTTCAACAGCTCTGCCCAAGACGGCAAGACATTGCAGAGAGTTGTGTGTGTAGCCCAGTCCTTCACGCAGACCACACTCCCCAACACTGACTCTGTCTACACTTCACGCTGCCTCGGGAAAGCAGCGTGAATTATTTATTTTTATTATTTATTTCGAACAGAATAAAAAGCAATTGTGAAACAGCATACAAAAAACAAAACAAGAATATTTATATAGTGTCATAAACAATATCTGTAAATAAATGAAATCGTATGTGTCCGAAAAGGAGCAGGAAGAAGCCAAAGCTTATTAATTCCCACCCCTTATTCAAACATTTGTAATTATCTTATACAAATTTAGCAGCTATATGTACACCATATGTACACCAGCAGCTATATGTACACCAAATTATTTACATTTATACACTAATCAAATATTTACAAAGCCATACAAAAAAGAAAAAAGAAAAAGAAAAGAAAAAACCCTCATACACTATACAGTATCTTAGTCATATTTACAACCCATCACCCTATAATCACCCTTCCCAATACAATCAGTATAACAAATATCCCACTCACAATCACCTATCCTCATCCCAATGTCCTTTTAAACAAGTGTTTTTGTACATCTTTTTAAACTGAATTATGCTTGTGCTAAATGTTATCTCCTGTTCCAGACCATTCCACAAATTCGCACCACAGATTGCTATGCACATACTTTTAAGACCGTTGACTTTTTCCTCTATAACTGTAATGCTGTAAAGGGCCTGTCACACTTGGCGATTTGTTCGGTGATTTTCGGCCTCATTGACTGACGTATCAGGTCACCGAAAAAGTGGCGGCGCGATGACGTATTGATGCGTGGTGTTTCCGCAAGTGTCGCAACATTTGTTTTGTCGCCGCTGGATTTTGAAATGTTCAAAATCTTTCGGCGACCGATACGTCAGTCAATGACGTCGGCAGTCACCGAAAAATTCGCCAAGTGGGACAGGCCCTTAACACTATATCCTACACTGATATTTTTCTCTTTGCACTAACTGTTGTACTTGTGAACTACTTGTTTGTACTCATGCACAGTATGATTTAATTTGACCAAGTGCTTTTTCAAATAACAAATAATATTTTCATTTTTTTAAATTCTGTTGCTCATCCTGAATGTTCTAAATACTGAACCGTCCACCCTCATCAACTCTCCTGCCAAGTGAACATTGATGTGTAAAGTCAGAGTATATATTGTTTTCTAGATGACGTCCAACTTCTGAGTAGGTAACCTCATGCACAATTGCAAAATTATGATGCCTTTCACTATTAAAACAGTCTAAAGTCTAAAAGATAAACCAAAAAAGCTGGAGAAACTCAGCAGGTCAGGCAGCATCTCTGGATAAACAAAAAAGGTGACGTTTCGGGTCGAGACCAGTCTGAAGAAGGGTCTCGGCCCGAAACGTCACCTATTCCTTCGCTCCAGAGATGCTGCCTGTCCTGCTAGTGACTACAGCTTTTTGTACCTATCTTCGGTTTAAACCAGCATCTGCAGTTCCTTCCTACACGTAAAATCTAAAAGAATGGATCATTTGTATTATCAATCCATCTTTTCATTTTTGCATCCGAGGCACATTGCATTGTACATTAAAGTTTTTTTTTGTACAAATGTTAAGCCACTTTAATGTTTTTTGGCATTGTTAGATCTTCATCTGTACTGTTTTGGTATCAGTATTGATTTATTACTGTTAAGTGCAAAGGTAGAGCGAACAGCTTTGTTTTTCAAGCTGTGACCAAGCCAAACAAGTACACTAGGTAGAGCAAAGGGGAAGATACAGAGTGCAGAATATAGTTCTCAGCATTGTGGCACAACAGTTCAATGTACAAAGTGCAATGTCCGCAATGGTGTAGAGGTGAATCGGACCTGATAACAGAGGGGAGTATGGTGGTGCGTGCTTTTTACCCTCTGCTGGACGGGAGCAGGGAGAAGGAGGAATGAGTGGGGTGGGACAAGTGTTTGATTATGTTGGTTGTTTTCCCGAGATAGTGCAAAGTGTAGAAGGAGTCGATGGTGGGAAGTCTAATCTGTGTGACGGGCTGGGCTCCACCCACAACACTCTGCAATTTCTTGCAGTCTTGGGCAGAGCTGTTCCCAAACCGGGTTGTGATGCAAGCCGACAGTGTTGTGCTTTCTAGGGATGCATCTGTGATAGCCTGCACCGTACACATTGGTGTCATTCAGTAATTCACCCATGCTTGGGGTGCAATTCATAGAACAGTACAGAACAGGAACAGGCCATTCGGCCCACAATGCCTGTGCCGGACATAATGCCACACAATCCATATCCCTCCATTTCCTGCATGTACATGTCCCATTATGGTATCTGCCTCCACCGCCACCCCCGGCAGCACGTTCCAGGCACCCACCACCCACTGTGTACTCACCACTTGCATCTCCTCCTTGATGCAGACTGGAATCCCATCCAGAGGGGAGAGGGGTGCATTGGCAGCGTATCGTGCAGTGGAGGCTTCTGCCATCTGTACACCACAACAAAACATCAGTGAGATGGAGGACAAGAGTGATGTCCAGTACATTACACCATTGAAATGTCTTGCTAAACAAGTGCTAAAGGCTGTTTTAATACAAGTACAGACATTAATTAGAAACAATGATCTGCAGATGCTGGTTTACAATAAAACACAGAGTGCTGGAGTAACTGCAGCGGGTCAGGCAGCATCTCTGGAGAACATGGATAGGTGACGTTTCACAGAGTGCTGGAGTAACTGCAGCGGGTCAGGCAGCATCTCTGGAGAACATGGATAGGTGACGTTTCACAGAGTGCTGGAGTAACTGCAGCGGGTCAGACAGCATCTCTGGAGAACATGGATAGGTGACATTTTGAGTCGTGACCCTTCTTCAGTCTGAACAAGGGTCCCAACTCAATAAGAAGCTTGTTGTCACAAGGAGTTATCTCCTGATGGAGCCTTGAACAGAACACGGAGTGATTTAAACTGGCATCTGCAGTTCTTTCTTACATGGAGTGATTCACAGTGGATGTTGGCTGGCTTACAAGTAGCATTCTGGAAGACAGGTTGGAATGATTCAAGCCCTGGTAGCCAGCTGATACACAAGGAGCATTGCCAAGTTGTTATTTGGCTTATTCCTGAATGTTTATTCCCAAGACAGACAGACCGATTGTAACCCATCTGCTGGTGAAGGTCATACAAAACAAGGCACATATTTTACAAGCAGTTCTTTCCCTGCCTGGCCCCGCTAATGCCTGCTGTGCACACACGTTTAAGTCAGGGCGAGTACACGATATACTGATTACAGCGTGCACACCAAGTGCAAACCGTTGTTTGTCAGATGGGGAGCGTTTTTTCTGTGGACACAGGTGCTTCTGGCTCAGAGGAACACACAGCTGAACCCTGCATAGTACAGTATGACAATGTTCAGGACAAACCCTGTTGCCATGGGCTACTCGATTATCCAGGTAATCATTTAATGGGTGCGGAAACTAAAGGCGTGGACCCCCAATATCTAAACTGCATTATTAGCCCCCTCCCCACCACATACAGCCTCTCCTTATCCAAAGGCTCATGAAACAAAGAGGACCTATGCAATGGAGTGAAAGTCATACAGCACGGAAACAGGCCCTTCGGCCCAACTCATCCATGCTGACCAACTTGCCCTATCTACACTAGTTGTATCTTGTCCACATCCTTGTAAACCTATCCACATACCTCTCCAAATGTTATTTTGAACATTGCAATAGCACCTGCCTCATCACCTCCTATAGCAGCTCGTTCCTTTTATGGAAGAGATGCCCCTCGTGTTCCTATTAAATCATTCCCCCTCACCTTAAACCATGTCCTCTGATTCTTGATTCCCCTATAAAAGACTGTACGTTCACCCTGTTTGGAGTCAGTGTGGAAACACAACTCACCAACAATGTCCCAACTATACGTGTCCCACTTGCCTGCGCTTGGTCCGTATCCCTCCAAACCTGTCCTATCCATGTACCTGTTTAACTGTTTCTTAAACAACAGGATAGTCCAGTCTCAACTGCCTCCTCTGGCAGCTTGTTCCATACACCCACCACCTTTTGTGTAAAAAAGTTACCCCTCGGATTCCTATTAAATCTTTTCCCCTTCACCTTGAACCTCTGTCCTCTATTCCCCTACTCTGCGCTCCATGGAATAGAGACCCAGCCTACTCAACCTCTCCCTATAGCTCACACCCTCTAGTCCTGGCAACATCAGTGCAAATCTTCGCTGAACCCTTTCAAGCTTGACAATATCTTTCCTATAACATGGTTCCCAGAGCTGAACACAGTATTCTAAATGCGGTCTCACCGACGTCTTATACAACTACAACATGACCTCCCAACTTCTATACTCAGTACTCTGACTGATGAAGGCCAAAGTGCCAAAAGCCTTTTTGACCACCTTATCCACCTGAGACTCGACCTTCAAGGAACCATGCACCTGTACTCCTAGATCCCTCTGCTCTACAACACTACCCAGAGGTCTACCATTCACTGTGTAGGTCCTGCCCTTGTTTGATATCCCAAAATGCAACACCTCACACTTCTCTGTATTAAATGGCATCAACCATTCCACCGCCCACCTGGCCAATCGATCCAGATCCTGCTGCAATCGTTCACAACCATCTTCACTATCTGCAAAACTACTATCTTTTGTATCATCAGCAAACTTGCAAATCTTGCCCTGTATGTTCTCATCCAAATCATTGATGTAAATGACTAACATTAACAGGCCCAGCACCGAACCCTGAGGCACACCACTAGCCACAGGCCTCCAGTCTGAGAAGCAACCTTCCACCATCTTGCTATCCGTTCAACTATTTCTCCTTGGATCCCATGCGATCTAACCTTCCAGAGCAGCTTACCATGCGGAACCTTGTCGAACGCCTTACTGAAGTCCACGTACACAACATCTACAGCTCTGCCCTGATAACCCTTTTTCATCACGTCTTAAAAAATTAATCAGATTTGTGAGACACGACCTCCCACGTACAAAACCATGCTGACTATCCCTAATCAGCCCTTGCCCATCCAAATGCCTGTATAACCTATCCCTCAGAATATTCTCCAGTAACTTTCCAACTACAGATGTTAAGCTCTGTATATTCCCCTCATGATTTTATACACCTCTATAAGATCACTCATCGGCATCCTGCACTCCAAGGAATAGAGTCCTAGCCTGCCCAACCTCCTCGTATAGATCAGGCCATCAAATCCTGGTGACATCCTCCTAAATCTTTAGTCTTTAACTCTGTCTACACGAGTATAAAAATCTAGCCAAACACAAGTGCAACAGAGACACGTGGAGGAACGTTTTCAATGATTCTATCGGGTGTTAGTAGATCCTCCACTGGGACCAGCATGCAGAGAGATGCCAGCACCATCTCGTCAATCATACAGCACGAAACAGGCCCTTCGGCCCAACTCGTCCATGCTGACCAAGGTTCATTTTGTCACAAGCTCCAAGCACGAAAAATGGGTGTTTTAGAAGATGTGTTATGGGGCAATTATAATCATATCATGAGGGGAGTAGATAGGGTGAATGTAAAGAGAATTTTACCCAGGGTAGGGTAATCAAGAACCAGAGGATACAGGTTTAAGGTGAGAGGCAGGGCTAGAGGGTCCGTTTCCATGCTGTATCTCTAAACTAAAGCTCAGTGAAAATATTGCTATACAAAAACACAACCATACTCAAGTACAAGAGTTTTGTAATTAAAGGAACCCTTTTTGTAAATGGCGCCCAAATGTGGCGACACGTGCATGTGTGATCTACGCAAAAATAATTCCATTGTGCAGTGCATACATGGCAACTGAACCATTGACTGTAAGATTAGTAAATGACACTGAGACAGTGCACAAGAGTCAACTTGTATCCTCAGAGATACAAGCTTTTAAAATAGTGTAGAGCCTTCACTGGTGTGATGGTGCAAGAGTATGTGTGTGTGTGTGGGGGGGGGGGGGGGGGGGGGGGGGGGGGGGGGGGGGGGCATGTGTCTGCAGGTAAAGTAAAACGTGCCCGACCTTCATGATGAGATTGGGCTGGGATTGTACGACAGCTCGCAGTGGGATGTCTCTTCCATTAGAGTCCTCCAGAGCTCGGATCACGTTCTCAGCCACTTGCGTTGGAGTTATTCTACCTGACCTACACAAACACAAAGCAGTTCAGCTTACGGTTCAGTCCCTTGTAATGTAACCCCGATGGCTCGATTCCACCGGTGAGTTAGACAGGTGAGGAACATTCAGGTCAGGTTAATCACTGCCTTTCCTCACTGATACAGCCATGGCACAGCATTGAACAGTACAGCACAGGGACAGGCCCTTCGGCCCACAATGTCCGTGCCTAACAACTCTTATCTGCCTGCACATAATCCACATCCTTCCATACCCATGTGCCTATCCGAACGTCTCAAATGCCGCTATCGTTTGCCACTCTCTATGTAAAAACAAAAAACTTGCACAATTCCTTTAAACTGCCCCTCTCAGCTTTGCTCTGCATCACAGCACAGCATTTGATTTTTCCCACCGTGGGGGGAAAAAAAGATTCTGACTGCCGACACTATCTGTGCCTCTCATAATGTTATACATTGCTATCAGGTCTCCCCTCAATCTCCACCTCACACTTGTTTATAGAAGACTCCTTCTGCCATTGATCAGCCCATTTCTGGAGCTGATCTTTTTCCCACTGTATACTTTGACAGCCGACCTCCCAATTCACACCACCACCGATCTTGGTGTCATCTGCAAACTTACTAACCAACCTGCCTATGCTGCTTCTTAAATAATTGGGTGTGAGTAATTAGTCTGTAACGACAAATATAGATACACTTCAATTACATTTCCTTCATTATTTCCAACAGGAAAAGATGTTTGGACAGGTACAGGAAAGGTTTAGTGGGATATGGGCCAAATGGAATTAGTGTACATGGGGCATCTTGGTTAGCACGGGCGATGCTAGCTGAATGGCCTGCTTCCGTGCTGTATACCTCTATGGTTATAATTCCACATGCGTACAACATTTCAGACTTGGAAAGGGTGTCGGGGAAGGGGTTGCAATTGGAATTACACCAGTCCTGCTTTCTACACTGGGGTAGCCTGCAGAGCAAAGGCATTGATGAAACCACTATCATCATTTCATGAGAGGATTGGATCGGGTAGATGCACAGAGTCTCTCGCCCAGAGTAGGGGAAATCGAGATCCAGAGGACATGGGTTCAAGGTGAGGGGGGAAAAGATTTAATAGGAACCAGAGGGGTAATATTTTCACACAAAGGGTGGAGGATGTATGGAATGAGGTGTCAGAGAGGGTAGTTGAGGCTGGGACTGTCCCAACGTTTAAGACACAGTTAGACAGGTGCATGGATAGGACAGGTTTAGAGGCATATGGGCCAAACGCGGGCAGGTGGGACTAGTGTAGCTGGGACTGATTGGCCGGTGTGGGCAAGTTGGGCCGATGAGCCTGTTTCCACACTGTATCACTCTATGACTCTACACCTTGGGTATTTGTACATACTTGTAATCTTGGATGAAATCCGAAATGCTTCTGAAGTTGAACCCAGGCTTCTCTACTGCATCACTGTAAACAACACATTAAAGTGTTACTTCCAGCAAATTAGAGGCACTTCAACCAAACACACCAACTGTCAGATTAAGCAACACTTTCTTACACAAAAGACTGAATACCAAGTTAACACATTTTTAATATTTAATACAACAAAGGTAGCAAGACACGAGGTACACAGTTCCTATCCTAGTTCATGGTGTTTGAATGTTTCCAAAGCATCTCTGGTCAGAAGGGCTGTGGTTTGAAAGGTCTGTTTTCTTCTGTAATGGAAACCAATCTCAGACATCAATGCTTATTTTCCACTCCAAGCAGCCTGTTGTGACCTTTTGAACTAGTTCGAAGGGCAACGTTGGTCGATGTTAAAAGTCTTTATCCATCAAGAGGAATGGACACTGAGGAACTCAGCGGGTCAGGCAGCATCTGTGGAGGAGATGGACAGACCACCTTTCGGGTCGGATGGAATGTGGGGGGGGGGGGGGCAGGACAAAGCCTGGTGACTGACAGGTGGATACATGTGAGGGGGGAGGGGGGTTGGCAGATGGGTGGAGCAAGTAAAAGGCTGGAGGTGAGAAGGAGACAAAAGGGTGTTGTAAATTCATGTGATAGGAGCAGAATTAGGCCATTAGGCCCATCGAGTCCACTCCACTATTAAATCATGGCTGATCTACTCCAGGTGTCTTGGCCCACTGGGTCCACGCCGACCATCGATCACCCGTTCACACTAGTTCTATGTTATCCCACTTTCTCATCCACCCCCTACACACTCCGGCAATTTACAGAGGGCCAATTAACCTACAAACCCGCACGTCTTTGGGATGTGGGATAAAATCGGAGTACCAGGAGGAAACCCAAGAGATCACAGGGAGAACGTGCAAACTCCACACAGACAGCACCCTCTGCACGATCGGACCTGGATCTCTGGAGCTGTTGCTCTACCCTCTGCACTGCTGTGCAATTGGGTGGGGGGGGGGGAGGGAATTGGATGTCAGAAAATATGTTTATTCTGTTCATTGCATAAAATGTGTGCCTTAGTCGTATAATCATGCTGGAACTCCAGTCCTAATGTGCAGTTCCACCACAGTCATCAAATAACAGAAGTGCAATTCAATCACCCTCCTGCCATTATCAATTGAACACTAAACAAAGACCACACGTCTCCCTTGTTGTGTGTGGATAAGAAATGAAACCAAATACCTCCACCCTCTTGATGGATGTGAGAAATACAGAAACCTAGTATTCCTACTTCTGAAAGGAAAATCAACAGCTTCCAACTTTAGACAAACAGTGGTGCAGCGGTAGAGTTGCTGCCTTACAGAGCTTGCAGCGCCGCAGACCCGGGTTCCATCCCGACTGTGGGCTCTGTCTGTACAGAGTTTTTACGTTCTCCCCGTGACCGGTGTGGGTTTTCTCCGAGATCTTCGGTTTCCTCCCAAACTCCAAAGATATACAGATTTGTATGTTAATTGGCTTGGTAAAAGTAAAACAATGTCCCTAGTGGGTTAATGTACTAATGTGCGGGATCGCTGGTGGGCTGAAAGGGCCTATTTCCGCGCTGTATCTCTAAACTAAACTAAATCCAATGTTTGTGAGAGGGACAAAGTTTAAAGGATCTGTACGGGGCCTGTTCCTGTGCTCTTGGTTGGCATGGAAGGGTTGGGCCGAACGGCCTGCTTCCACACTGTGTGATTCTATGACTGTGACAAGGCTCGGAGTTGGTACAGTTATAGAAGTGGAATCAATTATGACTTTCAATGGTGGATGGATAGGTGGCTAGGAAGGGTTTAGTGGACTATGGCCAAATGCAGCATTGTCGGCATGAACAAGTTGGGCCGAAGGGCCTGTTTCCAATGCTGTGTGACTATGACTGACAAAGCTAGGAATTGACACAGTTATCCACCAGTTTTAGATCTGCGTGTATATTTAAATGCTGGAAATAAATTCACCGTTCACATACTTGACCATAACCCAGCCACTCACCTCAGCTGCATGAGGTCATTCAAAACGGTCTCCTTGTTATCTTGTCCTGGTGGATCATTACTGCCCTCGGGTTCAACGACAGGAATGAACGTAGGGCTTTCTGGAATGACTGCGTCTCGTAGTGAATGCATGTTCACCATTCTACAAAGTAGCACAAACTTTAAATTAATAGTAAGTAAGTTCTTTTTTTTCCCCCAACGGGTACCTACTGTAATAATCTTACTAAATTTCAAATTGCAGCAAAACAATAGACAATAGACGCAGGAGTTGGCCATTCGGCCCTTCGAGCCAGCACCGCCATTCAATGTGATCATGGCTGATCATCCCCAATCAGTACCCCGTTCCTGCCTTCTCCCCATATCCCGACTCCGCTATTTTTAAGAGCCCCATCTAGCTCTCTCTTGAAAGCATCCAGAGAACCTGCCTCCACCGCCCTCTGAGGCAGAGAATTCCACAGACTCACAACTCTCTGTGAGAAAAAGTGTTTCCTCGAGTCCGTTCTAAATGGCTTACTCCTTATTCTTAAACTGTGGCGCCTGGTTCTGGACTCCCCCAACATCGGGAACATGTCTGAAGAAGGGTTTCGGCCTGAAACATTGCCTATTTCCTTCGCTCCATAGATGCTGCTGCACCCGCTGAGTTTCTCCAGCATTTTTGTGTACCTTCGATTTTCCAGCATCTGCAGTTCCTTGTTAAACACATCGGGAACATGTTTCCTGCCTCTAGCGTGTCCAAGCCCTTAACAATCTTATATGTTTCAATGAGACCCCCCTCTCATCCTTCTAAACTCCAGAGTGTACAAGCCCAGCCGCTCCATTCTCTCAGCATATGACAGTCCCGCTATCCTGGGAATTAACCTTGTAAACCTACGCTGCACATCCTCAATAGCAAGAATGTCCTTTCTCAAATTAGGGGACCAGGTGTGGTCTCACTAGACTCTGTACAACTGCAGAAGGATCTCTTTGCTCCTATATTCGATTCCCCTTGTTATAAAGGCCAACATGCCACACAAACTCTCCAACACTGAAAAGCAGGTTCTACAAGGTCTGAGGAATGATACCGACTCGACAGCTATCCACATCCCTCAATTGCGTTTTATTATCGTGTGTACCAAGGTGCAGTGAGATTCTTTCTTTGCATACAGATCAGTAAAGACTATTGCCATGCGTAAGTGCAATCCCGGGATAGATGCATGATACGGTGGTGGCCAGTGCCATCTTCTTCCCTGCCATGTGCTGGGGCAGCAGGGCGAAGGCCGCTGATGGCAACAGGATTAACAAGCTCATCAGGAAGGCTGGCCCCGTCCTGGGGGCTGAGTTGGATTCATGGGAGATGGTCTTGGAGGGGAAGATGCTCCTTAAACTGCGGAACATCCTGGACAATAAAGCTCACCCCGCTCCATGACACACTGGTCAACCTGCGGAGCACCTTCAGCAACAGACTGGTTCCACCAAGATGCAGCACACAACGCCACAGGAGATCCTTTTTCCCGGTGACTATCAAACTGTACAACTCCCTCCCCTTTCTGTTGTGGGGTAGACTGACTCCCCTCCCCCTATCTTTGCACATCCCAAATCCCGGACTTCCCACTTGCCACTTTAATTTCATGTTTTATATATCTTGTTATGTTTTATGAATGAGGCAGACCAATTTCCCTCCTGGGATAAATAATGTTCTATCGTATCGAAACAGCCCAGAGTCCGTAGGCAACAGTCGCCTGGTTTTGGCACTATTTCACAGTCCAGCTACAAAGGCCCGTTGTAGCCATCACCTCCATCCGGGAAAGAGAATTACCAGAAGGTAAAGAAAGCAAACAAGATCGCCCCTCACCCCCCCCATAATCTTGAGTCTAAAGGGGACCAATGTATCAAATCATAAGATGATAACTGAATCACCTGCCTGACCCGCTGTGTTACTTCAGCACATTGCGTTTCACTGACCTGAAGTCTCAACCTCCAGTTATTAATTAGTGTTTGAATGTTATCTATAAAAACATTTAAACTCTTTCTTTCCCTGGATAGTCCAGTCTCTTTCCATTAATGCTTTCAGTATCGAATTTGGCAATTAATTCACTAATAGAACTGTTACTTCTTGATTAATTATCTGCACTGTCCAATAACAGTGTAAATTGATTAATGGGATACACTGTTGCTACCCTGATTACATGTCTAATGCCCTGAGGATGAAATTGCACCATTTTCATCTCCCCTGAAGCAAACTGTTGCTATGAATAGAACATAGAACGGTACAGCACAGGAACAGGCCCTTCGGCCCACAATGTTGTGCGTAATATGATGCCGACCAACCCTTATCTGCCTGCACATGATCCATATCCCTCCAATTCCGACATTTGTCCTAAAGTCTCTTAAATGCCACTATCATATCTGCCTCCACCACCACCCTAGGCACCAGGTTCCAGGCACCCACCACCCTTTGTGTAAAATAAAACATTGACTTTACAATTTGCCCCGTCACTTTGAAGCTATGTTTTGTATTTCCACACTGGGAAAAATGTTCTGGCTGTTTAGCCTATCCATGCCCCTTCACATTTTATATACTTCCAATAGGACTCCCTTCAGTCTCCGGCGTTCCAGAAAAAACAATCCAAGTTTGTCCGAACTCTCCTTATAGCTAACACCCTCTAATCCTGGTAAACCTCCGCTGCACCCTCTCCAAAGCCTCCACATCCTTCCTGTAATGGGGCGACCGTAAGAGGCGAGATAATATCCTGTTCCATTACATGTCGGTCAGAACAAACCCTGGCCCATCACAGACTGATGCTAGTGGCCATGTTTCTCTATGGAAAGGTTAATGTGACAATACTCTACCTCATCAGCAGCGGAATTAAAACAAATTGGCCAAAGACCTGAAAAATAAACACACAAAATAACATTACTTTCACACTTTAACATAAAAAGCCACCAAGTTAGGATTTGCCATTGAGCGACACAGTGGTGCTACTGGTAGAGCTGCTGCCTCACAGCACCAGAGACCCAGGTTCGATCCTGACCTCGGGTGCTGACTGTGTGTGTGGAGTTTGCATGTTGTCCCTGTGACCGCGTGGGTTTCCTCCGGGTGCGCCGGTTTCCTCCCACGTTCAAGAGGTTTGTAGGTTAATTGGCCTCTGTAAATTACCCCTATTGTGTAGGGAGTGGATGTGACTCGGTGGCCGAAGGGCCAGTTTCCGTGCTGTATCTTTAAACTTAAAGTGACATCCATATTATGCAATTTTGGGTGGGTGGGGGGGGGGTAGGAGTTTGTGGGCAATATCACAGTATTAGTGGCACTTAATTAAACAGAGCAGTACAGCACAGTAAAGGCCCTTCGGCCCACAATGTCTGTGCCGAACATGATGCCAAGTTAAACGGACCTGTGATCCATAATCCTCCAGATCTATGCGTCTATCCACAAGCCTCTTAAACACCACTATTGTGTCTGCTATTTTCATAAACCTACTTTTTTTGTGGGAAAAACAATAGAGGCTAATCAAATTCTAGATACATTCGAACAAATCTTAATTCCAAAATAAGGTAACAAGGAACTGCAGATGCTGGTTTACAAAAAATGACACAAAGCTCTGGAGTAACTCAGTGGGTCAGGAAAGGGTCTTGATCAGAAACGTCACCCATTCCTTCTCTCCAGAGATGCTGCCCATCCTGCTGAGTTAAGGGCCAAATAACTTGGGCGTCATTTACGCGACAGGCCGGTAGTGACTGACGCGTGAGTCACTACCGGCAAAGATCGTCTAGCAGTACGACAGTCGCGTGCCAAGTGCTCTTGATGGCCCTGCTTCTTTTGGGAGCCATTTGCGATGTCGTTCGTACTTAGTCTGATCTCCGTGCAAGGATTTTCCAGTGAAAATCAAAGATAATATGGTGAAGATTTTTCAAAACTACGCGTGATTTATACCTGAGTGGTCACATGGTGCGGCAGTCAAATGACGCGCAAATGGCACGCCGACGGACATTGTCGCACATGGTGGCGCATAATAAATTAGCATAGGCAACGTTCGTGCGTCACCGTACGTAACCATGCGTCACCACACGACACACGTACGCCGTCAGTACGTCAGCGTGCACAAGGGACACATCACGCAGGTGGCGCACGAGGATTTTGAGCCTCACAAAATCCTGGGGCGCCACACGTAACTGCGCGTCACTGCATATGCCACCTCACCACACGACATGCGCGCGTCACGATGCGCCAACCAATTTTTAGGATGTCGCGCAAATGACGCCCAAGTGGGACATGCCCTTGACTTCAGCATTTTGTGTCAACTGCCCATGTTCTCCAGAAATGCTGCCTGACCCACTGAGTTACGCCAGCACTTTGTTTCTGTTTTTTTTTGTACCAGTGAAAAAAACAGATTAACAAAAGGTCACCACCTTATGTCCTCAGAGCAATGTTAATAATTAAGGAGAAACAAAACGTGAACTGTTACTTAATGGGACTTGGCTGAAGTGAAATTTACCAGTTTCTATATACACATTTATAATGCTGTATTAAACAGCTTAATATTTTCTGGAACAAATATTAGAGGAGAAAAGTCATATTGCAGATATTCTCCACGCAAGTTACAGTATGTCCTATAACAACAAAGATTGGCATGTTATTGCAAACCTTCACGTGTTTGCACTAAAAATAGACAGGAAGAGAGGAATAGACAGGAATGAGTAGGCTGTCAAAATATCTGCTTTATAACAAACACTGTGCGAGGCTGCCTTGAAAAATCATTTTTATTATAAAAACTTAAATGACATGACAGAAGTACAAGATCATGAGAGGAATAGATCGGGTAAATGCACAGTCTTTTACCCAGAGTGGGGGAATCAAGAACCAGAGGACATAGGTTCAAGGTGAGGGGGGAAAAGATTGAATTGGAACCAGAGGAGTAGCTTTTTTTTTTACATGCAAAGGGTGGTGTGTGCATGGAACGAGCTGCCAGAGGAGGTAGTTGGGGCAGGTATGATCACAACATTTAAGAAACATTTAGACAGGTGCATGGATAGAACTGGTTAGAAGGTTATGGGTCAAACTTAGGTATGTGGGACTAGTGTAGATGAGGCATGCTGGCTAGCATGGGCAAGTTGGGCCGAATGACCTGTTTTTGTGCTGTATGATTCAATGAGAAAGATCACTCAAGCCAGGATAATTTACCAAGGATAATTTTATGCCATGTCTGAAATCCTCTCCGACACCCAACATCAGCCAGTTAATGTTAAAAATGAATTTAAAACAAAAACATTCATCTGAAATAACATTTATATCCGAGTTTGGAACAACTGCTCATTCCAAAATGCTTGTCCTACAGTGCCCTCCATAATGTTAGGGACAAAGACCCATCATTTATTTATTTGCCTCTGTACTCCACAATTTGAGATTTGTAATTTAAAAGAAATCACATGTGGTTAAAGTGCACATTGTCAGATTTTATTAAAGGCCATTTTTATACATTTTGGTTTCACCATGTAGAAATTACAGCTGTGTTTATACATAGTCCCCCATTTCAGGGCACCATAATGTTTGGGACACATGACTTCACAGGTGTATGTAATTGCTCAGGTGTGTTTAATTGCTTCCTTAATGCAGGTACAAGAGAGCTCTCAGCACCTAGTCTTTCCTCCAGTCTTTCCATCACCTTTGGAAACTTTTATTGCTGTTTATCAACATGAGGACCAAAGTTGTGCCAATGAAAGTCAAAGAAGCCATTATGAGACTGAGAAACAAGATAAAACTGTTAGAGACATCAGCCAAACATTAGGCTTACCAAAATCAACTGTTTGGAACATCATTAAGAAGAAAGAGAGCACTGGTGAGCTTACTAATCGCAAAGGGACTGGCAGGCCAAGGAAGACCTCCACAGCTGATGACAGAAGAATTATTTCTATAATAAAGAAAAATCCCCAAACACCTGTCCGACAGATCAGAAACACACTTCAGGAGTCAGGTGTGGATTTGTCAATGACCACTGTCCGCAGAAGACTTCATGAACTGAAATACAGAGGCTACACTGCAAGATGCAAACCACTGGTTAGCCACTAAAATAGGATGGTCAGGTTACAGTTTGCCAAGATGTACTTAAAAGAGCAACCACAGTTCTGGAAAAAGGTCTTGTGGACAGATGAGACGAAGATTAACTTATATCAGAGTGATAGCAACAGCAAAGTATGGAGGAGAGAAGGAACTGCCCAAGATCCAAAGCATACCACCTCATCTGTGAAACACGGTGGTGGGGGTGTATGGCCTGGGAATGTATGGCTGCTGAAGGTACTGGCTCACTTATCTTCATTGATGATACAACTGCTGATGGTAGTAGCATAATTAATTCTGCTCAAGTTCAAACATCTCTGCGCATCCCTCTGCAACTGGATCCTCGACTTCCTCGTCCACAGACCACAGTCTGTTCGTATTGGTGGAAATGTGTCAGCCTCAATAACAATCAGCACGGGAGCACCTCAAGGCTGCGTGCTCAGCCCCCTGCTGTACTCACTCTATACCCATGACTGCGTAGCGAACCACAGTGCGAACTCCATCATCAAGTTCGCTGACGACACCACTATTGTGGGGCGTATCACTGATGGGTATGAGTCAGAGTAGAGAAGAGAGATCGAGCAACTGTCCATATGGTGCCAGCGCAATAACCTGGCCCTCAACACCAGCAAAACCAAGGAACTGATTGTGGACTTTGGAAGGAGTAGGAGGGGGACCCACAGCCCCATTTATATCAACGGGTCGATGGTTGAAAGGGTCAAGAACTTCAAATTCCTGGGGGTGCACATCTCTGAAGATCTTTCCTGGTCCGAGAACACTAACGCAATTATCAAAAAAGCTCATCAGCGCCTCTACTTCCTGAGAAGATTACGGAGAGTCGGATTGTCAAGGAAGACTCTCTCTAACTTCTACAGGTGCACAGTCGAGAGCATGCTGACCGGTTGCATCGTGGCTTGGTTCGACAATTTGAGCGCCCTGGAGAGGAAAAGACTACAAAAAGTAGTAAACACTGCCCAGTCCATCATCGGCTCTGACCTTCCTTCCATCGAGGGGATTTATCGCAGTCGCTGCCTCAAAAAGGCTGGCAGTATCATCAAAGACCCACACCATCCTGGCCACACACTCATCTCCCTGCTACCTTCAGGTAGAAGGTACAGGAGCCTGAAGACTGCAACAACCAGGTTCAGGAATAGCTACTTCCCCTCAGCCATCAGGCTATTAAACCTGGCTCGGACAAAACTCTGATTATTAGCAACCACTTTCTGTTATTTGCACTACCAGTTTATTTATTCATGTGTGTATATATTTATATCATGGTATATGGAAACATTTATCTGTTTTGTAGTAAATGCCTACTATTTTCTGTGTGCTTAAGCAAAGCAAGAATTTCATTGTCCTATACAGGGACACATGACAATAAACTCACTTGAACTTGAAATGCCTCAAAACTAATTGGCCGGCGGTTCATTCTACAGCAAGACAATGATCCCAAACATACTGCTAAAGCTACAAAGGAGTTTTTCCAAGCTAAAAAAGGTCAATTCTAGAGTGGCCAAGTCAACCACCGGATCTGAACGCAATTGAGCATGCCTTTTATATGCTGAAGAGAAAACTGAAGGGGATTTTCCCCAAAAACAAGCATAAGCTAACGATGGCTGTAATACAGGCCTGGTAGAGCATCACCAGAGAAGACACCCAGCAACTGGTGATGTCCATGAATCAGACTTCAAGCAGTCATTGCATGCAAAAGATATGCAACAAAATACTAAACATGACTACTTTCATTTGTCTAGGGGCGCTGCACTGGCAGCAGCCTCTACCTACAGCCTGTCTGTCATTTCTATCTTTTTAAAATTTTTCAGTTAGTCCAATGTCTGTTTTGGGGGGGAACCTTTACTTTTCTATGTGGGGGAGGGGGCCAGGGTAAGAGGGAAACCGTTTCCCAGTCTCTTCCTGGCGGGGACGCGACTATTTCTCCGAGTCGCGTCCTCGCCCCCCCACCTCGCGGCCTACCAGCTGGATCGGAGCGGCCTTTCCTGCCGGGGACCGGACCGGGGCTGCTACAGCGGCGGCGCAGCGTTGGAGTCACCGCGGAGCGGGCGATGCCTACCTGGGTCGCCGTTTGGAGCTCCGGAACGTTGGGCCGCTGCTCCAACATCGTGGAGCTCTGGTGCGGAGAGCTTCCAACGCGGGCGGCGCTGAATGGCATCGTGGAGTCCTGGGGCGCCTTGCAGAGGGTCTACAGCAGCAGTCTCCACCCGGCGCGGCCTGCGGACTTTGAGAGCCGCCGACTCCGGTAGGAGGGAGCCGACTCTGGTGTCCACGCCGCTGAGGACGTCCCGCAGCCCCGACGTCAGACTTACAACACCCCGGCGAGCGGTCCTGGACATCGGGCCGCCCGTAGCTGCAACTGCGGAGAGCACGGGGAGGCCCTGACCACGGGGAACAGTGGAGGAAGAAACTGACTTTGGTGCCTTCCCACACAGTGGGGAACTCTGATTCTGCTGTGTGGGGATGTTTTATGTCAAATTCTATAGTGTGTTGTGTTCTTTATTTTTATTGTATGGCTGTATGGGAATTTCATTTCACTGTGCCATCTGGCACATGTGACAATTAAATGTATCTTGAATCTTGAAAAAATCTTGAATTTACGTGACATTGCTGTGTCCCAAACATTATGGTGCCCTGAAATGGGGGGACTATGTATAAACACTGCTGTAATTTCTACATGGTAAGTAAGTAAATAAGTAAGTTTATTGGCCAAGTATTCACATACAAGGAATTTGCCTTGGTGCCCCGCCAACAAGTAACTACATGACATACAGTGACAGTTACGAATGACTCAGAAAACACTAAATATTAATAATAATAAAACATTCATGATAAAACACCATTGATCAAGCATGTGATCCAACAAAATATCAGATCAAAGGGAGGCTACAGATTTTTGGCTGAGTAGAGCAACTACTCGTGGATAAAAAATGTTTTTATGTCTGGCTGTGGCAGCTTTGACAATCCGGAGTCGCCTTCCAGAGGGAAGTGATTCATGGTGAAACCAAAATGTATAAAAATGGCTTTTAATAAAATCTGACAATGTGCACTTTAACCGCATGTGATTTTTTTTTTCTATTACAAATCTCAAATTGGGGAGTACAGAGGCAAATAAATAAATGATGGGTCTTTGTCCCAAACATTATGGAGGGCACTGTATTTAATTAAAAAACGAAAATGGCTTTCTTGGAGGAAGATTGTCTATTTGGATTGGCTAGATTATAAAAAGTAAAGAAACAGGACTTAAATCACCAGAAGCCTTGTCAGCTCCCACAAGGGTCAAACTTTCTGTCCTGGGCCTCCTCCATTGTCAGAGTGAGGCCCAGTGCAAATTGGAGGAACAACTCCTCATATTTCACTTGGGCAGTTTACACCCCAGCGGTATGAACGTTGACTTCTCTAACTTCAAGTGATTTTTGCTTTCCCTCTGTCTCTCCGTCCCTCCCCCACAACAAATTCTCCGACTAGTTCTACTGTCCTCCTGATTAAACATTACTGTTTATTTGCCTCGTTGTCACCTTCCCCAAAGCTAACAATGAACTATTCTACATTTTCCATGAACATTGTCCCCTTTGAAGTGTATTTTCACACCTTACTCTTCCATATCTCTATGTTTCCCAATCCCCTGACTCTCAGTCTGAAGAAGGGTCTCAACCCGAAACATCTCCCATTCCTTCTCTCCAGAGATGCTGCCCGTCCCGCTGAGTTACTCCAGCATTTTGTGTCTCTCTCGTGCCTCCTTGACTGGAGAGGTGAAGGTCATTTCTCTTCAGCCTATATTTACAGTTGGTATAACAAGTCCTTGTTTGTCTGATTATCACAGAAGGGTTCAAGGAAACAGAGCAGTACACACAGGAACAAGCCCTTCAGCCCACCTTGCCCATGCCAGCCCTACTGCATTTGGCCTAAACCCTTCCTTTCCATATATCAAACGGCCATTAAAAATGTAATTGTGTCCGCTTCTATAGATTCTTCTGGCAGCTCGTTCCAGATACGAACTACCCTGCAAGTGAAAAAGTTGCCTCTGAGCTCTTAAATCTCTCCCTTTTCATCTTGAGCCCATGCCCTCTAATTTTAGAATCCTCTACCCTGGGAAAAGCTTGTGAGCGTTCACTTTATCCGTGCCCCTCATGATCTTGTACACCTCAATAAGGTGACCCCTCAGCCTCCTACGCTCGAAAGAAGAATGTCCCAGCCTGCCCAACCTCTCACTATAACTCAAGCCCACAAGCCGAAGCCGCTACATCACAAATGCATGACTAGTATTAATAATTCTATCAATAGTAAGAATTATTTCACAATAACACTGGGGAAAACATAAAACTAGAAAAGATCCATTTTCGGACTAATATCGACACAAAAGGCTGGAGTAACTCAGCGGGACAGGCAGCATCTCTGGAAAGAAGGAATGGGTGACGTTTCAGGTCGAGACCCTTCATACCCCAACTCCACTTTCAGCCCATGTCCTCTTGTTCTCAATTCCCCTACTCTGGGTTTGTAAAGCAGCATCTGCAATTCCTTGTTTCTATATAAATAAGCAAGTTGGGCGATAGAGCTGCTGCCTCACAGCACCAGAGACTTGAGTTCGATCCTGACCTCGGGTGTTGTCTGTGTGCAGAGTCTGCATGTTCTCCCTGTGACTGCATGGGTTTCATCATTTGTAGGTTAATTGGCCCTAGTGTGTAGGGAGTGGATGAGAAAGTGGGATAACATAGAACTAGTGTGAACCAGTGATCGATGGTTGGCATGGACTCAGTGGGCTGAAGGGCCTGTTTCCATGCTGTAACTTTAAACTAAACTGAAACACTGCAAATATATATCCCCATTCTCAGAAAATATAAAAAAACTATTATAATAATTGTAACAATTATAAACAAATATTAAAAAATTGCAACAATTATTAACAAATATAATAATAAAAATATTTATAAAAATTATAAACAAATATAAAAAACAAATATTAAAAAAATCATTGACAAACATAATCATTTTAGTGACAGCAAAAATTATGTCGCAATAACAAAGAAGAATAAATAATTGATCTTAAGCAGCCATTTTGCTGGACATTTGCAAGGTGATCACTTACTGTGTTGACCAGGTGCGCAGTCACTCTTAGAGCAAGGCCAGACAACCAAATTGATGGCTGGAGGAATACAAAAACACAAATAAAGGTTTATGAGCTTTTAAAATGCATTGATTTCCCCCGTAGAGAGGATGTCGACAAGCTGGAAAGAGTGCAGGGAAGGTTGACGAGGGTGTCGCCAAGACTCGAGGCCTGAGCTACAGGGTTGGGCTGGCGAGGACTTTATTCCTTGGAGGGTGAGGGGTCATCTTATGGAGGTGAATAAAATCATGAGGGGAATAGATAGGGTATTTATTTTGTGTCATAACACAACTGTTTGCCAACAGCGAGCAAATTTTAGTGCCACATGGTTGGCCTCTGCAAGGTCGTATACAGTGTATGTTTCATGCAGCACGTCACAGCTCAGGAGATGTTCCATAGTCTGGAGGCCCAGTCCACACTCGCAGTCTGCTGCATCTTCAGTAGATCCCCACTTCAGCATCTTCCATTTGCTCCTCCCGCGCCTATCTGTTGAGACTGCTCCAGGTTATCCACGGTTGGCAGGAACCTGGTGCAAATTTCTCGGAGGGATCGATTGCCATGTGAATGCCTTCTGGAGATTTCTCTAGTCCCTCTTCCCAGCGTTTGAGCCTTCTGGACGATGCACTGCAGTCCAGGGGGTGGGCAGAAGAGAGGAAACTTCTGCATGAGGTAGCAAAGGTGGTCATGTAGAGGGTGTCCATCCTCTGACTGTCTGAGGCGTTCTTTTTGACTAGCTACAGCTCTTCTGATTCCAGGGGATGCAATGCCAGAGAGTAGGTAGATGTTGTCAGTCTAGGTAGGTTTCATGCATCACAGCGACAGCTTGTGTTTAGCACAGGATCAATCTTCCTTGCATGAGCTGAGCGCTCCCATACTGCGCAGGCATACTCGGCAGCGGAGAAGCAGAGAGCCAGTGCTGTTAATCGAATGGTTATAGAATTAGAATGCACAGAGTCTTTTACCCTTGGAAGGGGAATCTAGAACTGGTAGACATAGTGTAGGTTTCAGGTGAGAAGGGAAAGATTTTCTAGGAACCAGAGGGGCAATTTTTTTCCACACAGAGGGTGGTGGGTATATGAAACAAGCTGCCAGAGCAGGTAGTTGAGGCAGGTAATACAACAGCATTTAAAATACATTTGGAACAATAATGACAGGTTTAGAGGGATATGGACCAAACACATGCAAATAGGAGTAGCTTAGATGGGGCATCTTGGATAGCAGCAACAAATGGGGCCAAAGGGCCCGTTTCTGTGGTGTACAATTCCATGACGCTACTTAATGTGAAAATGGCCCTGTTTATAAAAATCAACTAGCAACAGCTGGGTCACAACCAATAACATTTTGTTCAATCAAAATAATTTTGTCCATGAGAAAATTCATTTTCTGAATCCCTTTATATTTAGGAGCCTGATTAGAATGGAGAGACAAGGAACTGCAGATGCAGGTTGACAAAAAAAGACACAAAGTGCTGGAGTAACTCAGCAAGTCAGGCAGCCTCTCTGGAGAACATGGATAGGTGACGTTTCGGGTTGGGACCTTTCTTCAGACTGGAGGAATGTTGTAGACGGGAGATCCGGCTGAAGAAGGGTCCAGATACCAAACATCACCTACCCATGTTCTCCAGAGAGGCTGCATGACCCGCTGAGTTACTCCAGCACTTTGTGTCTTTTATATAAACCATCACTTGTGGATCCTTGTGACTACATCTCCGTAACAGAATTATTTCAGTTGAGTTTTAACACTACTTGCTTCTTGAAAATTGACACTAACTGCTGGAGTAAATAGTTTTCTGCTTTTAACGCCTTAGTGATGTTATTCAATCTAATACAGTGTTTGAGCTGCTACATTGTTGACTTGCTCTGCTTGCCAGGTCTCCAGCTGGCCATCAGTGGAGAGAAGTTGGCCTCCACCGTGGAATTAGTCACACAGCACGTTTACCAGCGGGACAGTGGTGTTGGGCCTCTGTGGCCCGTCATCTGCTTTTGCTCCTCCATCCAACCCTAATTAATAACAACACAAAGCAAATGTGCTGACAAAAAAAAAAAAACTGGATGAGCAAGCTTTTGACATCAAGACCAACATCATAATTTCCTGTACAGCACGGAAACAGGACTGGGCTATTCCCATTTGCCTGCCGGAGTATGGGGTGATTGCTGGTTGGCGTGGACTCTTTAGACCTTAGAGATACAGCATGGAAACAGGCCCTTCAGCCCACAGTGTCCGTGCCAACCAGTGATCACCCCGTGCACTCGCACTATCATACACATACTAGGGACAATTTACAATTTTTATCGAAGCCAATTAACCTACAAACCTGTACATCTTCCTGGGACTGATTCCTGGGATGTCAGGACTTTCGTATGAAGAAAGACTGATAGACTCGGCTTGTACTCGTTAGAATTTAGAGGATTGAGGGGGGATCTTATAGAAACTTACAAAATTCTTAAGGGGTTGGACAGGCTAGATGCAGGAAGATTCTTCCCGATGTTGGGGAAGTCCAGAACAAGGGGTCACAGTTTAAGGATAAGGGGGAAATCTTTTAGGACCGAGATGAGAAAAACATTTTTCACACAGAGTGGTGAATCTCTGGAATTCTCTGCCACAGAAGGTAGTTGAGGCCAGTTCATTGGCTAAATTTAAGAGGGAGTTAGATGTGGCCCTTGTGGCTAAAGGGATCAGGGGGTATGGAGAGAAGGCAGGTACAGGATACTGAGTTGGATGATCAGCCATGATCATATTGAATGGCGGTGCAGGCTCGAAGGGCCGAATGGCCTCCTCCTGCACCTATTTTCTATGTTTCTATCTTTGGAGTGTGTGAGGAAACCGGAGCACCCGGAGGAAACCCACGCAGACACAGGGAGAACGTGCAAACTCTGTACAGACAGCAGCTGAAGTCCAGATGGAAGCTGGGTCTCTAGTGCTGTGAGGCAGCAACCATCACTGTGCCACCATGATGCCTCAAGCCCTTTGATCTTGGTGGGCCGAAGGGCCTGTTTTCCCGCTGTGTCCCTATAGTCGAAGGAGTGGTGGAGAGCCGTTCCCTGCCGCACCACCAGATCATTCTATAAACGTTGACCATTGTCTCAGGCAGCTGTCCTGGGCACAAGAACCATCGTCTGTCTGTCGCTGACTGGAATGTTACTTCACACGGAATTCTGGATGGATGTGGGAAGACACTTGTCCACATGTCAAGAAACAGCTGTGAAACACTGCAATGAATTTACAGCCAGTCTCACAATTACATTCCTAAGCAAATCCAAGTGGTGCTGGCAGCTTGTCAACTCAATGAGCTGTCTCCCCAAACTTGGCTGGCCCATCACTGCGACTGCGACTGAATATTGTGGGTCCCCAGCTGCAGTACCACCTTCTCAAGGACATGCCAATGTTTGGATCAACCAGTTGTGAAGCATTAAAGACATCTCACTGCCACAGAATAACAAGGAGCTGTTTGCTCAAGGAAAACTAGTGTCAGGCTGAGATAATGCAGATGGAACGATTTTGGCTCGAGTTGAAATAACAACATATGCTACTGTACTTGGAAGTGTTATAAATAACAGTTTTGAAAGTAGTAAAAAAAAGCAACTCTGTATCACTGAATTTGTATCACCGAGTTCAACTCCTTTTGAGAGAAGTACAAGACTTTAATATACGTAAGTTTATTTTTCTTTAACTAATCTCGGCCTTAGAATCATACAGCACGGAAACAGGATCTTTGGCCCAACTCTTTCATGCTGCCCCATCTAAGCTCGTCCCATTTGGCCCATATATCCCTCTAAACCTTTCCTATCTGCGTACCTGTCCAAGTGTCTTTTAAATGTTGTTATAGCCCCTGCCTCAACTACCTCCTCTAGCAGTTTGTTCCTTATACCCACCACCCTCGGTATGAAAACGTTGCCCCTCAGGTTCCTGTTGCCCTCTTACTTTAAACGTATACCTATCTTGGATGCTTCTTTATTCCCCTACCCTGGGCATTCATCCTATCTACTCCAATTATCTTATACTCAATTCAAATCTCAATTCACCAAGAGGTGCCAGCAATGGCTGCCTCGCCAACAGTCTGTCTGTCCCTTCCTTCTTTTGTTGTTTTTAGTATGTGTTAAATGTATGTCTTTGTTTTTTTAGTTTATTTTATGGCGGGGGTGGACGTTGGGGGAAACTTTTAAAAATCTGTTCGCTCGACGGAGTTGCGATTTTTTCCCGTATCGTATCTCTGTCCGCACTGCGGCCTAACATCGAGGAGTTGGCGACCTTTGCTGGAGACCGACTTCGGGAGCTCCAAGCCACAGGAGCTTCGACTGCACCGACACGGGAGCTTCAAACGCCCCGACTGCAGATGGTTCGACTGCCCCGACCGCAGGAGAATAAGGAGGAAGATTAGACTTCATTCCCTTCCATCACAGTGAGGAATGTGGGGAATCCAGCTTTATGTAGTTGTTGCTTTTTTTTTCGTATGGCTGTATGGTAATTTGAGTTTCAATTGGTATGTGACAATAAACTGACCTTTGAACCTTTATACACCTCTATAAGATCCCTCCTGAACTCGAAGGGATAAAATCCCAGTCTGTCCAACCTCTCCCTATAGCTCAGGTCCCAAAAGCTCAGTCCTGCTAACATCCTCGTAAATCTTCTCTGCATTCTTTCCAGCCTAACAATAGGGGGGTTGCACGTAAGGTCACTGGGTCATAGGGCTTGATGCACGGAGCCACTAAATCCATCTGGAGGACATCCGTCACTTCCGGTATATGTTATTAATGCTAGAAACGCATACTTTCCTACCTGTTAAAAACAGCCAAAATGTTGAATTTTTGCGCTGAAAAAAATTGTGGGAGTCGGGGTAAGTGTGAGAGACATGTACCCATCTTTAGAATTCCAAAAGTGAAGCGAAATGAAGGTAAAGAGAAGCGAGAATTGAAGGGAGAACATCAGCTAAAGTGCTTGGTAAACATTGGCCGTGCAGATATCGGAATTGAAAATATTGGGAATTATCGCGTTTGCTCACTGCATTCATCAACAGTAAGGCATTATTTGTGTTTTTGCTTGATTCCTTTGGTATCTAAATATTCTCAGAAGTGATCAATCTGGCTGTAAATGTTTCTTCAGATGCGTTTCATTTTGTATGTAAAAACCCACTTGGTAACCATGGGCGATTTAAAAAAAAATTACAGACAGTTTTATCACTTCTGAAACTTTTTAGATGCCAAAGGAATCAAGAAAAAACTCCTTAGTTGATGAAATGCAGTGAGCAAACGGCCAATGTTCACCAAACACTCTGTCTGTTGTTGTCCCTTCAGTTCTCGCTTCTATCTACCGTCATTTCTCCTCACTTTTGGAATTGTGAAGTAGGCTAAATGTCTCTCACGCTTATCCCGATTCCCATAATTATTTACAGCGCAAAAATTGACAATTTCAGCGGGTTTTAACGGGCCCGCGACGTTGGAAACAATGGTAAGTGCCTACCTGCAGTTCATCGCGTGTACTCCATTTGCGAGAGTAGCGTAGCAACAGTACGCGTCATGGGTCGTGACCCGACTGCCGTGAAACCTCCCTATACCTTTCCTATAGCAGGGCGACCAAAACTGAACATAATACTCCAACGTCTTGTACAACTATAACATAACTCAATACGCTTGACTGATGAAGGTCAATGTGTCAAAAGCCTTCTTGTGACTTTTGTGAGACCACCTTCAAGGAACCATACACCTGCACTCCTAGATCCCTCAGCTCTACAACACTCCCCAGGCCCTGCCACTCACTGCGAAGATGACTACTTTGCAAGATGGTCCGAATAACCCATCAGCTTCACTATCGACCTTCATTTCATGGGGACTCCAGCTCCAATTTATTGTGTCACCGGCCACTCGAGTTTACCAGCCGGGGAACGAGAAACCTCGTCCCTTCTGTACTCACTAAATTGTATGTAAGTGAATTTGCAGGTTGGTTTACAAGGAGAACACTGACTTCAGGAGACAGTTACAAAGCAGGAGAGACACGCAAACGGATAGTTGCAAAGGGGTAGATAGTTGCAGCCGGACGGGGAGTTTCAGAGGGAAGTTACATGCAAAGGACGAGGAGACGCATGCAAACGAAGGGGAGAGTTGCATCGCATGCAGGCAGGCGGGGAGACGGGGCGAGTGTTGAGCAGTTGTCCCGCCGCTCACCGTGTCTTTGACGCCGTAGTGGGCTGCCGCCTTGCCGGGCTCCCGGTGCAGCGGGGCGGTGCGTCGGCCGGTGCAGCGCTGTAGCAGGGCCAGGTATAGCAGCGCGCCCGCCAGCGCCACACACAGCAGCAGCTCCATCTCCATGTCCACAAGGAAGCGCTCAGCTCAGCTCCGCTCCACGTCCAGCCCAGTCCCCACACCTGCTCCCGCTTAAAGGCGCCGTCCCCATCTACACACTCAGCCGACCGCAAATCAGCAACGCCCAATCCAACACACGGGGAAGATATTGTCAAGTTGGAGAGGGTTCAGAGGAGATTTACGAGGATGTTGCCAGGACTCGAGGGTGTGTGAGTAGAGTGGATGATGAGGGGTGATCTTATAGAGGTGTACAAAATCATGAGAGGAATAGATCGGGTAGATGCACAGAGTCTCTTGCCCAGAATAGGGGAATCGAGGACATAGGTTCAAGGTGAAGGGGAAAAGATTTAATAGGAATCTGAGGGGTAACTTTTTCACACAAAGGGTGGTAGGTGTATAGGGCCTGTCCCACGAGCATGCGACTCCATGCGGCAAGCGCGACCTAATGTGGTCGCTTGAGCCGTACGGCCTCGCGGGGCCGGTCCCACTTCGATCGCCGGAGCCGTATGGAATTGCGCGGAGCTGGTCCCGACATCGCACGGGGCTCCGTAAAATTGACTGTTCAAAAATTCCGCGCGGCAACGGCCTGCCGGCCCACAGCCGCATTGGGCCGTTCGCACCGCCTCGACGGGCGTACGCAGCGTCTCGATGCCATAAGCAGCGTCTTGACGACGTACGCCTAGTGCGGACTTTGCTCGAACTTCACCTCAACTCGTACGGGATCACTTGACCTCCACGCGGCCCCCGCTTCCGGATTGGTCGCGCTTGCCGCATGCAGTCACATGCTCGTGGGACAGGCCCTTATGGAACAACCTGTCAGAGGAGGTAGTTGAGGCTGGGAATGTCCCGACGTTTAAGAAACAGTTTGACAGGTACATGGATAGGACAGGTTTAGAGGGATATGGACAAAGCGCAGGCAGGTGGGACTAGTGTAGCTGGGACATGTGGGCAAGTTGGGCCGAAGGGCCTTTTTCCACACTGTATCACTATGACTATGCCTGGGTCAGGCAGCATATGTGGCGGGAATGTTGATTAGTAGGGACGTCAGGGGTTATGGGGAGAGGGCAGGAGAATGGGGTTGAGAGGGGAAAATAGATCAGCCATAATTGAATGGTGGAGCAGACTCGATGGGCCAAATAACCTACTTCTGCTCTGTGAACTTATAAATGGGCAGGTGACACTTCAGGTCGGGAGCCTTCTTCAGACTGGTGGGGGGGGGGGGGGGGGGGGGGGGGAAGAAAGCTGGAAGAGAGAGGTGGGGGCAGGACAAAGCCTGGCAAGTGATAGGTGAATTTCATTGTTCCATCTTGGTACATACGATATTTAAACACTCTTAACTCTCCACTTATTCCGAACATATTTCCTCTCAAAATTCTCTGCTTCATGGGGAAGGATTGCATCTTTTCCCAGCTGACCTACCGGTTGCCAAACATTTTAATTCCCCTTCCTATTCCCACACTGACCTTTCGGCCTCCTCCATTGTCACAGTGAGGCCAAACGCATCTCATCTTTCACTTGGGCAGCTTAAAATCCAATGGTATGACTATTGATTTCTCTAACTTCAAGTAACCCTTGCATCCCCTCTCTCCATCCCTGCCTCACCCAAGTGGTACCAGCTTTCAAAGTCATCTTGTTGAGCCTCATTGGCTGTAACTTGTTTTCACCCACAGCTAACAATGGCCTGTTTCCTTTATCATTCATTTGTTCCATATCTTTCTATCTCTCGTTTCTCTTTCCTGACTCTCAGTCTGAAGAAAGGTCTCGACCCAAAACGTCACCTATTCCTTCTCTCCAGAGATGCTGCCTGTCCCGCTGGTTGACTATTAGATGCATACGACAGTGTGATCCGTATTAGACAGTCAGAACCTTTTTGCCCCGGTGTGGAAATATTGAACGACTTCACAATTTTGGCGTAAGGCTTTGAAAATACTGCAGCCCACAATTACTGGGGAATTAAATTATGAAATTAGGAACATGTGCAAGTTTAATTTCTAATCTTATGTAATGGGCGGCACAGTGGTGCAGCTGGTAGAGCCGCTGAGAACCGGGTTTGGTCCTGACCTCGGGTGCTGTCTGTGTGGAGTTTGCACGTTCTTTATGGTGTTTTATTATTAATGTCTTATTATTATTAATGTTTAGTGTTTTCTGAGTAATTCGTAACTGTCTCTGTATGTCATGTTGTTACTTGTGGGCGGAGCACCAAGGCAAATTCCTTGTATGTGAATACTTGGCCAATAAACTTACTTACTTCTCCCTGTGACCTTGTGGGTTTCCTTTGGGTGCTTTGGTTTCCTCCCACATCCCAAAGATGTGCGGGTTTGAAGGTTAATTGGCCTCTGTAAATTGTCCCAAGGGTGTAGGGAGTGAATGAGAAAGTGGGATAACATAGAACCAGCGTGAATGGATGATCGATGCTTAGTGTGGACTTGATGGACTCAAGGGCCAGTCTCCAATATATATCTCTAATACAGAAACTACCAAGGATCGACTGTTGATTTGACTTTCTTGAAAAAGGGTTAATTTGAAGTAAAGGAGATCGGATGATGAAATCACACGCAACAATGTATTAAATAAAATCTTCAAACATACATGTTTCAATTCAAAATGTACAACTATTTATCAAGAAATATGCATTTAATGTACAGAAGTAATTACCAATTTTACACATCTGATTACAATTTGCATTTTTAAGATAATCAACAATTTTTTTGTTACAGTCATTATATTCCTGTTGCAATCCAGGTTTCAATGATAAATGTTATAAAACAGTTCTGTCATCTCAGTGACAATCTCAGTCACTGCTTCAGGTGGTACCTTATATGTTTTAACAAATTATCTTGACAATGTAAGAACATAATGTCACTAAAAATACTTCAAATGCTTGTAATACAATTCGAGAGGATAAAGCAGTTCAGATACTTCAGATAGTTCAGATACTTTGACACAACTCTGCTCACCTAATTGTGCAACTCATTATGTTGTGATATTCCATCACACACTAGTAAATATCCAAGTCAGAAAATCAGGGATACAAGGAACTGCAGATGCTGGAATCTTCAGTAAAACACAAAGTGCTGGAGGAACTCAGCGGGTCAGGCAGCATCTGTGGAGGAGTGGACAATTGATGTTTTGGGTCGGGAATGAAGAAGGGTCCCAACCCCAAATGTTGCCTGTCCATTTCCCTCCACAGATGCTGCCTGACCTGCTGAGTTCCTCCAGCACTTTGTGTTTTGCTACAAATCAGAAAATAGAAAGTCTTAGGAACTCTTCAGAAATGAAAAGCTATCACTTACAATATATATATTGTTCAATATGTGATGCAGTCATTTTAGTTGCATTTGGTTCCTGGTACTGCATCTTTTTTTTCAAATGTTACCTTATTCCAATAACCCAGTCTCACCGGTCTACGATGCCATGATCGTTTTTCCACCAACGTGACACTCCTGATAGAAGTGTCTAAAGTACATAAAAATTATGAGAGGCATAGTTAGGGTAGACGGTCAGAACCATTTGTTCCCAGGATGGGAAAATCAAATACTAGAAGGCATAGCTTTAAGGTGAGAGGGGAAAAGTTTAAAGGAGACATGCGGGGCAAGCTTTTTTTACACAGAGGTCGATGGGTGTCTGGAACGTGCTGCCAGGGGTGGTGGTGGAGGCAGATACGATAGTGGAGTCTAAGAGATTTTTGGATAGACACATGGATATACAGGCAATGGAATGATATGGATTATGTGCAGGCAGATGGTCTTGGCATCCTGTTGAGCATGGACATTGTGGGCCGAAGGGCCATTCCTGTACTGTACTGTTCTTTGTTCTTCCATTACTGGTATTTCACAATTGCTAACTAGTCTGTTGCTGTTGTCTATTGATCGCACAGAGTGCTGTCAGTGTTTCTCACAAGGCTTCATTATCACAGGCCTATCAAAGCGTAGTGCTATTAATCATGCAACGTGATCTCACTAGATCACTATTGTCTTTAGATGTTAGAGCTACAGCGCGGAAACAGCCCTTTGACCCACCGAGTCCGCGCCGACCGGTGATCCACATACACTAGCACTATCCTGCACACTAGGGAAAATTTACTGGGAAACTTTACCAAAGCCAATTAATGCACAAACCCATGTCTTAGGTATATGGGTGGAAACCGGAACACCCGGAGAAAACCCACGCGGCCACAGTGAGAACGTGCAAACTCCATGACATCAGCACTGTAAGACAGCAACTCTACCACTGTTCACTGTGCCGTACGTTATTAGCTGGTGATCTGCTACACCTTGTCATTGCTAGCATGTTCCCCTCCATTGTCTTCCTGATACCTATATAATACATTACATTTCCACCAAATTATAATTTATTGCTGGCTTGTTTGAAAGGTATAGCAAGGATACAGGCCCATCGGCCCATCAAGTGCATACCTGCCATCGATCACCTGTTCACACTAGTTCTATGTTATCCCATTTTCTCATCCACTCCCAACACATTGAGGACAATTTACGGAGGCCAATTAACCTACAAACCCGTACGTCTTTGTGATGTGGGAGGAAACCGGAGCACCAGGAGGAAACCCACGTGGTCATTGGGAGAACGTGCAAACTCCACACAGACAGCACCCAAGGTCAGAATCAAACCTGGGTCTCTAGCGCTGTGAGGCAGCAGCTCTACCTGCTGCGCCACCGCGACACCCAATCAGTCACACCATTCCACTAATTCCACCTCATATCTGTCAAGGTATTCCATTCTGAGGCATTTCATCTCCATTATTTCATTTTCCCTCCACCTTTTCCAAAGCCACTGACTGATGACTGTTGGTCTATTTAACATGAACCATTTTGTTTTAGTGGTCACCCATATTAATCCACATCGTTACAATATCCTCACAAATTCGACACACCCCTTGCTGCTCCTAGTAGATCTGCGACAATGCTCTACTCTGTTCCCATTTGACAGCACTATGGTCAAATGGCAATCTGATATATATTTATATTAGTGCCATTGAGTTAAAACTCTATCTGTCTTAACACTGGAATAGAGGAATTGAAACATTATTTGATACATAGCAGTATAGTTTATATAATTTTAATACTAATGCATCACTAAATAACTTTTAGGGGATGTAAAATATTTTTAAGTCCAATTTTAATTTAGAATTTTTTGTCCATACAATAATTGTTTTCAAATCCAGCTGCACAGCCGTGCAGTATCTTCAGGCTATTTGGCCCATCGAGTCTACTCTGCCATTTAATCATGGCTGATCTATCTCTCCCTCTCAATCCCATTTTCCTGCCTTCTTCCCGTATCCTTTGACACCTTTATTAATCAAAAATCTGTCAATCTCTGCTTTACAATGACCTGGCCTCCACAGCTGCCTGTACCGATGAATTCCACAGATTCATCACCCTCTGGCTAAAGAAATCCTTCCTCAAGTTTACCGGAATAGGGGATATTAGCTGCAGAGTGAGGTTGGACAATCTTGGATTGTTTTCTCCGGAACGTCGGAGGGTGAGGGGATGCTTGATAGAAGTATATGAAATTTTGAGAGGCCTAGATTAGGTAGACAGTCAGAACCTTCTCAGCGATGACTCCACAACTTTTATCCTGAAATGAAGGCCTTACTCCTTTATATGAATAATGTCTGATTCCTTTAACTTGCATTATCTGTGACAGAATTCTTTCATGTCCTGGATCGACCTTAGCCTCTTAAATCCATCATGATCTCTGGTTTTATAAACTCCTGCACCTCCTCTATGTTTGATATCAAGAGTTGTTGTTCTTCATTTCATTTCGACAATAATATCCTCTCCTAACCATTCAGCTGTAAATTTGTGCCTCACTTTCCATGGCGATGGAATATGATCACATTTTAGCACGTTTCCAGATTGCAGGTTGTTTCCAGATTGATGGATCTCGCTGCTGGTAAAAATCTAATTGCCACACTGTCTCCTTACGATTGGCATAATTAGTGTATGTGTTAGATTAAACAACCTGTGGCATGGTGGCGCAACTGGTAGAGCCGCTGCCTCACAGCGCCGGTGACCCGGGTTCAATCCTGACCTCAGATGTGGAGTTTGCACGTTCTTCCAGACCACGTGGGTTTTCTCCGGGTTCCCCGGTTTCCACCCACATTGCAAAGACACGCGGGTTTGTAGGTTAATTGGCCCTCTGTAAAATAAAATTGTCCCTAGTGTGTAGGGAGTGGATCCCAAAGTGAGATGATGCAGAACTAGGGTGATCGATGGTCAGCATGGACTCGGTGGTCCGAAGGGCTTGTTTCCATGCTGTTCCTCTAAACTATAAAACTAAAAACCTGTGTCTAATGTGTTTAAGTAACTGATTTTTACAGCGTTAAAATATATCTTGCTCCACCAACAACATTTTTTACCATTGTTTTTTCTAGTTTAGTTTAATTTATTGTCACGTGTGCCAAGGTACAGTGAAAAGCCATTTGTTGTCTTTAGACTGTTCAATACTTTCACCAATTACATGAATTTGAAACATAAATGTGGGCAAGTTTACCATCAAGAAAACATAGTTTATACAGTCCTAGCCTCAATGGCCTTCCAAGTAAATTGAGTTTATATTGGCTGAAAGAACAAGCTTTGACATTTTGGTAAATTGCTTTTCCTACTAGATTTGCTAATTTGCTGCAACATTTGCAAATTTGTTTGACAGTAAATGTTCCTGGTTGGGGAACCATCCAAGTAGCTGCCCCCCATCTCTCCTTGAGGTCTCTTAGTTTTGGCGGGCTCCTTCGTCGTTTGAATTTTGTGGCTTTGATGGTAGATTGATGTGTAAATGTTGAGTGTTGGTTCTTGGCACACTGAGTGAAGGAGGGGGGGGCATCTTTAGCTGACATCTCACCAAGATGTTGGTTGGGTTGGTGTGTGGGAATATTTGCTGCTAGAGAGGGGAGAGGTTGGGCAGCCACCGTTAGGAGTTGATGTCATTGTCGACGGTGCTGCCGTGGAGGATGTTCTTGGGGTTGATGGAGGAGTTGGATTAGGTTTCCTCCATAGTTGTGGGGCGCTCCTTGCTGCCGCCCGGTGACTCCAGGGTGCCCTTGGTCGGCGCCGCCTTGTAGCGGGCATCGTTGGCGGGCTGGGGCTCGCATTTCTGAGACGGGCCCTGGTCGTGGTGTCTAGATGGCAGATCGTCGCCGCTGCGGCCGTCCGCCGAGTTCCTGCTGCGGGCGGTGCGGCTGAGGGTGGCGTAGCGGCCTGTCTCCTCGAAGCTTAGCGACAGGGTGACGGTGCCGCTGCCGAAGCTGACCTTCTGCGTGCTGCAGCGCTGCATCTCCATGGTGAGGCCCGGCCCGCAGGTGGACGAGGCGGGCGAGGAGATGGTGGAGCCGCACAGGCTGCTGGAGCGCTTGCGAGACGCGGCGCTGCGCCGGAGGGTGGCCCGGGCCGCCACCTTGAAGGCGTGGGCCGCCGTGCTGCAGCGCACCTCCTCGATGGTGTTACGGCACGGCTTGAACAGGATGATGTAGCACTTGTTGAAGTAGATGCAGCCCAGCAGCCCGAAGCTGGAGGCCAGGATGGCAATCACCTCCACGGCCGACACAAACTTGCCGTAGGTGCTGACATAGGCAGGGATGAAGGAGATCCAGACGATAAAGAAGATCAACATGCTGAAGGTGATGAACTTAGCCTCGTTGAAGTTCTCCGGCAGCTTACGGGACTTGAAGGCGAAGAAGAAGCAGATGGCGGCGAGTAGGCAGGTGTAGCCGATGAGGAAGCCCAGCGCCATGAGCGAGCCCTCGTCGCAGGTGATGAAGATGACCTCGTCCTCCAGCTCATGGTTCCTGTAGCTGGAGGGAGGCGCGGTGTAGAGCCAGATGATGCAGGTGACGATCTGCACCAGGATGCAGAGGAAGACCAGGAGGAACTGCAGGTTGAGGCCCACCCACTTGCGGTGGAGGCTGGTGGGGATCTTGGCCTCGAAGACCAGCAGCACCCGATTGGTCTTCACCAGGATGCAGGAGATGCACAGGACGAAGCTGATGCCAAAGGCCGGTTGGCGGAGCCGGCAGGTCCAGTCCCTGGGCTCGCCGATGAAGATGAGCGAGCTGGAGAAGCAGCAGATGAGGGAGAAGAGCAGCAGGTAGGACAACTCCCGGTTGGTGGCCTTCACGATGGGAGTGTTCCTGAACTTGATGAAGACCCCCAGCACGAAGGAGGTGATCAGGATGCCCAGCACGGCGAAGATGGTCAGAGCGATCCCGAAGGGCTCCGTCCACGACAGGTACTCGATCTCCTTGGCGATGCACGATGTGTGGTTCTCATTCGACCAGAAATCATTCGGGCACTTTGTACACGCACTTGCATCTAAATGAGACCGAGAAAACACGCAGTCATTCAATCGTTCGATTAAAAACGAACCAGTCCTCAAACTTAGTGAGGACGTGCAAACTCCACACAGACAGCACCCGAGATCAGGATTGAACCAGAGTCTCTGGTGCTGTGGGACAGCAGCTCTAACCGCTGCCCACACCTTGATTATATGAGTTTCATTGCAGTTTACAAAAATCCATGATTTTTTTGGAGGGATAAAAGTAGGTTTTCACACTAGAGTTGGACAGGTACGGGATTTGACAGGAAAGGTGTAGAGGGATATGAGGCAAACACGGGACTAGTGTAGAAGGGGCATCTTGGTGGGCATGGACGAGTTGGGCTGAAGGGCCTGTTTCCGTGCTGTACGACTCTAAATTCTTAATTCAGTGATAAGCAGATGCTCTGCCCCATTTCCAGCAAGATAGTGAGAACATGGCTCACTACAGCACAGGAGCAATCCATTCAGCCCACAATGAATATGCTCAACAGGCCCTTCGGCCCATTGATAGTGAGTCCATGCTGACCATCCATCACCCGTTCACACTAGCTCTATGTTACCCCACTTCCTCATCCACTCCCTACACACTACGGGACAATTTGCAGAGGGCCAATTCACCTACAAACCCGCACGTCTTTGGGATGTGGGAGGAAACCAGAGCACCCGGAAGACACCCACGCGGTCACAGAGAGAACGTGCAAACTCCACACAGACAGCACCCGCAGTCAGGATTGAACCTGGGTTTCTGCCTCTGTAATGTAGCAACTCTACCGCTGCGCCACCGTGCCACTCTGAGGGCTGGACTATTACTGAGAGTAAAAGCAGGGGCAATACTCACCGTTTTCATCACTGAACTCCCCCTCTGCACATGCCATGCATTCAAAACAGCAGGTGGGCTCCCCCTCGATGATCCCCTTCCTGGTCCCCGGCACACAGTCTCGACTGCAGTTGGAGAAAGGAACCTGAAAAGGCCAAACATTGACCAAAAAACAGTGTCAGCAAATCACCAAGTGCTGGAGCAACTCAGTGGTTCAGGCAGCACCTGTGGAGGGAATAGCCAGGCGAAGCTTTGGGTCGGGACCCTTCTAAAGCCTGCGTGTATATGAGTGTGAACCATTCTTGTGTCTCATGAGGTCTTTCACTAGATCTGTTTGTTACTCATCTCTATGACTCAATTGGCCAATATAAATTTACTTAGCACGTGTGCGATTGTGTGCGCATGTGTGTGTGTGCATGTGCGTGTGCGTGTGCGAATGTGTGTGTGCGTGCAAGTGTGTGCTTGCGAGTGTGTATGTGTATGAGTATGTGTGCGATCGTGTGTGTGCGAGCGTGCGTGTGTGTGCGTGCGAGTGTGTGTGTGCATGCAAGGGTGTGTGTGCGAGTGTGTATGTGAGCGAGTGTGTGTTTGTGCGAGTGTGTGTGTGCGTGCGAGTGTGTGCGATTGTGTGTGTATGCATGTGTGTGTGCGTATGAGCGAGTGTGTGTGTGCGTGCGAGTGTGTGCGATTGTGTGTGTAAGCATGTGTGTGTGTGCGTGCGAGTGTGTGCGATTGTGTGTGTATGCATGTGTGTGTGCGTATGAGCGAGTGTGTGTGCGTGCGTGTGTGTGAGAGTGTGTGTGCGTGCGAGTGTGTGTGTGCGTGCGATTGTGTGTGCGTGTTGTGAGAGTGTGTGTGTGCGTGTGTGTGTCTGTGTGCTTGTGTGTGTATGTGCATGCGAGTGTGTATGTATATGTGTGTGTGTGTGTGCGTGTGTATGTGCGTGCAAGTGTGTATGTGTGTGCGTGTGTGTGTGTGCATATATTTATGTGCGTTCTAACCATGCACAGTGCTAATTCGGGTTTGAAACTGCTATTCTATCCTTTAGGTATTACATTTTTACAACAATCTTCACAGATTCAACAAACATTGCTGATCTTTATGGGGAAGCCGAGATTTTAAAGCCTGCAGACTCCCTTAAGGTGGGTAGACTATCTCCAAACTTCTGTCACCCACCGGCCTCACTTAGAAAGACACAAAGTGCTGGAGTAACTCAGTGGGTTATGCAGCACATGTGGAGAACATGGATAGGTGACCTTTCTGGTCAAGACCCTACATTAGACATGTATCCATGTTCTCCAGAGATGCTGCCTGACTCGCTGAGATACTCCAGCACTTAGTGTCCATTTTTGTAAACTAGCATCTGCAGTTCCTTGTTTCTACATTAGGTACAAATAGGTTTAGGTTTATCATTGTCCTGTGTACTGAGGTACAGTGAAAAACTTTGTTCTGTATGCTATCCATTCAGATCAGATGTACCATATATAAATACAATAAAGTGTTAATCACTCATTTTCCCAACACTAGAGGACATAGCTATAAAGTGAGAGGGGGAAAGTTTAAAGGAGGTGTGCGGGGCAAGTTTGTTTACACCGAGCAGTGGGTGCCAGGAACACACAGCCAGGGGTGGTGGTGGAGGCAGGTATGATAGTGGCATTGAAGAGGCTTTTAGACAGGCACATGGACATGGAGGGATATGGATCACGTGCAGGTAGTTTAACATGGCATTGTATTAAGCAGGGACATTGTGGGCTGAAGGGCCTTTTCCTGTGCTGTACTGTTCTCTGCTCTCAAGGGTTGGAGAATTTGGAATGGGGAGAAGTGAGGAGAGGGGAGAAATTCTCAAATGGTGGGAGTTGAAATGGGGAGGCAGGGTGGGGTTAGTGCTGGAGACAGGCACATGGATCTGCGGGGAATGGAGGGATGGGGACAACAAGCAGCTCACATATTGAAGGGCCGAAGGGCCTGTTATGTGCAGAACTGTTCTATGTGAATAGAATGCCCAGTGAATGAAAATGATGGAGATTTCAATCTTGCACGCGTTACAAGCGACGAGATAAACATGTGGTTAATGATGAATCGCGTACCACTTTGGAGAAGCCACTCCAGAGGATTTTCTTTTCGTTGATGTTGAGTCGGTCGCTGGGCTTAGCGTAGGCGTTGTAGTTGCCCACCTCATGGAACAACACCGATTCATCCTCGGCGGAGAGCTGCCAGTTGATAATGGTGTAGTTCCCCTTGAGGTCACCTTGATCGTCAAAGTCAACCTGCTCACCCATGCTGTTGGTAAACTTCAGATGCAGCAGATGGTTGAGGACCTGGATAGAAAGTTGAAAGTCTTCATAACAAATGCGTAGGAAGGAACTGCAGATGCTGCATTATACATCGGCGAGACCAAACATAGGCCGGTAATTGGTGTGGGAGGCCCGACCTCCGGAGTTTCGGAGGCTGCAACTGCGGGTCTGGCGGACGGCAGCACCGGGAGCCCGCGGGTCCCTGGAGGGAGACCGCTTTTCAGGGCTCCCGCAACGGCGACTTCTCCCGCTCGAGTTGCGGGGTTGAAGAGCTCCTGGAGCGGGGCCTTACACCATCGCCCCGCGCGGCTTGGAATGGCCGCGGGACTCTGCAAGCGCACGCCGGGGGCTCTAACATCAAGAACCCGGTGTGCGACCTTGCATCACCCGGCGTGGCTTTAATGGCCGCGGGACAATCGCCATCGCCCGCCGGGGGCTTTGACTTTGACTCTGACATCGGGGGGGAGAGTGCAGTGGAGAGATAAGTTTTTTTGGCCTTCCATCACAGCAATGTGATGGATGTTTATGTAAATTATGTTGTGTCTTGGGTCTATTTGTTTGTAATGTATGGCTGCAGAAACGTCATTTCGTTTGGACCTCAAAGGGTCCAAATGACAAATAAATTGTATCGTATCGTAATTCATTTTGCTGAACACCTTCGCTTAGCCACATTGGACATACCTGATCTCCCAGTTGCCAAACACTTCAATTCTCCCTTCTATTCACACACTGACCTTTCTGTCCTCGGTCTCCTCCATTGTCAGAGTGAGGCCAAATGCAAATTGGAGGAACAGCAACTTATATTTCGCTTGGGCAGCTCACAACCAAGGTGTATGAATATTAATTCCTCTAACTTCAAGTAACCCTGGAACTCCCTCTCTCTCCATTCCTCTCCCACCCCAAGTCGTACCAGCTTCAAAGTCGTCTTGTTGAGTCTCATTGTCTGCACTCGTTTTCACCAAGCCAGATAGAGAGCATACTGAGTGGTTGCATCATGGCCTGGTTCAGCAACTTGAACACCCAGGAGCGGAAATGACTGTAGAAAATTGTGACCACTGCCCAGTCCATCACCGGCGCTGACCTCCCCACCATCGAAGGGATTTATCGGAGTCGCTGCCTCAAAAAGGCAGCCAGCATCATCAGAGACCCACACCATACTGGCCACACACTCACTTCACCCACGCCATCGGGAAGAAGGTACAGGAGCCTGAGAACTGTAATGTCCAGGTTCAGGAACAGCTCTTCCCTACAGCCATCAGGCTATTAAACACTACAACCTCAAAAAAGCTCTGAACTTCAATAGACTATTATTATTATTATTATTATTATTATTATTATTATTATTATTATTATTATTATTATTATTATTATTATTATTATTATTATTATTATTATTATTATTATTATTCTACTATTGTTTGTTTTTTGAGTATGTGTGTGTATATACATATCATCGGCAGTCATTTGAAACGCGTATGACTGTCCTCTCATGGAGGATGCCTGTGCGTGACTTTGTTTAACGTGGGGAGACTGGTGCACAGACAGCCACCCCACGGTCCTTGACAGATCTAGGTCAGGATCCAGTGGCATGGAGTCCAAGACAACCGGGGACCCTTTTCTGCTGCAGCCTTCATCCGCCTTCCCAGCCGTTGTGACGCTCCACTAAGGTCAACCATCATCCTCTGCCTGTTCCATAGCTGAGGTCTTGGTTGGATTGCTCTTTGTCAGAGACCACCCCCACGACCTTACCACCATGGGTGGCCCTACCAGGAGCATAGCTCCAGACGGCATCACTCTCAGGATCACACAGGCTTCCTCACCACGACAATGTGCCAATCTACGGAATATCAATTTAATTAAAACTCTGATCTTGACCATTTCCTGTTGCACTGCATATTGATTTTTAGAAAAAACACTACCACTTACGGCTATGATTTTTGGCCATATTACTCAGAGTCTCCCTCCGCTGCGCAGGACAAGAGGATTATTCCCATCGATGAAAAATGAAAGACTTATTAACGTTTAAAATGTTGAGATTCTCTCTCCTGTCAATTACGCCATGAAGGCCACGCCCCTTCCGAAGGGACTAGAAAACCTGGAAGTGTGGTGGTGCCTCAGTTCTCCGCAAGATGGGGGAGCGAGAGGTCACGGCTCTCAGTCTGAGCTGTGAATAACACTGAACACATGTCTACTAAATTGTGAGTGGTTTTACTGACCTGTGAGGGCCCTTATTGTGGTTTGAATTGTAGTTTGAAAATGCAAAAGTGTGTTTTGGTTTGAAAATGCTGAAGTTGCCTTTGGTTTGAAAATGCTACAGTTGCCTTTGGTTTGAAAATGCTACAGTTGCCTTTGGTTTGAAAATGTTACAGTTGCCTTTGGTTTGAAAATGCTAAAGTTGCCTTTGGTTTGAAAATGTTACAGTTGCCTTTGGTTTGAAAATGCTACAGTTGCCTTTGGTTTGAAAATGCTAAAGTTGCCTTTGGTTTGAAAATGCTACAGTTGCCTTTGGTTTGAAAATGTTACAGTTGCCTTTGGTTTGAAAATGCTACAGTTGCCTTTGGTTTGAAAATGCTACAGTTGCCTTTGGTTTGAAAATGCTACAGTTGCCTTTAATTTGAAAATGCTACAGTTGCCTTTGGTTTGAAAATGCTACAGTTGCCTTGGGTTTGAAAATGCTACAGTTGCCTTGGGTTTGAAAATGCTACAATTGCCTTGCCTAATTAAAGTTGCCGTACCTAATTAAAGTTGCCTTGCCCCACTAAAGTTGCCTTGCCTAATTAAAGTTGCCTTGCCTAATCTATATAATTAAAACTCTGACCTTGACCACTTCCTGTTGCACTGCATAGTGATTTTAGAAAAATCGCTACCACTGTCTACTAAACAGAATGATTTTACTGACCTGTGAGGGCCCTTAATGTAGTTTGAAAACATACAGTATGGAAACAAGCCCATCGGCCCAACTTGCCCACACCGACCAACTTATCCCATCTACAATAGTCCCACCTGCCTATGTTACGCCCATATCCCTCTAAATCTGTCGTATCTACTGTATGTACCTGCAATTTGTTATTAAACATTGCGTTAGTCCCTGCCTCAACTACCTCCTGTGGCAGTTCATTCCAAATACCCACCACCCTTTGTGTGAAAAAGTATCCTTCAGATTCCTCTTTAATCTTTCCCCCCTTCACCTTAAAAAGTGGAAGGCAACCTCATCTCCATTACACAGCTACATCTCTTCACCAGATAAAAGCTGGCCAGGGTCTGAGCTCCCCAGAGCAGCATGGGTGAAGCTCAACAGACTTGGTACTGGAGTTGGGCGTTTCAATGCCAGCGTGTGGAGATGGGGGCTCCGCCAGAGCCCAGCCTGTGAATGCAGAGCAGAACAACAGACAGCCAACCATGTCATCTCTGGGTGCCCGCTCTACCACCCACCAAATGGAGCTGTGTCAGGGCCTAGCAGACATTGACGCCAACAGAGACAACAAACTGGTTGCTCAACAGCCGGCTTGAGATCTAACTATTCCTTTGGTTCATGTTTCATCCGCAAGAAGAAGACCTTAAACAATGTCCTCTGGTTCTCGAATCCCCTACTCTGGGCAAGAGATTCTGTACAATATTCCTCTCAAAATGTTATAACTCTTTATAAGATGTTTTTAAGATACCTACCATTTATCTTCCAGGGTGAGAGGAGATGAGAATCAAGAACCAGGGGACACAGGTGTAAGGAGAGAGGGGAAAGAGTTACTATGATATATGGAACGAGCTGCCAGAAGAGGTGGTTGAAGCAGGAACTATAACAGCATTTAAAAGTGAGCTACATTCCCAGCAGGCAAGTGAACCATCCTATCACCAACTAGAGAGTGGTTCTGACCTCATTGGAGACCATCGGACCATCGTTCATCTACTGGTCTATACGTTATTCCCTTTAATTGTACTCTGTGGATGGATGACTTGATTGTAATTATGTACAGACTTTTTGATGATTGGATAACACGCAACAAAAAGCTTTTGACCGTACCTCAGTATGTGTGACAATAAATACATGAAATGCACTAAATAAGGAAGGTTTAGAAGGACGTGGGCCGAATGTGGGCAGGTGCGGCAAGCTTCAATGGGGCATCTTGGTCAGCAGGGAAGAGTTGGACCGAAGGGCCTGTTTCTGTGCTGTGTGACTCGAGGACTCTTTTCCTGTGATTGTTTACATTTTGCTAAATTATTTTTCTCCCGGTAAATTCTTTATGTCTAACAGTTTCTCTGTTACTTTTCTGTTTTCACTATGGGCTTAGTTAGGGAGAAGAGAACGTCTGGGGATGTTGGTCGACTTGTTTTGTCAAAACAAGAATTTGATCGTTCTTGCCTGCTGTTAATGTTCAAAACCATATGTTTCTCTGAGCATTGTTTTCGTAGAACAATGCAGCACAGACACAGTCCCTTCAGCCCATAATGTTCATGCCCAGCATGATGCCCAGTCTGATTGATTGATTGAAAGAAACAGTATGGAAACTGGCCCTTCGGCCCACTGAGTCCATGCCGACCATTGATCACCCGTTCACACTAGTTCTATGTTATTCTACTTTCTCATCCGCTCCCTATCCGCTTGGGGGTAATTTACAGAGGGCCAATTAACCTGCAAATCTAGTCCCACCTGTCCATGTTTACAGTCATAGAGCACAGACTAACCGGAGCCAGGGGCCCGGGTTCCATTCTGACTGCTGTCTGTACGGAGTCTGTACGTTCTCCCTGTGACCTACGTTGGTTTTCCCTGGGTGCTCCAGTTTCCTCCTAGATTCCAAAGACGTGCATGTTTGTAGGTTATTTGTCATCATAAAGATTATAAATTTTGTAGATTCCTAGCATGTAGGATAGGATGCAAATCGCTGGTTGGTGTGGACTTGGTAGGCTGAAGTGCCTGTTTCCACCCTGTATTTCTAATCTATCCATCCATCCATCCATCCATCCATCCATCCATCCATCCATCCATCCATCCATCCATCCATCCATCCATCCATCTTTCTTTCTTTCTCTCTCTTTCTCTCTTGGATGCTGTAGAATCTGAACGGGTAGAACTGCGAAATAATTAAGGGCAGAAAATGCTTGTTGGAGTTGTGTACAGACCACCAAACAGCAGTAGGGAGGTTAGGGATAGCATCAAGCAGGAAATTAGGGATGCGTGTAGCAAAGGTACAGCGGTTATCATGGGTGACTTTAATCTACATATAGATTGGGCCAACCATATTGGTAACAGTGCTAAGGAGGAGGATTTCCTGGAATGTATACAGGGTGGGTATTTAAACCAACATGAGAATTATATGTAGAGGAACTGACTAAAGGGCAGGACATCCTGGATAGGGTATTGTGAAATGAGGAAGGATTAGTTAGCGATCTTGTTGCGCAAAACCCCTTGGGCAACGGTGACCATAATATGGTGGAATTCTGCATTCGGATGGAGATTGACACGGTTAATTCAGAGACGAGGGTCCTGAACTTGAATAAAGGAGACTTTGAGGTATGAGACGGGAATTGGCTAGGATAGATGGTCAAATTATACTTAAAGGGTTGACGGTGGAGATGCAATGGCAAAGATTTAAAGACCGCATGGATGAACTCCAGAAATTATTCATCCCTGTCTGGCGAAAAAATAAAACTGGCAAGACGGCTCAACCGTGGCTGAGGAGGGAAGTCAAGGATAGTGTTAAAGCCAAGGAAGAGGCAAATAAATTGGCCAGAGGAAGCGGTAAACCGGAGGACTGGGAGAAATTTGAAAGGGGGAAAAAGAGCATGAAAGAAAGCTTGCGGGGAATATAAAAACTGACTGTAAATGTTTCTTTAGGTATGTAAAAAGGAAAAGATTAGTGAAGCCAAATGTAGGTCCATGGCAGTCAGAGACAGGTGAATTTGTAATGGGAAACAAAGAAATGGCGGAACAGTTAAACGAGTACTTTTGTTCTGTCTTCACTAAGGAAGACACAAACAATCTCCCAGAAATACTAAGAGACTGAGGATCTAGTGAGAGGGAGGAGCTGAAGGGAATCCACATTAGTCAGAAAATGGTGTTAGATAAACTGTTGGGACTTAAGGCAGATAAATCCCCAGGGCCTGATGGTCTGCATCCCAGAGTAATCAAGGAGGTGGCCCTAGAAATCGTGGATTGGTGATCATTTTCCAATGTTCTCTCGACTCTGGATCAGTTTCTGTGGACTGAAGGGTGGCCAATGTAACCCCACTTTTTAAGAAAGGAGGGAGAGAGAAAACAGGGAATTATAGACCAGTTAGCCTTACATCGGTAGTGGGGAAGATGCTGGAGTCGATTATTAAAGATGTTATAGCAGCGCATTTGAAAGCAGTGACGGGATCGGTCAAAGTCAGCATGGATTTATGATGGGGAAATTATGCTTGAATAATCTTCTGAAATTTTTTGAGGATGTAAAAAGTAGAATGGATAAAGGAGAGCCAGTGGATGTGGTGTATCTGGACTCTCAAAAAGCCTTTGACATGGTCCCACACAAGAGATTAGTGTGCAAAATTAAAGCACATGGCATTGGGGGTAGGGTATTGACATGGATAGAGAACTGGTTGGCAGATAGGAAGCAAAGAGTAGGAATTAACGGGTCCATTTCAGAATGGCAGGCAGTGACTAGTGGGGTCTCGCAAGGCTCAACGCTGGGACCCCATTTATTTACAATATATATTAATGATTTAACGAGGGAATTTAATGTAGCATATCTAAGTTTGCGGATAACACAAAGGTGGGTGGCAGTGCGAGCTGCGAGGAGGATGTTATGATGCTGGAGGGTGACTAGGATAGTTTGGGTGAGTGGGCAGATGCATGGCAGATGCAGTATAATGTGGATAAATGTGAGGTTATCCACTTTGGTGGCAAGAATAGGAGGGCAGATTATTATCTGAATTATGTCATATTAGGAAAATGGGAGGTGCAACGAGACCTGGGTGTGCTTGTACATCAGTCACTGAAAGTAAGCATGCAGGTACAGCAGGCAGTGAAGAAAGCTAATGGCATGTTTAGCCTTCATTGCGAGAGGATTTCAGTATAGGAGCAAGGAGGTCCTATTGCAGTTGTACAGGGACCTGCTGAGACCGCACCTGGAGTATTGTGTGCAATTTTGGTCTCCTAATTTGAAGAAAGACATTGTTGCTGTTGAGGGAGTGCAGTGTAGGTTCACCAGGTTAATTCCCGGGATGGCGGGACTGTCATATGATGAAAGAATGGGTCAACTGGGCTTGTATTCACTGGAATTAAGAAGGGGATCTCATAGAAACATATACAATTCTTGGAGGATTGGACAGGGTAGATGCAAGAAAAACGTTTCCGATGTTGGGGGTGTCCAGAACCAATGGTCACAGTTTAAGAATAAGCGGTAGGCTATTTCGGACTAAGATGAGGAAAAAGAGTTGTGAATCTGTGGAATTCTCTGCCACAGAAGGCAGTGGAGACCAATTCACTGGATGTTTTCAAGAGAGAGTTAGATTTAGCTCTTAGGGCTAAAGGAATCAAGGTATATGGGGGAAAAAGCCAGAATGGGGGTATTGATTTTAGATGATCAGCCATGATCATATTGGCTCGAAGGCTTTCTCTTGCACCTTTCTATGTTTCTATATTTCTATTGTACAGTGAAAAGCTTTTGTTGCACGCTATCCAGTCAGCAGAAAGAGAATATATGATTACAATCGAGCCATTAACAGTGTAAAGAATAAATGATAAGGGAATAATGTATAGCGCAAGGTAAAGCCAGCAAAGATAGCTACTGTATCTATCTATCTATCTTAATTTATGTATAATGGTAAATCCAAATATAGTTGCAGATATAATCATTCTTTAAATTATAAATGTTTCATAATACTATTTGTCTAAAACATCTTTTGAAACTAAAAGCATTAATAATATTACTAACATAACAGCCTTTGACTATTTTTCAAAGTATTTTGATAATCTTGGTAGCAGGCATGGCTGTCATGTTACTTTATCATTTAAAATACATTTGGACAGTATATGGATAGGATAGGTGTAGAGGGATATGGGCCAAATGCGGGCAGGTGGGAGATGTGTCAGCATGGATGAGTTGGGCTGAAGGGCCTGTTTCCGTGCTGCATGACTGTGACCTTGAATCGGAGGTGAGAGCAGGGGCAGCTCAGAGCAGCAAGTCTGGGGATTGGTTTGGACCAGTGGTTAATGTGTGTCTGTAGACAAGGCATCCTCTGTTTGTGACCAGATGGCAAGTCTTGTAATTTCATTCATCACCTCCAAACCGATCACAATCTCTCTTCAAAGCCTCAGGTTTGCCCTCAGGAATGATTGAAATGGCTGAAATTCCGATGGGGCTTGATAGGACAAAAGTGGGATGCAAATGCAGGGAGTGGAGGCATCTGGATCATGTGCAGACAGATAAGAGGTGGTCATGTCATCATTTTTGGCACGGGCATTGTGGCCTGAAGGGCTCTAAACTGTACTTTAGATTTTAGAGATACAGCGTGCAAACAGGCCCTTCAGCCCACTGAGTCTACACCGACCAATGATCTCCCCATACACTAGCGCTATCCTCCACACTAGGGACAATTTAACAATTTTACGGAAGCCAATTACCTATGAACACCGGAGAAAACCCACGTGGTCACGGGGAGAACATATAGGCTCTGTCCAGACAGCACCTGTAGTCAGGATGGAACCCGGGTCTCTGGCGCTGTAATGCAGCAATTCTACCGCTGCGCCCCTATGCTGCCACTGGCCTGTTCTTGCACTGTACGGTTCTATGTTCTACATCCTAGGCAGTAAAAACAGGAGCACAAGGTGATGGCGTTAAACCAAGGGGTAGGTCATGAGTGTCTTCAATCACAGAGCCCTGTCTGTCATACAGTTAGTGTTGGATAGCTTGTCACCGTCTGCTCTAATGGTGGGATGTGTGCTGAACAGAGTAATGTTGCAATGATGCCACTGTGTTAAGCCCCTGGGTTTTCCATTACTTTTGCTTCACTTATTGTACCTTCAACAGGGGTTATGGGGAGAAGGCAGGAGAATAGGGTTGGGAGGGAGAGATAGATCAGCCATGATTGAATGGTGGAGTAGACTGATTCTGCTCCAATCACTAATGAACTTATGAACATTGAAATCAAACAAAATGATTTGATGAATGCCACCATTAACCCCGATTGTGTGTGAAAGGATTAGTGCAGCTAACTCTATTCCTGATGGGGAAAAAAACACACAGTGCTGGAGTAACTCAGCAGGTCAGGCAACCTCTCAGACCAACATGAACTGGTGACGTTTCGGGTCGGGACCTTTCTTCAGACGATTCTAGTAGGGGGAGAAAGCTGGGAGAGAGGATGGGGAGGGGGGGACAATTCCTGCCAAACCATCTGCTAATCAATTCCCCCTCACCTGTATCCACCTATCACTTGCTAGGGTTTGTCCTGCCCTCCTCTCTTCCAGCTTTTTCTCCCAACTGAGAAGGGTCTCGACCTGACAACGTCACGGTGGCGCAGCGGTAGAGTTGCCGCCTTACAGCGAATGCAGCGCCGGAGACCCGGGTTCAATCCTGACTACGGGCGCTGTCTGTACAGAGTTTGTTCGTTCTGCCCGTGACCTGCGTGGGTTCTTCTCCGAGATCTTCGTTTTCCTCCCACACGCCAAAGACATACAGGCTTGTAGGTTAATTGGCTTGGTAAATGTAAAAATTGTCCCTAGTGTGTGTAGGACAGTGTTAATGTGCGGGGATCGCTGGTCCGCGCGGACCCGGTGGGCCGAAGGGCCTGTTTCCGCGCTATATCTCTAAAACTAAAACTATCTACGTTCGCCAGAGATGCTGCCTGGCCCGCTGAGTTACTCCAGCACTTTGTATCTTTTTTTTGTTTAAAGCGGCACCTGGAGTGTCTCTGTTCCTCAATATTGGGAACAGAACAGTGGGTGTTGTGTACACCATATTGGGTAGTTACTCTCATTGCCAACCTCGTGCCAACGCTAATTTTATTGCCAACATTCATCAAAATTAGTAAGCTGTTTACAGTTTCTACTGGCATGAGGCATGTGTGCAGTGGGGTGACTTGTGAGGTGAAGTGATGTGGAAAATATATAAGGTGTTGTACCTGGAGCAATGCAATGGGTCAAATGTCAAGCAGATATGATTGCCACAGTGATCCAACCCCGGCAGCCCAGAGGCACAGTGGCAGAGCTGCCAGAGACATCGGTTCAATCCTGACCTCGGGTACAGAGATGTGGGGGGATGGGGGGGGGGAGGAGGGACAAAGCCTGGTGAGTGATAGGTGGATACAGGGGACAGGGGTTTTGATTTGTAGATGATTTGCCAGGCTTTGACCCCACCCCACTTCTCTCTTCCAGCTTTCTTCCCCCCCCCCCCCCTCCACCTTCACACCAGGCACGGAAATCAGTATCAAAATATGGAGGGTACGGGGGGACACAATTTCTTGGCGGCCGCGCGCGCATGCGCACTCTCACACACATGCGCGAGGCTTCGGAGGCTCAATCCAGCGCTAAATGCAGCTCAACCCTGCCTGTCTCGCCGGGTTAACCTACAGCCCTGCCTGGACTGACGGGACACCAGCGCTGCTTCTCCGCGCTGGCTGTAAACCTGGGCCATATTTCCCGCAAGTCCAGGCAGGGCTGTAGGTTAACCTGGTGGGACAGGCAGAGTTGAGCTGGGTTTAGCGCTGCTTCTCTGCGGTGGCTGTGGGCCTGGGGGCACTGTTCCTGTCTGACTCCCGACGTCTCTGGCCGCCCCCGGGCGTGGGGGGGGGGGCACTCGTGACAGCGCCGGAGAGCTGGGATCGATCCTGGCTGCAGATGAGGTGCAGGTCTGTGCCGAGAGTGTTTTGGCACGTCTCCCTCCTCCACTCACCGCGCTCTATCCTCAGTCCCACCCTCCCCACTTCCGCATCTGACCGACACCTCCCTCCTCCAATGATCGCGCTCAATCATCATGTCCCGCCCCCATTGTCTGCTGACTGACGTCTCTCTCGTCCAATCGGCGCCCTCGATCAGCAGTCCCACCCCCACTGTCTCGCGGAAAGCAGAGATTTCACCGGGTTTTAAAATCCGGATTGCAAAAAATGGGGGGGATCGTCCCCCACCTCTCAAAACAGCGGGGGACGTGTCACCCCTGGCCCTCCCGGGATTTCCGTCCCTGCTTCCCACTACATTCAGTCTGAAGAAGGGTGCCGACCCAAAACGTCACCCATCCATGGAGTTGCTCCATGACCCGCTGAGTTACCCCAGCACTTTGTCTATTTTTGTACACTGCAGTTTCCTGTGTTGCCAAACAGTTCAGTCTGTTTTAGCAAACACAATGAATATTTAAACCATGCATGTGTGGGAGTGAATTACAGATGCTGGCTTATACCAAAGATATACACAAAGTGCTGGAGGAACTCAGCGGGTCAGGCAGCAATCTCTGAGTTTTACTTAATGTCATAGCACGGAATGAGGCCCTTTGGCCCGCCTTATCCATGCTGACCAAGTTGACATACTGGGCTAGTCCCATTTGCATGCATTTGGTCCACAGCCCTCTAAACCCTTCCTATCTATATATCTGTCCAAAGGTAATTTTTAAAAGTCATAACTATCTTCTTCTATAATTAATTCCAGGTACTCTGAGTGAAAAAGTTAAGGCTGAGGTCCCTCATGTAACTCTCCCCTCTCACCTTAACCCTACGCCCTCTAGTTTCAGAACCCTCCCCCGAGGAATCGAGCCATGTCCCTGCAGCAACATCAGTCACATTTAATTTGCAAAGACCCAAAATGTTCTTTAAAAACCAAACAGCTGAGGGTGGCGCTGCAGACATTAATGCGTCGTATTTCAAAGGCTGTGCCTGAGGAAAGGGAGAACCTTTATATGGATGGTTAGGACTGTAATAATCTGCAATATATTAAACATTTATTGGTAAAATCATATTTTGCTTCAGCACAGGAACATGCCAAACTAAACCTCCATCTTAAGAGATATCAGCCAAGGCAATGTATAGGAAGGAACTCACAGTGTTAAGAATAAGGGGTAGGCCATTTAGGACTGAGATGAGGAAAAACGTTTTCACCCAGAGAATCGTGAATCTGTGGATTTCTCTGCCACAGAGGGCAGTGGAGGCCAATTCACTGGATGTTTTCAAGATGTTTTCATCACCTATCCATGTTCTCCAGAGATGCTGCCTGACCTGCTCCATAGATGCTGCCTCACCCGCTGAGTTTCTCCAGCATTTTTGTCTACCTTCGTTTTCAAGAGAGAGTTGGATTTAGCTCTTAGGGCTAACGGAATCAAAGGATGGGGAGAAAGCAGGAACTATCACACCTTGGCCTTCTCAGACATTGGCCTACTGCAGGAATGTCTCCAATTTGCTAAAGGTTCACGCTGGTGGAAAAAGTCTCCACTAATATAAGAGCTTCTTCAGAGGCCAATTCAGAAGCATAAGACAAAGCTGTTCTTTAGCCAGAGGGTGGCAAATATTTGGAATTCAAAGACACCGGTGGAATACCATTGAGTATTTGTACAGCAGAGATTGCCAGGTTTCTTGATTAGTAAGGGCATCAAAGGTTTGGGGAGAAGGCAGGAGAATGGGTTTGAGAGGGAAAGATAGATCAGCCATGACTGAAAGGCGGAGTCGACTCTTTAGATTTTAGAGATACAGCGTGGAAACAGGCCCTTCGACCCACCGACTCCGCTCTGACTAGCGATCACCCCGTACACTAGCATTATGCTACACAATTGCTGGGGACAATTTACAATTTTACCGAAGCTAATTTACCTACAAACCTGTACGTCTTTGTGGAGTATGGGAGGAAACCAGAGCACCTGGAGGAAACCCACAGGGAGAACGTACAAACACCATACAGACAGCACCCGTAGTCAGGATCGCACCCGGGTCTCTGTGTGCTGTAAGGGAACAACTCTACTGCTGCACCACTGTGCTGACTCAATGGGCCAAATGGCCTAATTCTGTTCCTATGTCCTATCAACTTGTGAATTTACCCAGCTGAGCTTATATTTCCTTGTAGAACATAGAATAGGCCCTTCGGCCCACAATGTCCGTGCCGAGTTAAACTAACATCCTCTGCCAGCACGTGATCCATATCTCTCCATCGTCCTCCATATAAACGCGCATATCTAAAAGCCTCATGAATGCCAATACTGTCTCTGCCTCCAGCACTGTTCCATGTTTTATGTTCTGATATTGACTAATAATTATTAGAGGGGGAAACATAGAAACATAGAAACATAGAAATTAGGTGCAGGAGTAGGCCATTCGGCCCTTCGAGCCTGCACCGCCATTCAATATGATCATGGCTGATCATCCAACTCAGTATCCCGTACCTGCCTTCTCTCCATACCCTCCGATCCCCCTAGCCACAAGGGCCACATCTAACTCCCTCTTAAATATAGCCAATGAACTGGCCTCGACTACCCTCTGTGGCAGAGAGTTCCAGAGATTCACCACTCTCTGTGTGAAAAAGAATTATGTGGAAGTGTGGTATGTTGTAATCAGACACACAGCCTGCCGTCTAAACGCTGTGACCGCTGTGGGGAATGGGCCAATGAAACGTGAGTCGGTGCCGCTAAAAGTCCTCATGCTACCACACAGTCAGCATCCCTGGAGAAAAAGGAATAGGTGACGTTTCAGGTGGGAAACCTGCTTCAGACTGAAAATAGAGGAGAGGGAACTGGAGGTAGGAAAAGGCCAGAACAAATCAGGGCCGACACAGATGACCAAGGAAGGGTGGGGCCCACAATGGCCCATTACTGGCTGGGGAAGGGGTGATAATAAAGCAGGGATACAAGGAATCGAGCAGTGGAACTATTAGGACAACTAGGTTGGGGGGGGGGAGAGGGAATGCAGGGGTTATTTTTTTATTGTCTGCAATTCGAACTATTTTTTTCTTACCTGCCAGGCCTCAACTTTTTTAATATCTGCACAAGATCCGTTTGCAAAGATGCCCGTGCCGGGTTTGCAAGAGTAGATGTCTTGCAGGGCGTGAGCAATGGAGTAGACGGCCACGTATACATTGTAGGAGATCCTCAGGTGTGTATAATCCAGGTAGGGGGTCTCCACGCTGGTGATGTTCTCCTCCCCAGTGCAGGGGTGGCGTAGGGCTGTCCGTCTGGAGTTCCCCGCCTTAGAGCCATCCCCTTGAGCCACCGGCCCGTGCGAGGGCACCTTGGAATTCTTCAGCTGCGTCAGGGACTTCTCGGTGAAGTAGCAGTTGAAGGTCTCCTCCCAGAACTCCTTGACAAACCCATTGTCCGAGGACCTGCTGGGGTGGACCTTCTTCAGGAACTTGTGGAACCCTGGGATACGCCCCGCCCTGAGAGCGAAGCCAATGGTGCCACCGACCACGTGGAAGTACTCCGGCTTGGCAATGAGCGAAGAGCTGGCCCAAGCCTCGCTGGCCAGCCAGATCCGGTCGGTGATGTTTCTCCGAACTATCTCCTGGATGAGCGGCTCCAGGTCGGGGCCATTGGAGAAGACCACGATGACCTTGGCCGAGGAGTTCTGGATGACGTCGGCGATGAGCTCCAGCTGCTTCTGGGTGTAGTACTGAGAGATCATCTCACTGAAGTCAATACAGATGTCCCTCTTAACGGCCTCCTCCCGGAACTTGTCAATGCCCGGGCGGCCATAGTCATCGTCGGCCGCCAGGGTCCCCACCCAGTTCCACTGGAAGTGCTCGATGATCTCGGCCATGGCCGTGGCCTGTTGCTCATCATTGGGGATGGTCCTCAGGAAGGCCTTGTACTCATTCTTGTTGCTGAGCAGCCTGCTCGAGGAGGCATAGCTGACCTTCAAAGCAAACACAGTCGTCAGTAATGCCCACTTCACACCCACACGCTTCATCTCAGCTCAAACCATTTGTCTGGGCTTGTCCCTCCAAACCTGTCCCACCCATGTACTATCCATAGACTTTAGACTGACCCAGCTTCGATCCTGACTACGGGTGCTGTCTGTGTGGAGTTTGTACGTTCTCCCTAGGACCGCGTGGGTTTCCTCCGGATGCTCCGGTTTCCTCCCACACCCAAAGACGTGCAGGTTTGTAGGACAATTGGCTTCTGTAATTTGTGAATTGTCCCTAGTGTGTAAGATAGTGTCAGTGTACGGGGTGATCGCTGGTCAGCGTGGACTCGGGGGGCCGAAGGGCCTGTTTCTGCGCTGTATCTCTAAAGTCTAAAGGTCAGAATGAAACCCGGTTCTCTGGTGCTGTGAGGCAGCAGCTCTACCAGCTGAGCCACTGTGATGCCCACCATTCATAATATACGTTGCGCTTTATCTCAATAAGCGAGTTCGGTATTCGGAGTGTGCATGCCCAGGTCATAGGTCACTCGCTATAAACATTCTCGGTAGTTGTGCTGCTGCGTTGTGTGCAAGCTTGCGATTCATTCGTGGTCAGGGTCGGGCCTGGGTCTCTGGTGTTGGGGGCGCTGTTGAGTTGCAGCTGGGCCGTCCCCGTTAACTCCCCGGTGTCCCGTCCCTGTCTGGGGGCTGCCGGAGGTGTCCGGTGTGGCCCTAGGCTGGCGGGCCAGTGGCGGCCCCAGACTTGCAGCCGGCGTGGAGGGGGGCGGGGGTGCTGGCTCCGGCTCGGCTCGGGAGGTGGGGCGGGAGGTGCGGCTGGCGGTCCCCAGCCTGTCGGGGAGCAGATTCCTCGGCAATTGGAGCGGGGTTGGTACTTGTTCTCCACGCTGGCTGTGGGCATGGGGTCGCCGCTGCTCCGGGCCGGCATCCCGTCTGTCCGGGGTCGTGCCGGACATCTCTGGCTGCCCCTCGGCGGGGATGGGACAGTCGGGGGAGGGGGTGGGGCATGTGGAGGTGGGGGGGATGGGGCGGTCCAGTGGCTGTTCGGGAGCGCTTGCAACGCCGGGGACCCGGGTTCGATCCTGGCTGCGGATGAGGCGCGGGTCTGTGTGCGCGCAGCACGCAGCTGCCGAGAATGTCTCTCCGCCGGTCCAGTCTCTCCCCCTGTCTCCCACTCACATCTGCCCCACTCTCCCGCTACCTGGCACCCCCATTCCTCAGATTAAATATATTTTTACACGTAAATCATGAATAAAGATAAGAATTTATACACAGTTTATACAGCATGCGCTTCATTCACTTTGTGTTTATAGCGAGTGACCTTTGACAAATCCCATGATTCCTTGCGTTTTTCGGAATACCGAACTCCCTTATAGCAGCTTAGATGCAAGTGAATGGCATTGATTATAGTGTTCAAAAGGGAACTGCAGATGCTGGAATATCGAAGGTACACAAAATTGCTGGGGAAACTCAGCGGGTGCAGCAGCATCTATGGAGCGAAGGAAATAGGCGACGTTTCGGGCCGAAACCCTTCTTCAGACTTGATTATAGTGTTTGGTGCTGCAGAAACCTAGGGTGTATGCAATGCAGGTACAGCAGTGCAGTCACATTACAGCACACACTTGCAGTTGGAGTCACTCATGCAACTAAACGCACCAATATATACTGACCTGTGGAATGTAAAATAATCCCAATAGATTGGCCACAGCCGTGGAGATTCCTGACCCGGTCGCCCCGACCACTGCTATTGTGGATGGAATATGGTCAGAGCAGTTACAGAACTCATCTAAGTTCAGCGAGTCGATTTTGTTCTGGGCCACGAAGCTGAGTGTTGCCTCTAGCGCCTTGGACACGGTGTTACACGTGTCAAATATGCGATATCCCAGGGTGATATTGGGCAGGAAAGTCATACTGTTGTTAATCTCTTCAATTGCAAATATCATCGCCTGCAGCCATCGGAAGCCTCGAAAATTGTACCTGGAAAAAAAATTACATTTCTTTATTAATGTTCTTAGAGACCTAGTCGTAGAGAGAGTCATAGAGGGAGAGGGTCTAAGTGCAAGTCTTGGAGTCTTCACAAGTTATAGGAGTAGAATTAGACCATTCGGCCCATCGAGTCCACTCCGCCATTCAATCATGGCTGATCTCTGCCTCCTAATCCCATTTTCTTGCTTTCTCCCCATAACCCTTGACACAAGAATTTGTCTATATCTGTCGAAAAAATATCCACTGACTTGGCCTCCACAGCCCACTGTGGCAATAAGTTCCACGGATTAACTACCCTAAAGCCCCTGTCCCACTGTACGAGGTAATTCACGAGTTCTCCCGAGTTTTCCTCTGATTCGAACTCGGAGAATGTCCGTAGCGGGTCCGAAGGAGAATGTCTCGTAGCGGCTCGTACGAGTAAAAAGTAACCATTTTTTTCATCACGAGTATTTTTTTACTCGTGGACATTTTGTGCAGGGATGAAAAAATGTCACGAGTTTACCGGATGCCCCGAGTATCTACCGTTAGTAGTGTGAGCCGCTACGAGACATCCACAAACTCCTACGGACCCGCTACGGACATTCTCCGAATTCGATTCAGGGGAAAATTCGGGAGAACTCGTGAATTACCTCGTACAGTGGGACAGGGGCCTTAGAGTCTTAGAGTGTCTTACAGTATTAGTCATAAAGTTACTGCCTTACGGTCTTGGAGTCATAGACTTATAGTCAGAGAGTAAGACTGTCGTACTACATGGATCCATTCATTTAATCAGCCAAGGAAAAAAAGCATCTGCAACAACCAATGCAAATGCCTACCCATTCTAAAAATAAATATCCTTATTTAAGTTGAAAGTACTTGCAGCTGAAAAAAATAACCATGTTAATAATTAAGAGGCATCATTAAAACCAATGTGCATTTGGAAGGTCCATTGCACAACCTTGGGAAGCTTCAAAGTGTTTTGCTAATTGTAAAATACTTTTGTGGTCGTGGTTACAACTTAAAAGATGCCGTGGCAATGTCCCTTTTCAAGGTCCCACAACCAGCGAGGTGATTATACCCGATAATCATCTAGTTGAGTTTAGAGTTACAGCACGGAAACAGACCCTTCAGCCCACCATGTCCGCGCTGACCAGCGATCGCCCCGTACACGAGCACTATCCTACACACTCAGGACAATTTCCAATTTTTCCCGAAGCCAATTAACCTACAAACCTTCACGTCTTTGTGGAGGAAACTGGAGCACCCGGAGAAAACCCACGCAGTCACAGTACAACGTATTGTTGTATAGAGAACGTACAAACTCCGTGAAGACAGCACCCGTGGTCAGGATCGAACCCGGGTCACTGGCGCTGTGAGGCAGCAACTCTACTGCTGCACCACCGCGACACACAAATATCTGTGATGGCATACATTGAGGGCAATATGCCATCCAGTACACTGAGGTGATCTTTGCTGTTCTCTGAAATATAGAGTCTTAATATGGAGAAACTCAGCGGGTGCAGCAGCATCTATGGAGCGAAGGAATTAGGCAACGTTTCGGGCCCGAAACGTTACCTATTTCTTTCGCACCATAGATGCTGCTGCACCCGCTGAGTTTCTCCAGCTTTTTTGTCTACCTTCGATTTTCCAGCATCTGCAGTTCCTTCTTAAACATAGAGTCTTAATATCACTGCCAGAGGGCAGGCAGACCGGTAATACTGGGCTGGGCTGGTATTACCTTGGCACGTTGCTGCACCAACAGTCCAGATTCTCTGGTTGCTTCTGGAGTGGGTTTGAGTGGACAACATTCTGACTTTGAAGGAAAACACAAAGAACTGCAGATGCTGGTTTACAAGAAAAAGGCACAAAGTGCTGGAGTAACTCAGCAGGCCAAGCTGCATCTCCGGAGAACATGGATAGGTGACATCTCGGGTCTTCAGACTGAAAAATGGTCCAGAACTGAAACGTCACTATCCATGTTCTCCAAAGATGCTGCTTGACCCGTTGAGTTACTCCAACACTTTGTGTCTTTTTCTAATTTAAAGAGGTCTGCTATAAATGAGTCAAGGTAAACAATTTATACATATAAAACATAGAAACATAGACATAGAAACATAGAAAATAGGTGCAGGAGTAGGCCATTCGAGCCTGCACCGCCATTCAATATGATCATGGCTGATCATCCAACTCAGTATCCTGTACCTGCCTTCTCTCCATACCTCCTGATTCCTTTAGCCACAAGGGCCACATCTAACTCCCTCTTAAATATAGCCAATGAACTGGCCTCAACTACCTTCTGTGGCAGAGAGTTCCAGAGATTCACCACTCTCTGTGTAAAAAATGACTTTCTCATATCGGTCCTAAAAGACTTCCCCCTTATCCTTAAACTGTGACCCTTTGTTCTCGACTTCCCCAACATCAGGAACAATCTTCCTGCATCTAGCCTGTCCAACCCCTTAAGAATTTTGTAAGTTTCTATAAGATCCTCCCTCAATCTTCTAAATTCTAGCGAGTACAAGCCGAGTCTATCCAGTCTTTCTTCATATGAAAGTCCTGCCATCCCAGGAATCAGTCTGGTGAACCTTCTCTGTAATCCCTCTATGGCAAGAATGTCTTTCCTCAGATTAGGAGACCAAAACTGTACGCAATACTCCAGGTGTGGTCTCACCAAGACCCTGTACAACTGCAGTAGAACCTCCCTGCTCTTATCCTCAAATCCTTAACATAGAACAATACAGCACTGGAAAAGGCCCTTCGGCCCACAATGTCTGTGCTGAACACGAAGCCAAGACCATCTCTGATCTGCCTGCACATAATCCCTCCATTCCCGACATATCCATGTGTCCAAAAGTCTTTGAAACGGCACTATTGCATCTGCCTCCCCCACCATCCCTGGCAGCCGTTCCAGGCACCCACTACCCTCTGTGTATAAAAAATCTTGCCCCTTTAAACTTTGCCCCTGTCACCTTAAAGCTATATCTGCTCGTCCTTGACATTTCCACCCTGGGAAGAAGGTTCTGATTGCCTCCCCTCTCTTGGCTTCTCATAATTTCCCCCACTCCTCTCAGATCTAATATTCACCACAATACGAAACAGACATTACACAACACTAACTCACACACATCAGCAGGACTTTGAGGAAGTGTTAAGGTAATCTGCGTCATGGGAATGGCTAGAATCCTTGCAACATTGTGCTTTCACGAAATTGTACAAGACGTTGGTGAGGATGCGTTTGGAGTATTGTGTTTAATTTTGGCCACCCTGCTATAGGAAGGATGTCATTGAGCTGGAATGAGTGCAGAGATGATATAGGCGGATGTTGCCAAGGGCCTGAGCTACAGGGAGGTACAGGTACTACAACAGCATTTAAAGGACACTTGGACAGGTGGATAGGAACGATTTAGATGGATCTGGGCCAAACGCAGGCAAATGGGACTGGTGTAGATGGGGCAGCTTGGTCGGCAGGGGCATGTTGGGCCGAAGGGCCTGTTTCCGTGCTGTATGACACAAAATGATCCATGTGAATGAACTCCCTCGTGTCAGAGTGGACAGACACTGCAAACAGCTCCAGTCTGGGGAGAGGATGTGTGGATGAGAACCCCATGAGTGTCCAGTCACTCTGGCTCTGTGTCTCTAGCTCTCGTCTGATGACATGTCCTTGGTGAAGTCCAGACATCTCACACACCTTCATCACTTAGGTTCAGTAACTAGTAACTCAGTGGATCAGGCAGCAACTGCAGAAAAAGAATAGGTGACATTCTGGGTTGGAACCCTTCTTCAGACCATTAGGTTAAGTATTTAACATTGACATGTTAGCAGAATGATGAGTAATTAGCTGCGATCTGACCAGGGATTTTAAAATGAATGCTGTTGGGACCATTGTTCCTTGCAATTTATACCAGAGCTTTAGACGTCGGATTCAAAGCACATTGAAATCTGCAGAAGATAGTTAGCAAGCGTGTTAATCAATATTGAGAAGAATAGATTGGGTAGATGCACAGAGTCTCTTGCCCAGAGTAGGAGAATCGAGGACCAGAGGACATAGGGTTAAGGTGAAGAGATTTAATAGGAATCTGAGGGGTAACTTTTTCATGCAAAGGGTGGTGGGTGTATGGAACAAGCTGCCTGAGGAGATAGTTGAGGCTGGGACTATCCCAACGTTTAAGAAACAGTTTGAAATGTACATGGATGGGACAGGTTTAGAGGGATACTAGACCAAGTGCAGACCCGTTGGGTCTGTTCCCCCAACGTGCGGTTGCGGGGAGGGGGGGGGGGGGCAGCATGCGGCATCACACACACTAACTACCCTCTCCCCCCCCCCCGCACACACGCTAACTACCCCCTTGATATTATATTAGTATTATTAATTTACTCCTTTTACCCCATAACGGCCCTATCTACTGAAGCATAGGCTCCAACTCGCAGGCGCTTCTAGACAGGGGAGGGGTGGGGGGGGGGGTAGAGAGAGAGGCCAGAGCGAGAAGGGGCAGAGACAGAGAGAGGGGCATGAGACAGAGAGAGGGGCATGAGACAGAGAGAGGGGCATGAGACAGAGGGCGAGGGGGGTGGAGGGGAGAAGGAGGGGGAGGGTGGGAAGGGAGGGGGAGAGGTGGGGGGAAGGGAGGGGGAGAGGTGGGGGAAGGGAGGGGGGAGGGGGTGAGAGGGGGGAGGGGGGGAGGGGGTGAGAGGGGGAGGTGGTGAGAGGGGAGGGCTGAGAGGGGGTGGGTGAGGGGAGGGTGTGGATGTGAGGAGCGAAGGGGTGAGGAGGGGAGTGGTGAGGGGGGAGAGAGGGGGGAGAGACGGGGGAGAGAGGGGGGGAGAGAGGGGGAGAAGAGGGGGGGAGAGGAAGGGGGAGGAGGGAGTGGAGGAGGGGGAGAGGGAAGGAGGATGGGGAGAGGATCGGGGAGAGAGCTGGAGAAGGCGGACCTGAACTCGGCGAGCGGGCGGCTCAGACGGGGCCGACTGCGAAAGGGCAGCGAGCCTCAGCAGCTCTCTCGACGTCGGGCGGCGTGGAGAGCCTCGGTAGCTCTCGCGTGGCGATTCCCCGTGTCCCTGCGATCAACAGGGGAATTGCAGGTTTCCCAGAGGGAGTAATGGCCGCCAGGGCCACCTTCTCATCACGTGCCCCGCGCGACAATAACTGCTGCCGCCATGTTCTACCATCGGATGGGGGAGACGGAATGGATTCAAAAGCAAGCCGATGGCTTCCGGTGACCGGCTGAAACCTGCTGTGACCTCCCGATCTGCAGAACTGGGCATGTGGGCATTGTGACGTCAGCAGCTCAAGCGGTGATTTTATTTTTTTTAAAGTGAGTTTTGTGATCAATTTTATTCAAAATCTGGGGAAATAATTGACCAAGGAGTGGATTTCTGAACTCATAAGATAAATCCCTACCAAAATTGTAAATCTGGTTTTCGAGGAGATACGTTTCAAAGGCACACACAGAGTTTTAAAGGTATATACATGAACCAAACGCCAGCACTTGGGACTAGTGTAGCTGGGACATGTTGGCCGGTGTGGGCAAGTTGGGCTGAAGGGCCTTTTTCCACACTGTATCACTCTATGACTCTATGACAGCAATAGTTTTCACAAACATAGAATAGTTCAGATTTCAAGAGAGAGTTAGATTTAGCTCTTAGGGCTAAGAGAATCAAGGGATATGGGGAAAAAGCCGGAATGAGGTACTGCTTTTGGATGATCAGCCATGATCATATTGAATGGCGGTGCCGAATAGCCTACTCCTGCACCTATTTTCTATGTTTCTACAGAAGATGGACACAAAATGCTGGAGTAACTCAGCGGGCCAGGCAGTATCTCTGGAGAGAAGGACTCGACCCGAAACATCACCCATTCCAGAGATGCTGCCTCCCGCTGAGTTACTCCAGCTTTTTGTGTCTACCTTTGATTTAAACCAGCATCTGCAGTTCTTTCCTACACATCAGCAGTTCCGTACATAGCACAGTACAGCACAGGAACAGGCCCTTCGGCCCACGATGTCCATGTCGAACATGATGCCTGGTTAAACTAATCTGTGCCTCCTTGTGATGCATGTCCCTCCATTCTTTGCCCGCCCACCTGCCTGTCTAAAAGCCTCTGATACGCCGCTATTGATCGTCAGATAAGTACTGTACAGGACACGTCACACACCAGCAGTAGTTTAAAATGAACACAATCAAAATGCACGATCGATATTGCGCACCACTTTCATCTTTTTCGGCCTGGTTCAGTGTACATGTTGAAGAGCTGGGAAGAGTGATGTATAACCCGTGTTTATGCTGGTAACGTGTGATTGCATCATGAGAATTACTTGCTCCATTCCATGGCCCTTTGACCTGGGATACAAATAGACCTTCAACGTTTGTTTCTTTTTTCTATTTGGTTCATTTTGAGGGCTAGTTCAACTAGTTTGGTTCACTAGTTTGGGCAAAATAAGATATTTTGGATATTTAAAAAAAATACCTACCCTCAAGAAGTTCATCAACTTTGTGCTTTATGTATGATGCAAGTAAATTGAAGTCAGTATTAAGGGCAAGGACTAGTCAATAGACAATAGACAATAGGTGCAGGAGCAGGCCATTTGGCCCTTCGAGCCAGCACCGCCATTCAATGTGATCATGGCTGATCATACCGAATCAGTACCCCGTTCCTGCCTGCTCCCCATATCCCCTGACTCCGCTATTTTTAAGAGTCCTATCTAGCTCTCTCTTGAAAGCATCCAGAGAACCTGCCTCCACCGCCCTCTGCGGCAGAGAATTCCACAGACTCACCACTCTCTGTGAGAAAAAGTATTACCTCGTCTCCGTTCTAAATGGCTTACTCCTTATTCTTAAACTGTGGCCCCTGGTTCTGGACTCCCCCAATATCGGGAACATGTTTCCTGCCTCTAGTGTGTCCAAGCCCTTAATAATCTTATATGTTTCCCCTCTCATGCTTCTAAACTCCAGAGTGTAGAAGCCCAGCCGCTCCATTCTCTCAGCATATGACAGTCCCGCCATCCCGGGAATTAACCTTGTAGTCCAAAGTCAGTTTACCATTGAATTCACTACATGTCACAAGAGTAACACCACAGACCAAGTCGTCTGCAGGCCCAACATACAACTGGAAAGATATCGGCAACATTCCTCATCCAAAATAAATGTAAATACAAATTCTGGGTGGCTGATATTTATTGCCAATGAAAGTGGACCTTCAGTGGACTTTCTCTTTCCAAGTCGGCCTCTATTTCCTTTTTTGCCTAGATAGATACAGGATCCTCTTACATATCCCGGGACTGTTTAAAATAAATCATTTCCTGAACTACCCAACAACTAAATTGGACTTTAAAAGTGTTCTCAGTATTGTTATGTGTTCCATAGCCATGGAAGTGTAGCTAGGATAAGTGAGGCCACATTTAGAGTATTGTGTTCAGTTTTGGTCACCCTGTTATAGGAAAGATTTACAAGGGTGTTGCCAGGACTCGAGTGCCTGAGCCATAGAGACAGGTTGAGTAGGCTGGGACTTAGAGCGCAGGAGGCTGAGGGGTGATCTTATAGAGGTGTACAAGATTATGAGAGAAATATACAGGGGAAATGCAGAGTCTTTTGCCCAGAGTGGGGGAATCAAGAACCAAAGTTTAAGGTGAGGGGGGGGGGGAAGATTTAATTGGAATCCGAGGGGCAACATTTTACATAAAGGGCGTTAGATGTGTGGAACGAGCTGCCGGAGGAGATCATTTAGGCAGGTACTTGAGTGGTGGCGCCATCGATTGTGGCAGCCTCGCCTGCAGCTGTTCGTCCTTTCATTTTCTTCTTTATTTTTAGTCTGTCAAAAAGTTTTGTTTTGGAGGCCTTTTAGTCTTTTTATGTGGGGGATGGGGAGGGGGGAGAGGGGGAAACTGTTTTATGTGGGGGATGGGGAGGGGGGAGAGGGGGAAACTGTTTTTTCCAGTCACTACCTGGTCGAGGATGTGTCTTTTCTTCGAGCCACATCTTCGCCCCCTCCTAGCGGCCTACCATCTGGATTGGCGCGGCCTTTCCTGTTGGAGACCGGCCAGAGCTTCAGCTTCAGCAGCGATGCAACACTGAGGTACCATCGCGGAGCGGCCGATGCCTTACTAGGGTCGCCGTGTTGGAAGCTCCGGAGTGCTGGGGCTGCTGACTTTAACACCGGTGGAGCTGTGGGTCTGCGGAACTTCCAGCCGCGAGTGCCCGGCTGACGTTAACATCCTGGAAACCCTGGGATCTTTCGCCGAGGAGCGCCGTGTTGGGCTCTGCCCAGCTCGGCCTGTGGACTTCGGGAGCCACAGTCTCCGTAGGAAGCGGCCGATTCGGAACTCCAAGCCGCTGAGAGTGTTCTTCCGACGCCAGAGTTCCATCATCCTGGCGAGACGGCCTGAAACATCGGGCCGTCCGTAGCGGCGACGGCGGAGGCCTCAAATAGGCCCCGACCACGGGTGAACAAGAGGAAGAGGACTGAACTTTGGTGCCTTCCCTCACAGTGGGAAACGTTGATTCCGCTGTGTGGAGATGTTTTTATATTTAATGTTAAATTCTATAGTGTTGTGTTTATCTTATTTGTGTGCTGCATGGTAACTCAAATTTCATTGCACCAAATTATTTATGTGACAATATATGTCCTTTGTCCTTTGTGCTACTATGACAAAGTTTAAGAAACATTTGGATAGGTACATACTGTAGGACAGGTTTAGAGGGATATAGGCCAACGCAGGCAGGTGGGACTAGTGTCGATGGTGCTAGTTGGTCGCTGTGGGCAAGTTGGGCTGAATGGCCATTTCCATGCTGTATTATTCTAACCATTTGCAAATTGAAGATTGTTGATCAGTTTTGAAACCATTGGTTGAAGCATACACAGTGTACGTCACTCTCAGAGAACGTTCCCTTGCTTCCCTCCAACCTCTTCTACTGCACTAGATCACAGCACCAGTCTACAGCCCCTGATGAACTGGAATGGCCGAGCTCTGTCTGAACTAGTCAGTGCGTGAGAGTGAGCTTTCACATACACGTTGATTAATATAGAAATCAATAGATGCCCTCTCCCATCAAGCAAGAGGTGCAGAAGTGTGAAAACGCACACCTCGGGTTCAGGGACAGTTGCTTCCAAGCCTGAATAAGGGTCTCAACCCAAAACGTCACCTATTCCTTTTCTCCAGAGATGTTGTTTGACCTGGTGAGTTACTCAAGCTTTTTGTGTCCATCTACAGTTTCTTCCCAGATGTTAATAGGCAACTGAACCATCCTCTCAACAACTAGAGGGCAGTCCTGGGCTACTATCTACCTCATTGGAGACTCTCGGACTATCTTTAATCAGACTTTACTGGACTTTATCTTGCACTAAGCCTTATTTCCTTTATCATGTATCTGTATACTGTGGATGGCTTGATTGTAATCATGTATAGTTTTTTGTTTAAGAAAGGACTGCAGATGCTGGTAAAATCGAAGGTAGACACAAAATGCTGGAGAATCTCAGTGGGTGAGGCAGCATCAATGGAGAGAAGGAATTGGCGATGTTTCAGGTCGAGAAGGTCTGAAGAAGGGTCTCAACCCAAAACGTCGGCAATTCCTTCTCTCCATAGATGCTGCTTCACCCGCTGAGTTTCTCCAGCATTTTGAGTCTACCTATAGTCTTTCGCCGACTGGTTAGCACGCAACGAAAGCTTTACACTGCACCTCAGTACACGTGACAATAAACTAAACTGAACAAAAACAAAACTACTCTCCTCTGCCCGTGTGTGGTCCATATCCCTCCATTCCCTGCATGTCTAAAAGCCTCATAAACGTCACTATCATATCTGTCTCACCATTACCCCTGGCACCGCGTTCCAGGCACCCACCACGCTCTGTATACAACAACTTGCCCCGCACATCTCCATTAAACTTTCTCTCTGTCTCATTATTGTTCGCTCTCTAAATGTTGTGATGATCCTACAGGTCACTCCATCAGGACCGGTGAGCTTTTCCATCTGACATAAGATTGAGAATAAATGTCACTGGATGTCGTTGTAGTGTGGTTTAGTGAAACCAATGTCCTATCTCAGAAATTACTGTTGGGACACAATGAGATTTCAGTAAAGGCTCCACTTAGAAATACAGTAATAACTTTGCTCTGGGTACTTTCAAGAGAGAGCTAGATAGGGCTCTTAAAGATAGCGGAGTCAGGTGATATGGGGAGAAGGCAGGAACGGGGTACTGACCGGGGATGATCAGCGGTGCTGGCTCGAAGGGCCGAATGGCCTACTCCTGCATCTATTTTCTATTGTCTATTGTCTATTGTCTATTGTCTAACTGAAAATAAGACAATAAACGTCATACGTCCGATAAACCTGAGTAAATCGAGCAATGTTACGTGAAATTCAAACACTAGTTTCATAAATTGCAGTAGATCTCAACGAGATCTCAGATTTTAAAAAGGCACAAAGTGCTGGAGGAACTCAGCAGGTCAGGCAGCATCTGTGGAGGGAATGGACAGATGACATTTCAGGTCAGGACCCTTCTTTAGACTGAAACACTTTACACTAGCATTATCCTACACACTAGGGACAATTTACAATTCTTACCAAAGCCAATGAACCTACAAACCTGCATGTCATTGGAGTGTGGGAGGAAACCGGAGCACCCGGAGAAAACCCAGGGAGAACGTGCAAACTTCGTACAGACAGCACCCGTAGTCAGGATGGAACCCGGGTCTCTGACGCTCAAAAGCTGCAACTCTACCGCTGCGCCAACGTTCCTATTAAATCTTTGTGCTCTCACCTTAAACCTGTGTCCTCTTGTTTTTCATCCCCCTACTCTGGGTAAAATACTCTGAGCATTCACACTACCTATTCCCATCATGTTTTTATACACCTCTGTAAGATCACCCCTCAGCCTCCTGCACTCCAAGGAATTAAGAATCTAAATAGAGACCTTGTCTGGTCACCATTCAATAGCAATTGGAAAGGTGAGTATCTTCAAGAATAATTTTTTTAATCACTTAACACAATATTGTTTAAAATATTTGTTATACCTACAATAACAACTTTTAAAAGAACAACCACAAGATTCCAAAGGCAGGAGAGGTATTTGTGGCAGGTACCATAACACCATTTAAAAGACATTTGGACAGGTTCATGGGTAGGAAAGGTTTAGAGGGATAAGGGCCAAAACAGGTGAGGTATCCTGGTTGTCATGGGCAGGTTGGGCCGAAGGGTCTGTTTCTGTGCTGGATTACTCTATGAATCTATGACTTTAGTTCCTACCGAATACATTTTGTCGCCTCCGGTCTCGATTTTAAGTCCTGATCCTTGGCAGCTACTCCGAAGTGTATTGGGAAGAGACCTCCCAGTATGATGTCTCCTTTCTTCTGGGCCCTTTGGTTTGGACCATACCCTGAGACATTGTACGACTGTAGGAGTGTAAATCCCAAGAATAAGAGTTGGCAGTGAAGCTGAGCCATTGTGCAGCCCTCTCTCTCTTCCTTCACCAAGTCACACTACGCCAGCCCGTTTACAGAGGATGCCTGGAGGATTTCTGCTTATCTTTGTAATGGTGAGGGATCGCTTTACTGCAGAACTCCTGGAAGATCAATCCCCATTTCCTCCTCAAGTCTTCCATCTCCTTCAGGGTTGATCGTATGCTCCAAGAAAGGGTGAACGTGGTCCTCAGCTTTGTTCCATTTTGTTACATCCCTTCAGGAAAGAAAGAAAAACAAAAATGGTTTTACGAAGGATTTTCACATTAGAATTACTCTGGATAAAGTTCCTCTTGTTTCTCCCCTTCCTTATTTACACAACGTGCCATAGTAGAGCTGCTGCCTCACAGCGCCAGAGACCAGAGTTCAAGCCCGACCCTGGGTGCTGTCTGTGCGGAGTTTGCACGTTCTCTCTGTGACCTCGTGGGTTTCCTCCAGGTACTCCTGTTTCCTCCCACATCTCAAAACTGTTTGGCTTTGTAATTTAATTGGCCCTCTGTGAATTGTCCCTTAGTGTGTAGGGAGTGGATGGGAAAGTGGGATAAGATAGAACTAGTGTGAATGGATGATCGATGGTTGGCATGGGCCCGGTGGGCCGAATGGCCTGTTTCCATGCTGTATCTCTGAACTAAACAAAACGTATTTCCTCCCATGAAGCCCAGTCACATTCCCATGACCTCTGGGCGTGGAGAAGATATGGGGAAGAAGATTTTGAATGTAAAATGTTTGGCAGAAACAGGGAAGGTGAAACGCAGACGACAACACTGGGGGTGGGGGGGGGGTCACAGTTAAAGACATTCTCCTACAAAACCATCTATGTAAATTTTTGTAAAAAATCATCATTACATCTTGAAGGCTTTGTCACAAATCTGGAATTCTCTACTTTATTTCATCCACCTTTGTGTGACCTGCACTTGCTTGGTATCAATAGCTCCCCTGAATTCACTTTGAGGACCATGATACAGCATGGGAACAAGCCCTTCAGCCCACTGAGTCCGCACTGACCAGCGGTCACCCCGTATACTAGCACTATCCGACGCACTAGGGACAAATTGTGACTTTACCAAAGCCAATTAACCTACAAATGTTTCTTTGGAGTGTGGGAGGAAACCGGAGCTGCCAGAGGAGGTCGTTGAGGCTGGGACTATCCCATCGTTTAAGAAACAGTTGGACAGGTACATGGATAGGACAGGTTTGGAGGGTTATGGATCAAGTACAGGCAAGTGGGACTAGGGTAACTGGGGCATGTTGGCCAGTGTGGGCAAGTTGGGCCGAAGGGCCTGTTTCCACACTCTACATTACTAAAACTAAGATCTTGACCACTTTCTGACTTTCTGTTTCATGATTTCTGAAAGAACGCCGCCACTTATGGCCGTCATTTTTGGCCACCACGCTCAGAGTTCCCCTCCGCTGAGCTGGACCAGAGGATTTTTCCCATTGATGAAACATAAAAGAGTTATTAATGTTTTAAAAATGTTGACATTCTCTCTGCTGCCCCTGCTGGTGGGAGGGGGAGGGACTATAAAATCCGGAAGTGTTGTGCCTCAGTCAGTCTCTGCAAGATGGAGGGAAGTGAGAGGGTCACGTCTCTCAGTCTGTGCTGTGAATAACACTGAACACATGTCTACTAAACTGTGAGTGTGGTTATACTGACTTTGAATGCCCTTAATGCGGTTTGAAAATGAAAATATGGTTGGGTTGAAGTAAAAAGGCACTGCAAATGGTTCTTTGGGGGGTTTTGGGTTGAAGTAAAAAGGCACTGCTAAGGGTTCTTTGGGGGGTTTTGAATTGAACTAAAAAGGCACTGCAATGGTTGTTTGGGGGTTTTGGGTTGAAGTAAAAAGGCACTGCACATGGTTGTTTGGCTAAACTTGACAACTTCCTGTTTGCACTGTATATTGATTTTAGATAAAACGCTACCACTTACGGCTGTGATTTTTGGCCAAATTACTGAGTTCACCTCCACTCATCAGGTGCAGAGGATTCTTCCCATCAATGAAAAATAAAAGTGTTATTAGTGTTAAAAAAATGTTGAGAATCTCTCTCCTGTCAATCACGCCATGAAGGCCACACCTTTTCCGGTGGGAGGGGGAGGGATTATAAAACCCGTAAGTGTGGCTCAGTCTCATGATGGGGGAGAGAGAGGTCATGACTCTGTCTGAGCTGTGAATCAACTGAACACACTGAATGTTTACTGAACTGTGAGTGTGGTGTTTTGTGTGGTTTTATGGTGGTTTCACCCTGCTTGAAATGGTATGAAACTGCATTTGAATGTGGTGGCCTTGCACCCTGCATGAAATGGTATGAAATTGCATTTGAATGTGGTGGCGTTGCACCCTGCATGGATGTGGTAGGAAACTGCACTTGAATTCAGTGGCCTTGCACCCTGCTTGAAGTGGTAGGAAACTGAACCTGAATTTGGTGGCCTTGCACCCTGCTTGAAATGGTAAGAAACTGCACTTGAATTTGGTGGCCTTGCACCTTGCTTGAAATGGTAGGAAAATTGATTTGAATTTGGTGGCCTTGCACCCTGCTTGAAATGGAATTTCAAGGAATAGCCGTGAGTCAACTGCCAGCCCACCAGCCATGAGTGAGCTGCCTGCACATCAGGCTTGAGGGACTGAGCTGCCACCCCAAGAAACCATTTGGCCCACAATATGCATACTAGCCCTCTGGAGACCAGTCCCTTCAGCCCACAACACCCCTACCAGCGCTCCAGAAAGCCCCCCCCCCCACTGGCCGCCCAATATTGGAATTGGTGGAGTATTGCGTCAGGGGACCAGCCGTCCCGTGTAAACATGGGACCCAACGGGTCCCACTTAGCCTAGTATCACTCTATGACTCTATCAAGACCGAACTTAATATGTTTGGTATTTCATTGCAAAGCAACATTCTCATGTGGGTGATCTTTCAAAGGACTTTGTTTGGTTTTGCATTCGAAGTATATAAAATTATGAAAGGCATAGTTGGTCGCTAGGGTGGAAATATCAAAGACTAGAGGACATAGTTATAAGCTGCGAGGTTGAACATTTAAAGGGGATGTACGGATTACACAGTGGGTGGTGGGTGCCTGCAACGTGCTGCCAGGCATGGTGGTGGGGGCAGATACGATAGTGAATTCTAAGAGTTTTTTGGATAGGCACATGGATATGCAGGGAATGGAGGAAATGGTTCATGAGCCGCAGATAACTCGGCATCATGTTCAGCACAGACACTGTGGGCAACAGGACCTGTTCCTGAGCTGTACTATGTTGTACATATTACCAAATAGTGAAAGGCTTGGATAGAGTGGACGTGGAGAGGATGTTCCCACTCATAGCAGAGTCAAGGACCAGAGGTAATAACTTCAGAATTAAAGGACGTTCTTTTAGGAAGGAGATGAGAAGGAAGTTCTTTCAACAGGACGGTGAATCTGCCCCACAGAGGGCCGTGGAGACCAAGTCAATGGACATTTTTAAGGCAGAAATTGATAGATTCTTGATTAGTACGGGTGTCAGGGGTTATGGGGAGAAGACAGGAGAATGGCGTTAGGAGGGAGAAATAGTTCAGCCATGATTGAATGGTGTAGATGGGCCAAATGGCCTAGATCTGCTCCTATAACATGATCTTATGACCTTATGTTCTAAGTTCTATATTGACCACTTCAGCCTCTCTATAGAAAAGTCTTGGTGCTAACTCTAGGCTGGCCTGTCAGGCCGAAGGGCCTGTTCCTGTGCTGTTCTACTATATTCTACATACCCTATTTGACCAATTCATCCTCTCTCAGGTCTTGGCTTGCTGCTAACTCTAGGCTGGCAGGCAGAGTCAATTATGCCCCTGTCCCACTTAGGAAACCTGAACGGAAACCTCTAGCGACTTTGCACCCCACCCAAGGTTTCCGTGCGGTCCCCGGAGGTTTCCGGAGGTTTTTGTCAGTCTCCCTACCTGCTTCCACTACCTGCACCCTCCGGCAACCACCTGCAACCTCCAGGAACCGCACGGAAACCTTGGGTGGGGCGCAAAGTCTCCAGAGGTTTCCGTTCAGGTTACCTAAGTGGGACAGGGGCATTAGGCCGCATTGAGGAGTTGGGTCCTGGGACTGCCGCTGAAGCTAACTGTGAGATGATGGCACTCTTTCGCAGCCGACACGGACAGTTGGTGGTAGAATTCAAACAGCTTCCCCCGGCGGCATGCTATACCCAACACACCATCCCCCCAAGCCACGAGGACTATGACTGAGTGGTAGCTATATACAGGGACATGCTTAATCTAAAGTCTGAAGAAGGGTCTCGACCCAAAATGTCACCTATTCCTTTTCTCCAGAGATGCTGTCTGACCCACTGAGTTACTCCAGCTTTTTGTGTCTATCTTTACTCTAAAGTTACTCGGTTTACAAGGTCTATGAACCCCGATGATAGACACAAAATGCTGGAGTAACTCAGCAGGTCAGGCAGCTTCTCTGGAGAAAAGGAATAGCTGATGTTTTATTGTAGGAAGGAACTGCAGATGCTGGTTTAAACTGAAGGGAGACACCAAATGCTGGAGTAACTCAGCGGGACAGGCAGAAACTCTGGAGAGAAGGAATGGGTGACATTTCGGGTCAAGACCCGAAGAAGGGTTCGGACCCAAGATGTCATCTATTCCTTTTTGTCCAGAGATGCTGCCTGACCCGCTGAGTTACTCGAACATTTTCTGTCTATCTTTGGTGAAAACCAGCATCTGCAGTTCCTTCCTACTCTATGACCCTGATGTCCGTAGAGTCACAGCACAGCAACAGGCCCTTTGGCCCAACTCGTCCATGCTGGCCAAGATTCCCCATTTAAGCTGGGTCCAATTTACCCATATTTGGCCCATATCATTCTCAGAATCAACAATCTGCCAGAGGAGGTAGTTGAGGCATGTACAATAACAACATTTAAAAGACATTTGGAGAAGTACATGGATAGGAATGGACCTCCTTTAGCAGCCCGTTCCATAAAACCCACTACCCTCTGTGTGGAAGGTTGCCCTTCAGGTTTTTAGTAAATCTTTCCCCTCTCACCTTAAACCCAGGTCCTCTAGTTCAAAGCACTGGCAAATAAAACATCCTTGGCTAATAAAATTTATTCAATTCAATTTAATTCAATTCCCCCTACCCTAGTTTTGTTTAATTTATTGTCAGTGAAAAGCTTTTGTTGTGTGCTAACCAGATAGCGGAAAAGCTAGACATGATTACAATTGAGCCATCCACAGTCTCCAGATACATGATAAAGGGAATTACATTTGGTACACGGCAAAGTCCGATTAAAGATAGTCCAAGGGTCACCAATGAGGTAGATCGCTCAAAACCGCTCTCTAGTTGGTGATAGGATGGTCCAGGTGCCTGACAACTGGTTGGGGGTGGAAGATTGCAACCTTCACGTGGTCCGCCCTGTTTCAATGAATGCAATCAACCTGGCGTGCACAATCAAGTAAGATCAAATAGAACAAGTTGTCCTACAATTTTAGGCTGTGCACGCCATACGTAAGAAGAAGAAGACAACTGGTAGGAAGAAACAGTCCCTGAATCTGGAGGATTTTACCCTTGGTAATAGACTCTGTGCATTCACCCTATCTATTCCCATCATGATTTCATATACATCTATAAGATCTCTTCGTCCTCCTGTGCTCTTAGGAATAAAGTCCTAGCCTGCCCAACCTCTCCCTATAGGTCCTGCCTCCCAAAGCAAACATCCTCCTGCCAACCTTTCCCCGAAACCAGAGTACTGGTGAGTGAGTTCACTTCTACGTTGAGGAGCTGGTGAGAGTGGTCACCTACTACCAATGATCAATCACTACTTTACCCAAGAACTACGCAGACAACACATTTTTCAAACCCTTCCTCTCTCTCCCGCCCTCCACCTTCCCTGCCCTGTACCCCACCTGAACTCGCACCTATCTCTCCCCTTCTCTTCCACCGACATTCCTTCCTCTGGCTTCACAATTCACCACTCTTCATTCCTTTTGTCTCACACCATCAGTTTTTTTCATCTCTGGCCTTTGTTCCAACCATCTTCCTATCAACCCCCTCCCCCTTTGCCCGTTTTCACCTAATACCTGCCAGCCTTTGTGCTGCCCCTCCTCCCTCCTACGATAGACACAAAATGCTGGAATAACTCAGCGGTCAATAGACAATAGATGCAGGAGTAGGCCATTCGGCCCTTCGAGCCAGCACCACCAACCACTGTGATCATGGCTGATCATCCACAATCAGTACCCCGTTCCTGCCTTCTCCCCATATACCCTGCCTCCACTATCTTTAAGGCTCTATCTAACTCTCTCTTGAAAGCATCCAGAGAATTGGCCTCCACTGCCTCTGAGGCAGAGAATTCCACAGATTCACAACTCTCTGGGTGAAAAAGTTTTTCCTCATCTCCGTACTAAATGGCCAACCCCATCTTCTTAAACTGTGGCCCCTGGTTCTGGACTACCCCAACATCGGTAAAATGTTTCCTGCATCTAGCGTGTCCAACCCCTTAATCTATATAACTAAAAGTCTCATCGTGACCACTTCCTGTCTGCTCTCTATATTGATTTTAGAAAAAACGCTACCATATATCGCTATGATTTTTGACTATCTTATTGGTAGCCCCGAGGATTAGAGGCAGCCCTGAGGATTTTTCCGATCAATGAAAAATATAAAAGTTATGAGTGTCTAAAAAATCTTGAGCAGCTGATTGGTCCTCTTGCCTGTCAATCACCACGATGAAGGTAACACCCTTTTGGGGGGCGGTGGGGGGGGGGGCAGGACTATAAAACCCCGGATGCCTGGACGTGAGTCAGTCACTCTGGAAGATCGTGAGGGAGAGTCCACAACTGTGATTCTGAGCTGTGAATCAACTGAATTGTGAGTCTGCAATGTACTTGCAATAAATGATTTGTTAGCCTTTAATGACAATGCAAGGAGCTGTTTGGCACTTTGGTGGCCTGTACTCTGCTTGAAATGCTATGAATTGAATTTGGTGGCCTGCACTCTGCTAGAAATGCTATAAAATTGAATTTGGTGAACTGCACTCTGTTTGAAATGCTATGAAATTGAATTTGGTGGCCTGCACTCTGCGTGAAATGGAATTTCAAGGAATAGCCTTGAGTGAACTGCCAGCCCACCAGCCCTGAGTGACTGAGCTGCCAGCCCACCAGCCCTGAGTGACTGAGCTGCCAGCCCACCAGCCATGAATGACTGAGCTACCAGCCCATCAGCCCAGAGTGACTGAGCTGCCAGCCCACCAGCCCTGAGTGACTGAGTTGCCAGCCCACCAGGCCTGAGTGACTAAGCTGCCAGGCCACCAGCCCTGAATGACTGAGCTGCCAGCCCACCAGCTCTGAGTGACTGAGCTGCCAGCCCACCAGCCCTGAGTGACTAAGCTGCTAGCCCACCAGCCCTGAGTGACTAAGCTGCCAGCCCACCAGCCCTGAGTGACTGAGCTGCTAGCCCACCAGCCCTGAGTGACTGAGCTGCCAGCCCACCAGCCCTGAATGACTGAGCTACCAGCCCACCAGCCCTGAGTGACTAAGCTGCCAGCCCACCAGCCCTGAGTGACTGAGCTGCCAGCCCACCAGGCCTGAGTGACTGAGCTGCCAGCCCAAGAATCCATTCGGCCCACAATGTCCATGCTAGGCCTCTGGAAACCAGTCCCTTTGGCCCACAACACCCATACTAGCGCTCCAGAAAGCACCCCGCCCCCCCCCCCCACCCACTGGCCACCAATATTGGAATATGTGGAGGTGGAATATTGTGTCGGGGGACCAGCGGGTCCCACTTAGTCTAGTAATCTTATGTTTCAATAAGATGCCCTCTCATCCTTCTAAATTCCAGTGTATACAAGCCCAGTCACTCCATTCTTTCATATGACAGTCCCGCCATCCAGGGAATTAACCTTGCGAACTTACGCTGCACTCCCTCAACAGCAAGAATATCCTACCTCAGATTTGGAGACCAAAACTGCACACAATGGAGAAAGGAGATGTGGTCTGACCAGCTGAGTTACTCCAACATTTTGTGTCTATCTTCGGTGTAAACCTGTATCTGCAGTTCCTTCCTACACATCTCCTCTCTCCCATTTTTCTTTCCCCCCTACAATCAGACTGAAGAAGGATCCCCACTCAAAACATCCTCCAGAGTTGCTGCCTGACCTGCTCAGTTACTCCAGCACTCTGTGCGCTTCCACTCCAGTCACTTTGTGATTTGAAGCACTAATTAACACAATTATTATTTTTTTTACCTCATTCCGTTGGCAGATGGAGTAGACGGGATATGTTGGCGCACACCAGGAACGTAGGCAGGAGGTTGCGCCAAAGAACGTAGGCACCTGAGTTTGCGCCAAAGATTCGCCACTACCTGAAATTGAGTGTGGAAATCGCACCAAATTGCATCTTCTGATGGAAGGGTTGAGGTGAGCTAGAATTAAAACAAGCTGCTAACTTCTGAAGAAATGCTAACATTCCATCCACAAGTCAATGGGTCGGAACAATGCTGCTGCCCTGAACAGCGTTGCTGCTGTTTGTGACTCCTTCCCAAGTACGTGTAGCGCTAACGATGAGTGAGGTGCAGGAACAGAAACGTTGCCATCTGTAAAAAGCCAGGAGCAATGACTCCAGAGAGTTACGGTGGAGGCGGTGAAGTGTGGCCACCGCAGTAACAGATGGTAACTATAGCAGCGGCAAAGGTCAGGCCTGGTCGCTTCTACAGCTACTAAATACCCTAATTGAAACGAGTAATTCATTGCACCTTGGGAGAGAATGCCTGGTTGTACCTTTGGACGAAGAATAGCTGCAGGCTCTCTGTCGTTTCCATTGTTACATGAATCTAAATAGTCATAGATTCATACGGCGTGGAAACAGGCAACAACTCCTCAGCTGGCCCGCCGGCTGGGCTTTGTGTGCAGTCCAGCACCCGGGCCAACTCATCATTCACCCAGCCACGGCCGAGTCGGTCAACGAATTGCCATCGTGAATTTGTCCTGTATTTTGACCTTTTGTCCCTTATTTGGGAGTGAGAAAGTTGGCAACCCTAGTTATAACATAGAACATAAACCAGCACTGCACAGGAACAGGCCCTTCAGCCCACAATGTCCGTGCTGATGCCAATTCTACCCTTTATCTGCCTGCACGCGATGCATATCCCTCCATTCCCTGCATATCTGCAGTTCCTTCCACCAAGCATCCACCTGTGTAAAAAAAACTTGTTCCGCACATCTCCTTTAAACTTTGCCCCTCTCACCTTAAACCTATGACCTCTAGTTTTTGACATTTGCACCCTGGGAATTAGGTTCTCACTGCCTACCCTATCTATGTCTCCCATCATTTTATTTCCTTCTACCAGGTCCAGACATGAATAGAGAACTGGTTGGCAAACAGTAAACAAAAGTAAGGATTAACGGGTCCCTTTCAGAATGGCAGGCAGTGGTGAGTGGAGTGCCGCAAGGCTCGGTGCTGGGACCGCAGCTATTTACAATATACATTAATGATTTAGATGAAGGAATTTAAAGTAAATATTAGCAAATTTGCAGATGACACAAAGCTGGGTGGCAGTGAGAACTATGAGGAGGATGCTATGAAAATGCAGGGTGACTTGGAAAGGTTGGGTGAGTGGGCAGATGCGTGGCAGATGCAGTATAATGTAGATAAATGTGAGGTTATCCACTTTGGTGGCAAGAACAAGAAGGCAGATTATTATCTGATTAGTGTCAGATTAGGAAAAGGGGAGGTGCAAGGAGACCTGGGTGTCCTTGTACACCAGTTACTAAAAGTAAACAGGCAGTGAAGAAAGCTAATGGCATGTTGGCCTTCAAAACGAGAGGAGTTAAGTATAGGAGCAAAGTGGTCCTCTGTAGTTGTGCAGGGCCCTGGTGAGACCACACCTGGAGTATTGTGTGCAGTTTTGGTCTCCTAATTTGAGGAAGGACATTCTTGCTATTGAGGGAGTGCAGCGTAGGTTCACAACGTTAATCCCTGGAATGGCGGGACTGTCATATGATGAATGAATGGAATGACTGGGCTTGCATTCACTGGGTGGGTATATGGAACAAGCTGCCAGAGGAGATAATTGAGGCATTTACAATAAGAACATTTAAAATACATTTGGACAGGCAGATGGAAGGGACAAGATTAGAGGGATATGGGCCAAACATGGCTAAACGGGACTGGCAAAGATGGTCAGCGTGGGCGAGTTGGGCTGAAGGGCCTGTTTCCCGGTTGTATAACTCTATGACTATGGTTCTAATTGCTGAAGGCATTGCCAGAGAGCTGCAGTGTCTGGAAATCAAATCCTAGTTGAACAATGTGTTAGCTGTGCCTTCTCTCCCTTTGGCACGGACATTGTGGGCCGAAGGGCCTGTTCCTGTTCTGCACTGTTCTTTGTAATCTGGTCCAGGACTTTACTTTGCACGTTTTTGCAGGTATTTTCCGTGCATAGGTTCCCACATCATCCCATACAGGTTCCTGTAGAATGATTCTGACCCGAAACATCACCTATCCATGTTCTCCAGAGATGCTGCCTGACATGTTGCGTTACTCCAGCACTTTGTGTCTTTTTTCATTAACCAGCATCTGCAGTTCCTTGAATCTACAGATAATGTTATCATCATACACTTATTAAAACTCTGATCTTGTACGTGTCTATGTGTGTATATGTGCATATGTGTGTGTCTTTACATCTTCGCGAAAAAGCTACATGGTAATGATAACATTTTTACATATTCCGGTTGACATTTTTCTCGTCGAGGCCGGGAGCACCTTATGTGAACATTTCCTGCTTTATTTATCAACTTATTACTGATTAAAGTTTAAAAACATCAAAAGACTGAATTTAAAACGATTTTTACTGTTAAAATCATTCCTCACAGCTTCCAACACACGTCGATACAAAGTTGCAAGATAGGAAAACTCTGAACTTTTCAGCTCAATGGCATATCACAGCAAGTGCACCAGACATTTGCAACAATGTTGCCATCATAGCTCCTGGCAGGACATGAGGGGGAGGGTCAATTGGTATTGTAATTGGGGAAGTACAATTGGGATTTTTCTTTCAAGTCCAGTGCTGGGAGAGGCTGAGGGGTGCTGGAATGTTATGTTCGGCAACGGGTTGAGTTGGAGGACCACGCCTCCCGTGGGGGCTATGGGTAGGGAACAGGTGCGTTGGGGGAGCAGACCCAACGGGTCTGCACTTGGTCTAGTATATTACTAAAACTCTCATCTTGTTTGTTTGTGTGTGTCCCCAAAATCCCGCCAAAACGGTACACGATAGCGCTACCATCTTTGGCTCACCTTACTCCCCATTGTCATGTGATGTAAATGAAACATGTTTTGTTCAGATTGATGGTATATTTTACAAGTTATACACATTTAAAACTTTACAAAAATCATTTTTCCACTTGCTCTGCCAGTCAGCCGCATTCGCTGTCACAACGACATCACAATGGGACCCCAAATTTTATCTGTTTTTAAATCGCCACTTTTTTTTTGCGTGTACTTGCCTGGCCGCACAACAGCTCCACGGGTAAGTTTCTTTCTACTTTAAAAACGCCTCCACGGGTCCTGTATTCACTTTATTAACTTTAATTTAATTTCAACAATCAACGGCACAACTTTGAACGCGGCAGCTGAGCATGCGCAGTTTGGTGGAATATTGTGTTGGGGGAGTGGGCCCAATGGGTCTGCACTTGGTCTAGTTATACATAAATACAATCGAGCTAACACAAGTACAAAAGATAGAGCATATGTGATGATACAGAGTGCAGAATACAGTTCTCAGCATAGAGGCTCATCAGTTCCAGAGTCCAACGTCCACAATGGGGAAGAGGTCAAGTCAAGTCAAGTCAAGTTTATTTGTCACATACACATACGAGATGTGCAGTGAAATGAAAGTGGCAATGCTCGCGGATTTTTGTGCAAAAGACAAACAACCAAACAAATTATAAACACAATCATAACACACATATTCTTTTACATAATAAATAATGGAAGGAAAAACGTTCAGTAGAGTTAGTCCCTGGTGAGATAGGCGTTTACAGTCCGAATGGCCTCTGGGAAGAAACTCCTTCTCAACCTCTCCGTTCTCACCGCATGGCAACGGAGGCGTTTGCCTGACCGTAGCAGCTGGAACAGTCCGTTGCAGGGGTGGAAGGGGTCTCCCATGATTTTATTTGCTCTGGAGTTGCACCTCCTGTTGTATAGTTCCTGCAGGGGGGCGAGTGAAGTTCCCATAGTGCGTTCGGCCGAACGCACTACTCTCTGCAGAGCCTTCTTGTCCTTGGCAGAGCAATTCCCAAACCAGATGGTAATATTTCCGGACAAGATGCAAGGTGAATCGCACAGTACCCTAGCTGATGGAAGGAACGTTGAGAAGCCTGATAACAGAGGGGAAGAAGCTGTTCCTGAATCTGGTGGTGCCCTCTTTCAAACTTCTGTAACTTTTGCTGGACGGGAGCTGGGAGAAGGAGGAGTGACCGGGGCGCGACAAGTCTTTGATTACATTGGCTGCTTTCCTGAGGCAGCGTGCAGATAGTGGGAAATCTAATCTGTGTGATGGGCTGGGCTCCATCCACAACACTCTGCAATTTCTTGCGGTCTTGGGCAGAGCTGTTCCCAAACCGAGCTGTGATGCAAGCCGACAGTGTTGTGCTTTCTGGGGTGCATCTGTGACAGTCTACACCGTACACATTGGTGTCATTCAGTAATTCACCCATGCTTGGGGTGCAATTCATAGAACAGTACAGAACAGGAACAGGCCATTCGGCCCACAATGTAATACTCTCTGTGATGCATCTGTCGAAAGGACAAATATTTGTATGACTGTGCCTATGGATAGGATGATTTTACTGGATTTATGCTAAACACAGCATAGTATCGAGGTACATGTGACAATAAAGTATCGAGTGAACCATTTAACTCAAAAGTCGTGTTAAACCAGCAACAAGAAAGCACAACACTGTCGGCTTGCATCACAGCTCGGTTTGGGAACAGCTCTGCTCAAGACTGCAAGAAATTGCAGAGTGTTGTGGATGGAGCCCAGCCTTCTGTAACAAGGTTAATGTGGTTCCCTATGGAGGCTCCATTCTTGCTTCAAATTGGGTATAGGTCAGGTGCACACATTGCCAGCCGGACTCCTCTCCCCCCTCTCTCACCCCCCCCTTTCCCCCCTTCACCCTCTCTCCCACCTCATCCTCTCCCCCCTCTCCACCTTCTCTCCCCCCTCCCCCCTCCACCCTCTCCCACCTCTCTCTTCCCCCTCTCTCTCCCCCATCTCTCTACCCCTCTCCACCCTCTCTCCAGCCCCCTTCCCCCTCTCAACCCTCTATCCCCCCTCCCCTCTCTCCACCCTCTCTCCCCCCTCTCCTCTTCCCTTCTCCCCTTCCCCTCTCCCCTTCCCCCCCCCCCACCCCCCCCCCAGACAGGGCAATCTGGGGACAAGGGTTGATGGGCCATCGTGGTCCTGCAAGAACATTTCTGATTTGCTTCCTCTGGCTCCACCTTGAGGTAAATGAGGAAATGGCGTCTCTCTTCTTCACGGAGACGCAAGGAACTGCAGATCTGGAGCAAAAGGCAAAGTGCTGGAGGAACTCAGCGGGTCAAGCAGCATCTGTGGAGGACATGGATAGACGACGTTTCAGGTCGGGATGGTTCTTCAGACTGATGAATGGCACCGACCCGAAAAGTCGCCTGGCCATTCCCTCCACTGATGCTGCCTGACCCGCTGAGTTCCTCATGCACTTTTTTGTTTGTTTTAGATGCACGACCACGTTTGTCAGCTGGTCCCACAATAGGTGTTGGGCCTGATTAGCTTGGGGAATTGTATCCAATCCTACCCAGGTTCACAAGGGCACAACTGATCAGACCAAAAGCACCCACATTCCTCTCTCTCTCCAGCTTTACATTTCACTCCTCCCCTCCTTATCTCACACCCTTTTGTCTCCTTTTTCACCTCTAGCTTTTTGACATTAGACTTTAGAGATGCAGCGTGGAAATAGGCCCTTCGGCCCACCGAGTCTGTGCCGACCCGCGATCCCTATACATTAACACTATCCTATAGACTAGGGACAATTTAAAATTCACAGAAACCAACTAACCTACAAACCTGCACATCTTCAGAGTGTGGGAGGAAACTGGAGCACCCGGAGAAAACCCATGCAGTCACAGGGAGAACGTACAAACTCCATACAGACAGCACCCTTAGTCAGGATCGAACCTGGGTCTCTGGCGCTGTGAGCAGCAACTCTACCACTGCGCCACTGTGTTGTCTTTGTTGCTGACTCCACCTCTCTGCCAATCACCCCCCCCTCACCTCAGATGCCAGCGTGTGCAGTTCCTTGTGTCTCTCTTATCAAGCCCAAGTCTCTCTAATCCGCAGTCCTGTACCAGGCACAATTCCTCAGAGCAACTCTGCGGGAAGTCAGCAGAGCTTCCCCCACCTCACCCCTTCCTTGCACCAGCCTCTGAATCATAATATTCCTATATTTATTTTATAGTCATTCACACAGAAACAGGCCCTTTGGCCCAACTTGCCCATGCTGACCAAAATGCCCCAGTTCCAATTGCCCAGTGTTTGGCTCATATCTCTCCAAATCTTTTCTATCCACGTACCTGTCCGAAGGTCTTTTCAATTATGTTATCGTACCTGCCTCAACTACATCATCTGGCAGCTCGTTCATAGGTCATAGGTGCAGAATTAAGCCATTCAGCCCATCGAGTCTACTCTGCCATTCAATCATGGCTGATGTATCTTTCCCTCTCAACCCCATTCCCTTGCCTTCGCCCCATAACCTTACAATCAAGAGCCGGTCAAAGTACCCAATGACCAGGCCTCCACAGCCGACTGTGGCAGTGAATTCCACAGATACACCACCCTCCTCATCTTCCTAAAGGTATGTCCTTGTATTCTGAAGCTATGGCCTCTGGTCCTAGACTCTCTCACTAGTGGAAACATCCTCTCCACCGCCACTCTATCCAGGCCTTTCACTATTCGGTAAGTTTCAATGAGGTTACCACTCATCCTTCTAAACTCCATCGAGTAGCCCAGCGCCGTCAAATGCACATCATACATTCCGTATGCCCACCACCCTCTGTGTGAAAAACATTGCCCCTCATGTTTGTATAAAACTTGACCCTCTCAACTTAAACCTGTGCCTTCATTCTATCCTGGGAATAAAGTCCTAGCCTGACAGCCTCTCTCTATAGCTCAGGCCCTCGAAGCCTGGCAACATCCTTGTAAATTTGGGCTGACAAGCCCTCTCATCCAAAGAATCAATCTCAAGAGATACAAAGAACATAAAGGGTCTGTCCCACTTGGGAGACCTCCACCGCGACCTCTGGCAACCTTAAGCGACTAAAAAAAAATCAAGTTCGCGGTGACCTACGACCTTCCACGACTATGTGTACGACCTCCTACGACTATATTGAAGACCTCCCTCGACTATGAAGAAGACCTCCTTCGACTATGTTGAAGACTGGCTTCGACCATGTACGTTTTACCCGAGGATGGTCTCTGGCAAATTGGTCCGTGAATGAGCACGAGCCCCTTCCACCACAGAGGACCACACCAAATACCAACAACGACCAGTGATGAGTGTCTACAGCTCAAATGATCACCTGATAAAATGATGGGTTATTGATTGGGGACGATCAGCCATGATCACAATGAATGGCGGTGCTGGCCTGAAGGACCGAATGGCCTCCTCCACCTATTGTCTATGTTTCTATGTCATGTCTGCATTTCTTTCTCACTAAAAAATGCCTCCCAGGTTTTTTTTAATCATTCTGAACCATGCAAGCAAGGAAGGAACTAGTTTGGAGGATGTTAGTAAAAATACAACTACTGTTGTTTGCAGTCGCCCTTTTGCTTCAGCAGCCTTTTAATAAAGGCAGAAGGGGAAGAGCAAGAGTGAAGAGGAAGCACAAGAAGAGGTCTCAATGGGTGAATGGAGATGATGTGATGGACTGTCCCAGTACACCAGATGACTGGAGGAGAGTGGCGCTGGGCTTTGACAAAAGATGGAACTTTAAGCACACATGTGGGGCAGTGGATGGCAAGCATGCCATTCTTGTCCCTGTCCCTGTACCCCTCATTTTCCTTATCGTACAGGATGGCATTCTGCTGGAACCATTCCTCAAGGTCCCCCTCCTGCTGCCTGGTGAAGGTGTAGGGCATAACGTTCCCCCAGCCCTCCCTCACCACCAATGGGGCATCTGCCTCTGATGCTGTGTCAGACACAGGAGAAAGGGCTGCTCTGCTGCCTTCAAATGAGGCAGTGAAGGATGGGGTGGTGGTGGGGACATATATTCCCACCCTGGTCTCCTCCAGGGGTCTCTCATGCAGGGCTACCTCCTCCTGCACTATCACCTCCTGTGGCATCACCTCCTGTCACTCCTCTTCTTGTGTGGGCAACACCTGCATGGCAGGTTTTTTTTAGGGTTGTGCCCTCCCCCTGTGCTGCTGCCTCTTTGGTGCCATCTCTAAAACACAAGTCTCCTCTCCAAAAAAACTCTCCAGCTATGAATGAACATGCCTTGGAGTTACAGAGGTTCTGCTGTTTAAATCTGCTGTTAATATAATTTTTATCCAAAACCACAAACATTTATCTATCATGAGAAAAGATTTTCACTGTATTTCGGTACACGTGACAATAAACTAAACTAAACTAAACTAAACTAGACCAAACTAAACTGAACTAAACTAAACCAGTCGAGGCAGATAGAATAAAAGCATTTAAATGAAATTTGGACGGGTACGTGGATAGGAAAGGTTTAGTGAGATATGGGGAAAACACGGGCAGATGGGGCGTGTAGATGGTTGGCATGGACAAGTTGGGCCGAAGGGCCTGTTTTCATTCTCAATGACTTTATGACTCTTATGCCAGTCACTGTCGGCCAGTTGGTGAAAGCCCAGAACACTTGTCTTCAAAGAACATCTTCACTTATTCATCTAACAATAGTTTTTCACCTTGGACATTAAGACAGGAATGAAGCTGCTTGTTGTTCTTCCACAAAGTTACTTCCAATGGAAGTTTGGAATGTCTCCAATAACTCTTACAAACTTCTCCAATGAACCGCAGAAAAAACACTGTCGGGTTGCATCACAGCTTAGTTTAGGAACAGCTCTGCCCAAGACTATAAGAAATTGTACAGAGTTGCGGATGTGCCCAGTCCATCACACAGACCCGACTCCCCAACATCGACCCCATCAACACTTCACACTGCCTCAGAAAAGCAGCCAACACAATCAAGGCCATCTTTCATCTTTCTCCAATCGGGCAGAAGGTACAGAAGCTTGGAAGCACGCACCACCAGATTTAAGAACAGCTTCTTCTCTGCTGTTATCAGACTTCTGAGCAATCCTCCCATAAGCTAGGGTGTAGTCCCGATCTTCCAACCTACCTCATTGCACACCTTGGCCTTTTTCTCAGAAACTGTAATGCTGTGACACTATAATTTGCACTCTGTATTTTTCCCATTGCACTGCCTGGGGTTAATGTGAGTGGCTTGATTGTACTTATGCACAGTATGATTTTGACTGGATAGCACGCAAAACAAAACATTTTGACTGTATCTCGGTACTCGTGACAATAATAAGAGGACAATAATAGTAACAAGAATAACCGGGTGGCGCCAGCAATGGCCGCCTCGCCAACAGTCTGTCTGTCCCTTCCTTCTTTGTTGGTTTTTAGTATGTTAAATGTATGTTTTTAGTGATCATTAGCTTGTTTTCTGTGTGGGGGGGGGGGGGGGGGTTGGGGGAAAATTTTTTTTAATCTCTTACCTCAACGGAGATGTGATTTTTCCCCGTATCGTATCTCCGTCCGCACTGCGGCCTAACATCGAGGAGTTGGCGGACATTGCTGGAGGCCAACTTCGGGAGCTCCAACTGCGGACGTTAACATCGTGGAGCTGGCGGTCCCTGTCAGGGATCGACCTTGGAGCTCCAACCGAGGGAGCCTGCGGACTTTAACATCGCGGTCCCTGGTTAGAGACCGACTTCGGGAGCTCCAAGCTGCAGGAGCTTTGACCGCCCTGACGCGGGGGCTTCAATCGCCCCGACTGCAGGTGGTTTGACTGCCCGACCGCGGGAGACTAAAAAAGGACGAAGATTGCTCTTTATTGCCTTCCATCACAGTGAGGATCGTGGGGAATCCGTTGTGGTGGATGTCTATGTTAACCATTATGTAGTTGTGTGTCTTGTTGCTTTTTTTTAACATGGCTGTATGATAATTCGAGTTTCACTCTACCTTAATTGGTACATGTGACAATAAACTGACCTTTGAACCGTTGAGCCCAAACCCTCATCTCACCTCTCCCATCGGGCAAGCGATATATAGAAGTGTGAAAACACACACCTACAGATTCAGGGACAGTTTCTTACCAGCTGTAATCAGGCAACTGAACCGTCCTTTCAACAACTAGAGAGCAATCCTGACCTCCCACCTACCTCATTGGGGACGCTCGGACTATTTTTAATTGGTGTTTACTGGACTTTATCTTGCATTAAATGTAATTTCCTTTATCCTGTATCTATATATTGCGGACTGCTTGATTGTAATCATGCATAGTCTTTCCGCTGACTGGATAGCACGCAAGCTTTTCACTGTACCACTGCACAAAAGCTTTTCATTGTACCACGGCACACGTGATAATAATAAACTAAACTAAACGAATACCGATACTGAGTTCAGTTTCAATTCGCTGCTCTTTTGATAAGGAAGCAAATTATTTAATCCTACCAGCATTCTGAAACATCTGAGGCTGTGCTGAATGTCTAGTAAATACATATCTGTTATTGACCAAAGATAGGCAAAAAGAGCTGGAGTAACTCAGCGGGTCAGGCAGCATCTCTGGAGAGAAGGAATCGGTGACGTTTCAGGTCGAGACGCTTCTTCATCAGTCTGTTTTACATCTCCATTTAATGGGAGTTGCCGTTAGAGTATATTTGTGAGTCCTAGTTATTACAAGATTTACAAGAAGGCAAAAATAAATCAATCGTGTCTCCCGAGTTCATTTTCAAGCTAATAAGGATCTTCTGATCAATTTTAGACATGAACAAATGATCGATCTCTCGTCACATTTTATTGTACTGTATTTTATTCTATTTTATCCACTGCACTGATATTTCTTCTTTAGGGGTAAGGCTGCCAGGGGAAGTGGTCGAGGTGGGTCTGATTGCCACGTTTACAAGACACTGCGGGCAGCACAGTGGCGCAGCGGGTAGAGCTGCTGCCTCGTAGCGCCAGAGACCCAGACATCGATCCTGGGGGGGTGATTAGTACATGAGTGGCATAAGTGACAAATGCTAGAGTCGAGGAGACAAAAGGGTGTCAGATTAGGGGAGAAGAGGAGGAGTGAATGTGAAGCTGGAGGGAGGGATAAGGGGGAAGGGGACAGTGTGGAGGGGAAAGATGGGGGGAGGGATAAAAGGGAAATGAGGGACTTGGGGATAGAGATGAGTGTACGGAGGAGGGAAAAGGAGCAGAATATAATTGGTAAGTTTTGTATGCATGTTAGTCATCAAAATATCCGATCACCTGGAGGGTGGATAAAAGGGAAACTGTATGGGACTTAGGGACATCCGATTCCAAGATCAAATGGGGAAGGGGATATGGGAGATCCAGTATCCCTGGATATGCAGGGAATGGAGGGATATGGATCATGTGCAGGCAGAGGAGATTCGTTTAACTTGACGTTGTGTTGAGCACAGACACTGTGGGCCGAAGGGCCTGCTCCTGAGCTGTCCTGCTGTGTGTTCTATTGAGGGCTGGCTGTTTAATCTGTGGTGTGGGTTCGATGGCCGTGGTCTTTGGATACAATAGGATGAGATGGTGTACACGGCTGAGTCGCAGTGTCAGGCAACAGACTCTAGATGGCGTCTGTACACATCATGGGGAACACAGCTGTCGTTCCAGGAAGTTTCTTCATTAGGGCATCAGGGGTTACGGGGGAAAGGCAGGAGATGGCACATTGGCACAGTGGGTAGAGTTGCTGCCTAACAATACCAGAGACCCAGGCTCCATCATGACCTCGGGTGCTGTCCCCATGGAGTTTGCGCGTTCACCCTGTGACCGCGTGGGTTTCCTCCGGGCGCTCCGGTTTCCGCCCACGCCCCAGAGACGTGCAGGTTTGTAGGTGAATTGGCCCTCTGTAAATTACCCCTAGTGTGTAGGGAGTGGATGAGAAAGTGGGATAACAGAACTTGTGTAAGTGGGTGATGGATGGTGGGCGTGGACTCCGCGGGCCAGGGGGCCAGTTTACATGTTGTATCTCGAAACTAAACTGAACATACAAAACACACCCAGTGTCTTTTCCCCCTTAAGTGATGCTACATTTATCACCCTATTTTTCTTGCCTCTCTTGTTGTGGCATTATTCTGGACAAAGCCATCTTCACAATCAAAATAATACTTTATTAACCAAGTATGTTTTGCAACATACGAGGAATTTCATTTGCCAATTCAGTTATGCAAATAAAAAGCAACGGAATACACAAATACATTTTAACATAAACATCCACCACAGTGACTCCTCCACTGTGATGGGAGACAAAAAAAAAGTTCAAATCTCTTCCCTTCTTTGCGGTCGGGGGCCTTGAGCCCTCCGTTGATGGGATGATCTTGACTCCCGTAGCCGGCGGCGTTTTGGCCCTCTGCATCGAGGCGATCAGCTCCTGCATCGGGGGGATGTCAGCTCCTCCGCGCCGGGAGGGGTTGGAACCCCCCGTCAGAGCTGGTCGAACCTCTGCATCGTTGGAGCTCCCGACTCGGCCTCTCCCGAGACTGCGAGCTCTCGATGTTAAGTCCCAGGCAAGGGATCGACTCCGATGTTAAGTCCACGGGATTCAAAGTCAGTCTCGAGCAAGGGCGCCAGCTCCAATATGTTAGGCTGCAGAGCGACCGGATATGCGACCCGGAAAACAATCGCATCTCCGGCAAGGTAAGAAACTGAAAAAAAAGTTTCCCCAAAACCCTCCCCCTCCCCCCAAATAAAACAAACCGGAGAACATTTACACAAACTTTTAAAACACACTGAATTTTTAAAAAAAAGATTTGATATTTGAACTTTTTTTTTAAAGATGAAAAAACAGACAGACTGTTGGTGGGGCTGCCAATCGTGCGGCGCCCCCTGGTGGTGCAGCTGGTAAAGCACAACGTGCTAGAGGATCTCAGCGGGTCAGGTAGCATCTGTGGAGAGAATGGACAGGCGACGTTTCATGTCAGGATCCATCTTCAGATCCTGTGCGTCTCATTGTGCAAACAACGTTAGATTAGCGCGGTACTAAATACAGTATGTCCACACTCCAATGATGAGCAAAGGCAGGCATTTTGACAACTATCTTGTGGTAAATTGTAGATGGTTTGAATTCTAAGGGTCAGAACATAAGGTGCCGCGCTGGCACAGCAGGTAGGGCGGGTGTCAGAGGTTATGGGGAGAAGGCAGGAGAATGGGGTCAGGAGGGAGAGATAGATCGGCCATGATAGAATGGCTGAGTAGACTTGATGGCCCGAATGGCCTAATTCTACTCCTATTCCTTATGACCTTATGAGCTGCTGCCTCACAGCGCCAGAGACCTGGGTTAGAACGTGACCTTGGGTGCAATCTGTACGGAGTTTGAATGTTCTCCCTGTCACCACAAGGGTTTCCTCTGGTGCTCTGGTTTCCTCCCACATCTCAAAGTCATGTGGGTTTGTAGGTTTATTGGCCTCTGTAAAAGTGTGGAGGTGAATGCCAGAATCTAGGGGGAGGTGGTGGAATAGAACATAGAAACATAGAAAAGTAGATGCAGGAGTAGGCCTTCGATCCAGCTCCACCATTCAATAGGATCATGGATGATTCCTTTAACACCAAGAGTTAAATCTAATGTCAGCTGATAAAAATGATATTTTTATTTGAACTGTATGATGAGGGGCATTGAAGACTCGAAGGGCTGAAAGGTCACTGTCTGCACTGTATCTCTCTACAAAAGAAAGTTTGGTGCAAAAGCTTCTGGTTGTTTCTGTGTGATTTAAGGTTTGTTAATTTGAACTTGTAATATCTGTGCTGATTTCTCAGGATTTGTGAAAGCCCGGACAAGGAGAGAGAAGAAACACCAGTTCCTGCCCACAATATGAGCAAAGGGTGAACTGTGCCCATTGTCACAGAGCTGTACACCGTGGAAACAGGCCCTTTGGCCCAACTTGGTTGGCACACTGGGCTAGTCCCATTTGCCTGCATTGTTCCATAGTCTTCCTATCCCTACATCTGTCCAAATGTCTTTTAAAATACCTTTCTGTCCTGGGCCTCCTCCGTTGTCAGAGTGAGGCACAGTGAAAATTGGAGGAACAGCACCTCATATTTCGCTTGGGTAGCTTACACCCTAGCAATATGAACATTGACTTTAACTTAAAATAGCCCTTGCTTTCTCTCTCTCTCCATCCCCTCTCCCTTCCCAGTTCTCCCACCAGTCTGAATGTCTCAGATTACATTTGATCTGTTGTTACCTTCTATCATCACCTGGGTGTTGCCTCTTTGTGATTAGTTTAATTTCTTATTGATCATGGGAATGCAAATAATGAGCCAAAAAACAGATTATTGCTCAAAACATTAATGATAGATTACAAACATTGCAACATAATCACAGGTTACAACAAGCTTGGCTTGAACGTGTAAAACCAACTTGACAAACCTATTGATGTACAAAACACTGGCATCCTGAGCAAAACACAAAGTACTGGAGGAACTCAGCGAGTCAGGCAGTGAGAGAATGGACTGGACAGGCGATGATTTGGTTAGGAACCCTCCACAGACTGATTGAAATAGTGCGGGGAAGAAGCTGAAAAAAATTCAGTTCCCCCTATCCCACCCCGCACCCTGCACTCCGATCAGCTTGAAGAAGGTGTGTAGGAAGGAACTGCAGATGCTGGTTTACACTGAAAATGGACCCAAAATACTGGAGTAACTCAGCGGGGCAGGTAGCATCTCTGGAGGGAGGGAATGGGTGACATCTTGTCCAGCTGCCAGGTCTGAGGTCCACGTGGGCTACTTCTCCCTCCACTTAAACTAAAGTGACATGAAATTAAAATAAATAAGAAGTGAGAAAACTTGAGACTAGTTCTTGTATTGGTAATTTTGAGGAATGCTTTGCCCACCATGTCTTTTAAACGAGGCAATCAGACCCACCTCGACCACTTCCCCTGGCAGCCTTGCCCCTAAAGAGGAAATATCAGTGCAGAGGATAGTACAATAAAATAAAATAAAATACTGCACAATAAAATGTGACGAGAGATCGATCATTTGTTCCTGTCTAAAATTGATCAGAAGATCCTTATTAGCTTAAAAATGAACTCGGATGACGCGTTTGATTTTTTTTTGCTTTCTTGTATATCTTGTAATAATTAGGACTCATAAATATACTCTTATGGTAACTTTCCCAGTGCTTCACCATCAAATGTGGGTGTAAAACAGAATGCAATGAATGACTGGGAAGAAGGGCAGCATCTGTGAAGAAAAGGAATAGGTCTCAACCCTTCTTCAGAACACATGCCCACTCAAACCCACATTTAATAAAATTACCAGACCAGGTGCGGACCCATTGGGCCCCGTGCCCCAAGGTAATATTCCACCACTCACCCATAGCCCACAACTTCGCAGGCGCGGCCTGCAAGTGGGAGCGCGACTGCGACGTTTTTAGATACATAGAAACATAGAAATTAAGTGCAGGAGTAGGCCATTCGGCCCTTCGAGCCTGCACCGCCATTCAATATGATCATGGCTGATCATCCAACTCAGTATCCCGTACCTGCCTTCTCTCCATACCCTCTGATCCCCTTAGCCACAAGGGCCACATCTAACTCCCTCTTAAATATAGCCAATGAACTGGCCTCAACTACCCTCTGTGGCAGAGAGTTCCAGAGATTCACCACTCTGTGTGAAAAAAGTTTTTCTCATCTCGGTTTTAAAGGATTTCCCCCTTATCCTTAAGCTGTGACCCCTTGTCCTGGACTTCCCCAACATCGGGAACAATCTTCCTACATCTAGCCTGTCCAACCCCTTAAGAATTTTGTAAGTTTCTATAAGATCCCCTCTCAATCCTGGTTATATTTATGGTCTGAGCGCAGGTATATGGGACTAGGGGAGACTATGTGTTCGGCACGGACTAGAGGGGTCGAGATGGCCTGTTTCCGTGCTGTAATTGTTATATGGTTATATGGTTATATCCCCTAAATTCTAGAGAGTATAAACCAAGTCTATCCAGTCTTTCTTCATAAGACAGTCCTGACATCCCAGGAATCAGTCTGGTGAACCTTCTCTGCACTCCCTCTATGGCAATAATGTCCTTCCTCAGATTAGGAGACCAAAACTGTACGCAATACTCCAGGTGTGGTCTCACCAAGACCCTGTTTAAAGTTCAAAATGGCAATAACTTGTAAAATATAAGATCAATGTGAACGCATCTCACTCTCCCTCTTCAGTCCCCTATTCCCATCCTCCATTATCCTCCCTCTCCCCACCCTCCACCAACCCTCCTCTGCTTCCTCCCCTCCCCGCCTCCATTACCTCGCCATCCCTCTTCCTACCCCTATCCTCCTGTATTCCCCCTCATCCCCAGTACTCTCCCCCTCCTCTTCACCTTCCCCTTTCTTTCTCCTCTCCTCCCCCACTCCCTACCCCCTCCTCTCCCTCTATCTCACTGCTCCACCACTCCTCACCTCCCCTTCATCCCACCCCCCAGAATGAAAACCGCAATGTTTTTAAAAAAATTGAAATTCGCAATGAAAACCGTGTCTTTTCTTTAACCTAACCTAAACACAATGTTAGCTGTTAATGAAAACGGAAGAATTTGATTAAAACTGAGTCTTTTTTTAAAATTGTGATTTTTTAATGTAAATGAGATTTGGGATTCCATTGTGACGCCATTGTGACGTCGAAAGCGGCTGACGGGCAGGGCAAGTGGAAAAGTGGTTTGAAAAGTGTTCTTTGTAAAGTTTAATATGTGAATAACTTGTAAAATATAACGGCAATCTGAACGAAACTTGTTTCATTTACATCCCAGGACAATCGTGAGTAAGGTGGGCCGAAAATTGTAGCACTATCGTGTACCGTTTTGGCGGGGTTTTGGGATCTCATGCGCACGCACGCACGCACACAAACAAACAAGGTGAGGACCCGTCGGGTCCCTGTCACATGGGAAGAGGCCTGGACCCCCAATGCAACCCGTTCCCCAACGCAATATTGCACCACTAACCTGGAGCTCCCATGGGAGGCGTGGTCCCCAAACTCAACCCGTCGCCGAACGTAAGATTCCAGCACTCCCCTGCCTCCCCCAGCACCAAATAAAAACATTCAAATTGCATTATCCCTGACTGCCAATTGCAATTGCAATTGACCCTCCCCCTCCTGTTGAAGCACCTGCTGCCAGGATTGCAATTGCACTTCTCCAATTACAATACCAATTCACCCTCCCCCTCCAATCCTGCCGGGAGCTGGAGTAAGTGTTGTATGATGGCAACATTGTTGCAAATGTCGGGTGGAGGACTGTGATATCTCTTTCAGGTGAAAAGTTGTTGGAAGTACAGAGTGTTCCTGTATTGCAACTTTGTATCAAACCTTGTTGGAAGCTAGCAGGAAGGATTTTAACGGTAAAATGTTAAAATTGGCTTTTTTAAACTTGAAATATCAATAACTTGTGAAATATAACATCAAATGTGATGAAACTTGATACAAACGACCACAGGAAAAAGCTGAGTAAGATTCTGCAAACATTTTTGCACAACCATGTACCATTTTGGCGTAGCTCCTGAGATCACAGACAGATAGACAGACAGATAAACAAGTCGGGATTTTTAATAGTATACTAGATGAAGTGGGACCCGTTGGGTCATAGTCACATGGCAGGCCTGGTCCACTATTCAACCCATTCCCCAACACAATATTCCACCACTAACCCGTTCCCCTAATGCAAGCTTCCACCACTCACCAACAGCCCCTAACTGTGCAGGCGCATCTCATTTCCCCTCACCCCTTCAGCACTCCCTCCTCTTCATGTGTGGGAGCAGTGGAGGAGAGGGGGGTATGTGTGGGTGGGGGAGTGTAGGGGGAGAGGTGGTGTGGGGGATGCTCAAAAAATTAATGATAGATTACAAACATTGCAACATAATCACAGGTTACAGCTTGGTTTGAAGGTGTAAAACCAACTTGTCAAACCTATTGATGTACAAAACACTGGCATCCTTAGCAAAACACAAAGTACTGGAGGAACTCAGCGAGTCAGGCAGCGAGAGAATGGACTGGACAGGCGATTATTTGGTTAGGAACCCTCCGCAGACTGATTGAAATAGTAAAGGGAAGAAGCTGGAAAACTTTATCATCCGCAATCAGTACCTCGTTCCTGCCTTCTCCCCATATCCCCTGACTCCCCTATCTTCAAGAACCCTATCTAGCTCTCTCTTGATAGCATCCAGAGAACTGGCCTCCACCACCCTCTGAGGCAGAGAATTCCACAGACTCACAACTCTCTGTGAGAAAAAGTGTTTCCTCGTCTCCGTTCTAAATGGCTTACCCTTCATTCTTAAACTGTGGCCCCTGGTTCTGGACTCCCCCAACATCAGGAACATGTTTCTTGCCTCTAGCGTGTCCAAACCCTTGACAATCTTATATGTTTCAATAAGATCCCCTCACATCCTTCAAAACTCCAGAGTGTACAAGCCCAGCTGCTCCATTCTCTCAGCATATGACAGTCCCGCCATCCCGGGAATTAACCATCCCGGAATCTACGCTGCACTCCCTCAATAGCAAGAATGTCCTTCCTCAAATTAGGGGACTAAAACTGCACACAATACTCCAGGTGTGGTCTCACTAGGGCTCTGTACAACTGCAGAATTACCCCTTTGCTCCTATACTCAACTCCTCTTGTTATAAAGGCCAACATGCCATTCGCTTTCTTCACTGCCTGCTGTACCTGCATGCTTACTTTCATAGACTGATGAACAAGCACTCCCAGATCCCATTATACTTCCCCTTTTCCAAACTTGACGCCATTTAGATAGTAATCTGCCTTCCTGTTTTAGCTACCAAAGTGGATAACCTCACAGTTATCCACATTAAACTGAATCTGCCATGCATCTGCCCACTCCCCCAACCTGTCCAAGTCACCCTACATTCTCATAGCATCCTCCTCACAGTTAAAACTGCCACCCAGCTTTGTGTCATCTGCAAATTTGCTAATGTTACTTTGAATCCCTTCATCCAAATCATTGATGTATATTGTAAATAGCTACAGTCCCAGCACCGAGCCTTGCGGTACCCCACTAGTCACTGCCTGCCATTATGAAAGGGACCCGTTAATCCCTACTCTTTGTTTCCTGTCTGCCAACCACTTCTCTATCCATGTCAGCACTCCACCCTCAATGCCATTGCCCTAATTTGCCCACTAATCTTCTATGTGGGACCTTATCAATGGCTTTCTGAAAGTCCAAGTACACTACATCCACTGGCTCTCCCTTGTCCATTTTCTTAGTTACATCCTCAAAAAATTCCAGAAGATTAGTCAAGCATGTTTTCCTCTTCGTAAATCCATGCTGACTCGGACCGATCCCATTACTGTTATCCAAATGTGCGGATATTTCATCTTGTATAATTGACTCCAGCATCTTCCCCACCACCGATGTCAGGCTAACTGGTCTATAATTCGCTGTTTTCTCTCTCTCGCCTTTCTTAAAAAGTGGGATAACATTAACTACCATCCAATCCACAGGAACTGATCCCGAGTCTATAGAACATTGGAAAATTCATCACCAATGCATCCACAATTTCTAGAGCCACTTCCTTAAGTACCCTGGGATGCAGACCATCAGGCCTTGAGATTTATCAGCCTTCAGTTCCATCAGTCTACCCAACACAATTTCCTGCCTAATGTGGATTTCCTTCAGTTTCTCTGTCACCCATATCCTCTGGCCACTACTATATCAGGAAGAGTGTTTGTGTCCTCCATAGTGAAGACGGATCCAAAGTACCTGTTCAACTCATCTGCTATTTCCTTGTTCCCCATAATAAATTCACCTTTTTCGGTCTTTAAGGATACAACTTTAGTCTTAACTAATTTTTTCTTCTTCACATACCTAAAGAAGCTTCTACTATCCTCCTTTTATATTCTTGACTAGCTTCCCTTTGTACCTCATCTTTTCTCTCCGTATTGTCTTTTCAGTTATCTTCTGTTGCTCTTTAAACATTACCCAATCCTCTTGCTTCCCGCTCATCTTTGCTACGTTGTACTTCTTCTCTTTTATTTTTATACTGTCCCTGACGTCCCTTGTAAACCATGGTTGCCCCTTACTCCCCTTGGAATCTTTCTTCCTCCTAGGAATGAACTGATCCTGCATCTTCTGTATTATTCCTAGAAATACCTGCCATTGTTGTTCCACTGTCATCCCTGCATCTTTCCAGTCAACTTTGGCCAGCTCCTCCTTCATGGCCCCATAGTCCCCTTTATTCAACTGTAACACTGACACTCCCGATTTACCCTTCCCCCTCTTCAATTAAACCTGACCATATTATGGTCACTACCTCCTAATGGCTCCTTAACCTCAAGTTCCTTTATCAAATCCGGTTCATGACATAACACTAAATCCAGAATTGCCTTCTCCCTGGTAGGCCCCAATACAAGCTGCTCTAAGAATCCATCATGAAGGCACTCTACAAAGTCCCTTTATTTGGGGTCCAGTACCAACCTGGTTTTCCCAGTCTACCTGCATGTTGAAATCTCCCACAACCACAGCATTACCTTTGCTACATGCCAGTTTTAACTCCTTATTCAACTTGCACCCTATATCCAGGCTACTGCTTGAGGACCTGTAGAAGTCCCATTAGAGTCTTTTTACCCTTGCAATTCAGACTAGTGGGAGAACTGGGAAGGGGGAAGGGATGGAGAGAGAGAGAAAGCAAGGGCTATCTGAACTTAGAGAAGTCAATGTTCATACCACTGGGGTGTAAGCTGCCCAAGTGAAATATGAGGTGCTGTTTCTCTAATTTGTGCTGGGCGTCACTCTGACAATGGATTAGGCCCAGGGCAGAAAGGCCAGTGTGGGAATGGGAGTTAAAGTGGTGAGCAACCAGTGTGTACTGTGTGCAATTCTGGTCGCCCACCTATGGAAAGGTGGCCATTCAGTTGTAAAGGGTGCAGAAGAGATTCACCGGGATGTTCCCTGGGCTTGCAGGCTTGAGTTACAGGGAGAGGTTGGATAGGCTGAGACTTTATTTTTTGAGCGTAGGAGGCTGAGGGGTGACTTTATGGAGGTGTACAAGATCATGAGGGGCACGGATAAAGTGAACATTCACAGTCCCTTTCCCAGGGTAGAGGATTCTAAAACTAAAGGGCACAGGCTTAAGGTGAGAGGGGAGAGATTGAAGAAGGACCTCAGGTGCAACTATTTTCACTCAGAGGATAGTCCATATCAGGAACGAGCTGCCAGAGGAAGCTATACATGCAATATAGAATAGACAATAGACAATAAGTGCAGGAGTAGGCCATTCGGTCCTTCGAGCCAGCACCGTCATTCAATGTGATCATGGCTGATCATTCACAATCAGTACCCCATTCCTGCCTTCTCCCCATATCCCCTGACTCCACTATCTTTAAGAGACCTCTCTCTTGAAAGTATCCAGAGAACTTGCCTCCACCGCCCTCTGAGGCAGAGAATTCCACAGACTCACAACCCTCTGTGTGAAAAAGTGTTTCCTCATCTCTGTTCTAAATGGCTTACCCCTTATTCTTAAACTGTGGCCCCTGGTTCTGGACTCCCCCAACATCGGGAACATGTTTCCTGCCTCTAGCGTGTCTAAACCCTTAATAATCTTATATGTTTCAAAAAGACCACCACTCATCCTTCTCAGCTCCAGAGTGTACAAGCCCTGCCGCTCCAACCAAGCAGACACAAAAAGACATTTGGACAGATGTAGGGATAGGAAGACTATTGGCCCTGTCCCACTGTACGAGTTCATTCAAGAGCTCTCCCGAGTTTTAAAAAAAATCAAACTCGTGGTAAGCATGGAGAATGTACGTAGCGGGTACGTCGGAGCTCGGGGACGTCTCTTAGCGGTTTGTAACGCTGACGGCAGGTACTCGGAAAACGCGGTAAGCTCGGGAAGACTCGTGAAGATTTTTAAACATGTTGAAAAATGTCCACGAGAGCCCCGAGTACCGACACGCGGCCATTACTGTAAATCTCCGAGTTCAAATCAGGGCGAACTCGGGAATACTCTTTGAATGAACTCGTACAGTGGGACAGGGCTTTTAGGAACAAATGCAGGCAAATGGGACTAGCCCAGTGTGCCAACCAAGTTGGGCTGAGGGGCCTGTTTCCGCGGTGTGCAGCTCTATGACAATAAGCAGAGGTAAGGCACAGATCACCCTTTGATCATATTGAGGACATGAAATAGTTTTTCTTCTCTCTCCTGGTCGGGCTTTCACAAATCCTGAGAAATCAGAACAGATATTACAAGTTCACGATTAACAAACCTTAAATCACACAGAAACAGCCAGAATCTTTTGCACCGATCTTACTTTTGTAGAGAGATACAGTGCAGATGGTGACCCTTCAGCCCCTCGAGTTTTCACTGCCCATCATCATCCCGTTACACTAATCCTATATTAACATCATTTTTATCAGCTGACATTAGATTTAGCTCTTCGTCTTGTATTGGTAATTGGTCATTTTGAGAAAAGCGTAGCTTCTTGGATCTGTAGGCATGTACTGAGGGTGCACATGGCCTTGAGTTTACACGAGTAGGAAAAGGCTAGAGAGGTTGGACAAACGCACCCAAAGGGTTGGAGCTTAGATGGGCCTCCTTGGTCGGCATGGACTGGTTGGGCCGAAGGGCCAGTTTCTGTGCTGTGTGACTGCACAGAGTCTTTTACCCAGAGTCAGAGAATCAAGAACCAGAGGTCCGAGGTTGAAAGTACGAGGGTAAAATTTCAATAGCAACCTGAGGGGTGCTCAGAACACGCTGCCAGAGGAGGTAGTTGAGGCAGATACTATAACAACATTTAAAAGATGCTTGGACAGGTACATGGATAGGAAAACATCGCAGGGCTATGGGCCAAAAGGTGGGACATCTTGGCAGGAATGGGCTAGTTGGGCAGAAGGGCCTGTTTCCGTGCTCTGTCACTCTGACTCTGAGATTATGGATTTTGTGACGTAAATGTGGGCAAATGGGACTAGCTTAGATGGGGCAATTTGTTGGGCGAGGGCTGGTGGACCTATAAGGTTGTTTCTGTGTTGCATGTCTCTAAGTAGGAGATCTTTGCAGTTCCTTCCCATAAGCCTAATCCTTTTGACAGATCTTCTACTACAGTTTTGGACCCCTTTCTGATCTGATAAAAGTGCTGTTGTGTGCCTTTCACAAGATATGTTTTGACATTTCTGCCCACTTGATTTTGTCATGAGACCTGTTGAAACAACCTCTTCTGTTGTGGGGACATATCCTTATTTAGGTCTGTACACTGGGGCTTTGTTTGATAGCTTTCTGCAGCGTTGCAGCAACTCTGAGTCGCTGAGCCATTCAGCATGAAGATGCCAACCAACACGCCCCACCTACACTAGTCACATCTGCCTGCGATTGACCCATATCCTTCTAAACTATCCTATCCATGTACCTATCCATTGAGTAAGAAAGAACTGCAGATGCTGGTAAAATTGAAGGTAGACACAAAATGCTGGAGTAACTCAGCGGGACAGGCAGCATCTCCGAAGAGAAGGAATGGGCGACACCCTTCCTCAGACTGATGTCAGGGGAATGTGCGGGGGAAGGGTGGGGGGTGGGGAGGGGTGGGGTGTGGGGGAGGGGTGGGGTGGGGTGTGGGGGAGGGAGGGGGTGTGGGGGAGGTGTGGGGTGTGGGGGAGGGGAGGGGTGTGGGAGAGGTGAGGGGTGTGGGGGTGGGGTGTGGGGGAGGGTGGGTGGGGTGTGGGGGAGGGGAGGGGTGTGGGAGAGGTGAGGGGTGGGGGAAAGGAGTGGGGGGACTCTAGTTTGGAATCCTCTGTCCAGGGGATAAGTCTGTGTTCGTTTGTTTGTACATTTATTCACGGCAGCCAGACAACAGTCGCTTGTCTTTTTCTTTTTGATTTCAGTTTTAATTTCAAGTTTTTGTGCAACATGTGTGTTGTGACGATCGGCAGACCAATTTCCCTCCGGGGATGAATACAGTTTTAACGATCGTATGGTAGAGGTGCTCCAGGCCCCCTTGACACCTACAGTGTGAGCTGTAGGGAGAGGTTGAGTAGGCTGGGACTCTATTCCATGGAGCGCAGGTGTACAAAATCATGAGAGGAATAGATCGGGTAGATGCACAGGAATCCGAGGGGTTACTTTTTCACACAGAGGGTGGTGGGTGTATGGAACAAGCTGCCAGAGGAGGTGGTTGAGGCTGGGACTATCCCATCGTTTAAGAAACAGTTGGACAAGAACATGGATAGGACAGGTTTGGAGGAATATGGACCAAGTGCAGGCAGGTGGGAGTAGTGTGGCTGGGACATTGTTGGCCGGTGTGGGCGAGTTGGGCCGAAGGGCCTGTTTCCACACTGTATCACTCTGTGACTGTGACTATAATAATCAACTTCATTACGGACTCAAGGTCCAGACAAGGTGCAACATTACATTAAAAATGCATTGCATATCAAATATCATAAATATATATAAAATCATGGTATATCACATAAAAACATCATAATTTATATTTAACAAAAACCCACAATACTTAAGTTAAAAATCCAGATTAAAAGATGATCAATGTCCTACAACGAGACAACGATACCAATGTCTCCACAACTGGGATTTGTAGCGTGTAGTGCTGACCCTTATGTTTGTCAAGGCCACAATAAGCACATTTTTAGAGTCATTTATCCTGCAAATGAATTTATACATGTGGTGTCTTTGGATAGCTTCTAAAGTACTGACTCCTGCAGCCACAAACATATTACTGGCACTACACCATCTAGGTTGCCTTAGCAGTGTTCTCATGGCATCGTTATATGCCACCTTTAGTCTCTGCATACTTGTCTTTAAATAGTTCGACCACAGGTGCACAGTGTAGAGTGGTGTGCAGTATGCTCTAAATAGCGACATCTTCACCACATCTGCACACGCACCAAATTTACGCAAGAGGATATTTGCCTGTACATACAGCATGCGTCGTTGCCTATAAATATCCTCATCATCTGTCATTTGTTCTGTAATAATATGCCCTAGATATTTTATCTTATTACAGACACTAAGATTGTTGTCAGACAATTTAAAAACAGGATATTTTAGGCATTTATCCTCTTTGGTTCTACAGACCACAACAGCACTCTTACTAGCATTATATTTAATGTCATGTTCCACACCATACACAGAACATATAGTAAGGAGCTGCTGGAGACCAGCGCTAGATGGACTAAAGACCACAAGATCATCTGCATACATAATATGGTTCACTAAAATATTACCAATCATGCACCCAGTGTTACAGGCTTCAATTGTTTAGACAGATCATCAATATATAGATTAAAAAGGACTGGGGACAAAATTCCCCCTTGTCTAACACCATTGCTAACCCCAAATGGGGCTGAGACCCTATTGCCCTATTTTATTTGCATAGTCTGGTGGGCATACCAGTAGGCCAGAATTCTAACAATGTATTCAGGCACCCTTCTTTGACTCATTTTACCAAACAGCTTTCTGTGATTAACACGGTCAAAGGCTTTGGAAGCATCAATAAAGCACATAAGGATTGAAGAGTTTTTGCCTATATTTGTTTACAATCTCCTTTAGGGCATATATGCATAAGTCAGTGCCATGTTTAACTATGATCTTCTTCAAGCTGAAGATGGACGCAAAATGCTAGAGTAACTCAGCAGGTCAGAGCTCTCGTCTCAGCAATTTGTGCTTGTTTAAGGCTCCAGCAACTGCAGTTCTTTGTGTCTCCATTTCACTGCTACACTGCGAAATCTCAACGTGTGCCTACTTTGAAATTCTTCAAATCACTCTGATGGGAGTTCTCTGAGACCCCCTCTCATTGCTCCCCTTTCTTTAGAATCTGAAGAAAGGTCCTGACCTGAAATGTCACCTGTCCATTTCCCTCCACAGATGCTGCCAGACCCGCTGAGTTCCTCCAGCACTTTGTGTTTTGTCAGTGTTCAGTGCTGCCCTGTGCAGTCCCCAGGGTCACTGGGTGGGGATGTACATACCGTGCTCAGCGGGCCAGGCAGCATCTCTGGAGACAAATAGACGGGTGACGTCTTGGGTCAGGACCCCTTCTTCTGGGGATTGAATAGTAAAGGTTGCCACAAAACAAACTATACTGGAGACAGCCAGCATCTCAGGCAGTTCAAGTGGAGAGAGGAACAGTTACAGTTTCACACTGATGACCCTGACGCTGAATATTCTGTGTCGTATTTCTAAATCAGAAGGTTTAAATGTGGTTGGTTCCATCAAAATGGTATGAACCAGGGATGGGGAACCTTGTTATGCCTTGTTATGCTTGGGGAATGCCACATTGTTAGCTGTAATCTAATAAGGCCACATCCTAGAAACTTCAATTAATATACTTCAAAATGTACATTATTTTGTTAAAATAGCCCTCATGACTTACTAATGTTTTAATTGTGGCCGTTATAAATAATTTATTTATAAAAATAATAAAAGACGAACAAAAACATATTAATAAAAATAAAAGGATTTGTTCTACAAAGTTTGGATTCATTCAAAAGGCCGCACTTAATGGCCTAGAAGGCCACATGCGGACTTAAGGCCACAGGTTCCCCACCTCTGGTCTGAACCTTTCTACATTCTTTTCATTAAAGATCCTCCAAATAAACCAGTTGCTTCATTCATCTTAGTCATAGCATCATAGATTCACACAGCACAGAAACAGGCCCTTCGGCCCAATTTCTCCGTGCCGACCAAGATGCCCTATTCACACTAATCCCACCTGCTCACATTTAGCCCATATCCCTGCAGACTTTTCGCACCCATGTACCTGTATCTTGTTAAACCATGCCATTGAGTGTCAAGTCAAGTCAAGCCATGTTTATCGTGAAACCGAGTCTTGACATGCTATGTTTCGAGGGTAAAATCTGAACCTTTCAGCACCCTATTCATTAAACATCCTCAAAATAAAACAGTTGTTTCATCCCGACCCAAAACAGCACCTATCCATGCCTGACCCTGCTGAGTTACTCCAGCACTTTGTGTCTTTTTCTGTAAACCACCACCTGCAGTTCCTTATTTCTACCTTCTGCTTCATTCATCTTGTAGATTAACATCTTATTAAACTGTGCAATTGCCTAGTCAAATTAGTTACGACAGATTTATTGTGAAGGTGAGTTTTTGCCAAGTGCCCAAGGGCAGGGAGGTGCAATTTGTGCAGCATCTGAAGTTGTTATGCTATCTATAAATTTGCTGATGGCACCACTGCTGTTGCCAAGTCAAGGGTGGTGATAAGTCAGCCTACAGGAGCGAAAGAACACCTGGTTTGGATGTGCCACAACAACGTCAACAAGACCAAGGGACTGAGCGCTGGCTTCAGGAGACAATAGACAATAGGTGCAGGAGTAGGCCATTCAGCTCTTCGAGTCATTCAATCTCATGTAGATAGGGTGGTAAAGAAAGCTTTTGGTGTGCTGGCCTTTATAAATCAGAGCATTGAGTATAGAAGTTGGGATGTAATGTTAAAATTGTACAAGGCATTGGTGAGGCCAATTCTGGAGTATGGTGTACAATTTTGGTCGCCTAATTATAGGAAGGATGTCAACAAAATAGAGAGAGTACAGAGGAGATTTACTAGAATGTTGCCTGGGTTTCAGCAACTAAGTTACAGAGAAAGGTTGAACAAGTTAGGGCTTTATTCTTTGGAGCGCAGAAGGTTAAGGGGGGACTTGATAGAGGTTTTTTAAATGATGAGAGGGATAGACAGAGTTGACGTGGAAAAGCTTTTCCCACTGAGAGTAGGGAAGATTCAAACAAGGGGACATGACTTGAGAATTAAGGGACTGAAGTTTAGGGGTAACATGAGGGGGAACTTCTTTACTCAGAGAGTGGTAGCTGTGTGGAATGAGCTTCCAGTGAAGGTGGTGGAGGCTGGTTCGTTTTTATCATTTAAAAATAAATTGGATAGTTATATGGATGGGAAAGGAATGGAGGGTTATGGTCTGAGCGCAGGTATATGGGACTAGGGGAGATTATGTGTTCGGCACGGACTAGAAGGGTCGAGATGGCCTGTTTCCGTGCTGTAATTGTTATATGGTTATATGGTTATTACATGGTAATGTGATCATGGCTGTACAGTTACTCGAGACCACACAACAGTTGTCATTGGAGGGTCAGCGGTGGACTTGGGCATTAACATATCACGGCTCATCTGTCCTGGGCCCAGCACACGGATGTCATCAGGAAATTAGACAACTTTCTTAGACGTTTAAAGAGATTCGATATCAATGCTGATCTTGCCCACGTCAACCATCTATCATCCCATACACTAGCACTATCCTACACACTAGGGACAATTTTTACAATTTACCAACGCCAATTCACCTACACACATGCATGTCTTTAGAGTGTGGGAGGAAACCGGAGCACCCGGAGAAAACCCACGCGGTCACAGGGAGAACTTCAAACTCGATACAGGCAGCACTCATAATCAGCACCTCTACCGCTGCACCACTGTGCCGTCCTATTTTTCCAATAACTGGAACAAATTTCTACAGATGTACTGGTAGAAGGTATCCTGACTGGTTGCGTCACGGCCTGGTACAACAGTTCTAACATACGGGAACGCAAGAGGCAGCAGAGAGTGATGGACTCAGCTTGGTGCATCACAGGCTCAGATCGCCCCATCAACAATGGCATCTACATGAGATGCTATGTCAAGGAGAGGCATCGGTCATCAAGGATCCCCACCATCTGGGCCGTGCCCTCTTCCCACTGCTACCGTCGAGCAGGAGGTACAGAAGCCTGAAGTCCCACACATCCAGGGTCAGGAACAGATACTTTCCTACATCCATCAGGTTCTTGTACGAACCTGAACAACCCTAATCCTACCTCGGTAACGGAACACTACGGACCACCTCTTGCACCCCCATGCACTTGTTTTTTTCTCCTGGTTTAACTTCATGCCTTCTATATTCTGTTGGGCTGAAGCAAAGCAAGATTTTCATTGTCCTATCTGGGACACATGACAATAAACTCTCTTGAATCTTGAATCCATATTTTACATTTATCTGTTTAACTCCATTTGCCATTTCCTGGCCCACTTTGCCCGGAGATCTCGATGCTGTTGTAGGCTTGGATAACCTCCTTCACTGTCCACTAGTCGCTCTCTATCATTGTCATGTTTTTGTGGAGCATTCTTACTGTTTCATTGATAACGGGCAATATATTTTCCCATTGAGGAATTCCCATTCCCATCCTTAAGGTTCCCTCTCTTCCATTGAAATGTCCAGCTAAATACCTCCATGTTGTACAGCAACCAGTCGGACATGGTCCATATTCCTCAAAGCTGCAGCTTTACAAGTCCATACAGGCAATAATATACGGATACATACATAACAAACAATAATACACTAAATCAATGATTGTAATACTAGGTAATGACACGAGCTGAAGATTATAACAGTAAAAGTTGCATCATTATTTGGAAATAATTTTAATTTTGCAATAGTTAAAAGAACATAATTTCACACTAAATGTGTTGAAAGTTATTCTAAGTTGTGGAAATATGCACAAAGGAATGTTTTGGGTAATCAATTTATGATATAAAAAAACGATTGACTTTGCTAGTTGTGGTATAAACTAACTTCAAACTGTAAAACATCAGCATTAATAAAACATGGAATTTGTATTCAGACCATGTAACGATTCACTTTCTGGTCAGGTATATTGAAAGAGTTATAGTTGCATTTTAAAAGTTGCGATTGGATTAGATTAATTGATTTTTGATTTTGCAGCATGAAGGTCTATTTTTTAACTTTCTGCCTGAGCATTTATTCGGTTTCCCACTCATTATAGAAACAGCATAGTATTCCTTTCCATTCTAATCAGCACAGGCAGCTAATCTCCACTGGTATTTTCACAATGGAGAGAAGATCTCAAAATGTACTTTGAAAAGACACCAAGTGAGAATCCATTTAATGACAATCTTCATTCTATGTGTTCAACTGCTTAAATTAATATTTATATTATAAATTGAGGTTTAAAAAGAAAACACCCATCATTGTTCTTCTAAGGTCCGTTCATTTTAGACTTCCAAGTACTTTGTTTTTCAAAACTGTTATTATTTTTTAAATACTTTACAATTTCTTGCATTTGTATCTTTTGAAGTTTGTGTTATGGTCAGGACTTTACTTACCAGCCCGCATGAAGTGAAACAGTATCTTGGATAATTCCTTCCTTTTTGTTAATTTAATGGAAACAACATTTTTAAGATTGTTCGTTGTGCTCTCGTCTTAAATTCTGTAATTACTGCTAAAATCGTGAAAGTATTATCATGATAGTTATTCAGTTGACTTTTAAACCCAGTTGGTTAGTAATGAGAATATTCTCCATGGAAAGAAAGCTAGAAATAAGCAAATGGGATTGAAATGGGTTCTTACCTTTGGTCAGTTATTCATACATTGACAATGGGAAAACATGCTGAATTGATTTCTCGTGAAGCCATCCTTGCAGAAACATTTTAATAACCTTCAGATAACTGGCAATATTTCATTAACACAGATGTAGTGCATGTTCCTGTAATGGCGACCAACATTTCTCATTTTGCACTGGAGGAGACTTGGACTGAACGATATTTCCTTTGGGGTTAATTTCGTGCTTTGCACATTAATGCACTGCACGCTAGGCTCCAGGAAAGGTCAAAGCGATATAATCTCAGTTAATCATTGATCTGATCGCTCAACTGGCTGAGAAGTTGGTGAACCTTCTGCTTCCAAAGAAGAGAGGAAAATTGTCAGGAAATTGTTGGAAAGCATCAGAGATAAGATAATTAAGCCACAATGTAGACATTCCAAACAAACTTTATGATATAAAAAATCTTGTTTGGATGTAATAATGTAAGGGTACTTAGATATACTGCTCTGCATCCCTTCATTCTAATCACCACTAATTAACAAGTTATTTTAAGTACATGAATTCTAACTTTGACCTGCACATGAAACTGAAGGCCAGCCTATAGTTTGTCAGCTAACTCTCCCTCTACCAATGATCTTTTGCAACCTTCTTCACCAGATCCAATAGGAAAAGTGTTCCTGCAGGCCTCACTTTGCTAGAGAACATCATTGTAATCTTACCCACAAAATTCCAGGAAATCATACATACAGTCGTAAAAATCTAACAGCAGTTCATGGCCTTTCTTTTTCACCGTTGTTTCGTTTGTCTTGGTTTGAGAATGGACCACAAGAAATGGCTAAAAGTTGTGAATGTAGCCCAGTCCATCGCACAGACCAGACTCCCCAACATTGACTCCATCTACACTTCTCGCTGTCTCTCAAAAGCAGCCAACATAATCAAAGACTTGTCCCACCCTGGTCATTCCTTCTTTCTCCCCGCTCCTGTCCAGCAGAAGCTGCAGACGTTTGAAAGTGCACACACTACCAGAATCAGGAACTGCTTCTTCCCCTCTGTTATCGGGCTTCAGAACGGTCCTTCCTAAAGCTGGGGTACTGTCTGATTCACGTCTACCCCATTGCGGACATGGGACTTTGTCTGTGGAACCGATGCGCTACAATGCCGAGAACTATAATCTGCACTCTTTAGTTTAGTTTAGTTTAGTTTATTGTCACATTTACTAAGGTACAGTGAAACGTTTTTTGGTAACTAACCAGTCAACGGGAAGACAACACATGATTACAATCAAGCCATCCACAGTGTACAGATACAGGATAAAGGGAATGTTTAGTGTAAGATGAGGTCCGGTAAAGTCCAGTTAAATATAGTCTGTGAGTCTCCAATGAGGAGACCCTTTATATTTCCCTTTGCTCTGCCTATTGTACTTGAGTTTGGCTTGATTGTATTTATGTTGAATATTATTTGATGAACGCAGCGGCAGACAAGCGAGCGCGCAGAAAGGAGCGCAGCAACTTCAACAAACCACAGACCCATCACACAAATGTGACCTTTGCCACAGAGGCTGTCACTCCCGCATTGGTCTCTTCAGCCACAAGCGATCCTGCTCCAGCCGAGGTTTGGAGCAAGCAGCCAACAACTAGGGTGCATCACTCATGGTCAGTCATGACCGAGGGGAGCCTACGATTATTTGATCTGATTGTATAGCATGCAAAACACAGCTTTTCACTGTACCTCGGTACACATGATAGTAACAGACCTAATCTGAGACTTTAAGTCCTATGTAAAGGGATTGGTCAAGAGGCACAAATGTGTACCCTCATGAGGTTTAACACCCTCAATAGAAATTTATTGTAAAATATAATTTGAATCCTAAATATTAATATCCATAGAGCAGTACAACAGGGAAACAGGCCTTTCAGCCCACCTTGTCAATGCTACCTTTGAATACTGGACTGGTCCCATTTGCCTGCATTTGGCCCATGGTTCTTTCTCCAAGACCTTTCTATCTATACACCTGCCCATGATTGAATTATCAGATTTTATAATAATAAAGTGTGGAACAACATAAGAGAATAAATATGTACATTGTTTTGGGTCCAAGTGCTTTTAAGCAGAACTTGTCCAGTATTAGCTTGCTTGGTCAGTTTAGAGATATAGCGCAGAAACAGGCCCTTTGGCCCACCAGGTCCGCGCCGATACCGGCACATTAACACTATCCTACACCCACTAGAGACAATGTTTACATTTCCCAAGGCAATTAACCTGCAAACCTTTGTAGTGTGGGAGGAAACCGAGGATCTCGGAGAAAACCCACGCAGGTCACGGGGAGAACGTACAAACTCAGTACTGATATTGTCATATGAAGATCCATGAGCTTCCTGTGGAATGGAAACAATTATTTTGGAGATACAGCATGGAAACAGGCCCTTCAGCCCACTGAATCCACATCAACCATCGATCACCCGTTCACACTAGTTCAATGTTATCCCACTTTCTCATCCACTCCCTATACACTAGGGGCAAATTTACAGAGGGCCAATTAACCTACAAACCCGCACGTCTCTAGGATGTGGGAGGAAACCGGAGCACCCGGAGAAAATCCATGCGGTCACAGGGAGAACGTGCAAACTCCACATTGACAACACCCGAGGTCGGGGAAAAGGTACAGAAAAGACTTGCGAGGATGTTGCCAGTTCTCAAGGGCCAGAGCTTTAGGGAGAGGTTGCGCAAGGTAGGACTCTATTCCTAAGAGCGCAGGAAGTGATCTTACTGACCCGTATAAGATCATGAGGGGAATAGATAGAATAAATGTACAGAGTATTTTATCCAGGGTAGGGGAATCAGAGGACATGTGAGAGTGGAAAGATTTAATATGAACCTGAGGGGCAACTTTTTCACTCAGAGGATGGTGAGCATATGGAACGAGCTGCCAGAGGAGATAGTTGAGGCAGGTACTATAACAACATTTAAAAGTCTCTTGCACAGGTACATGGCTAGGGAAGTATTGGTGGGATATGGGTTAAATGTGGACAAATAGCACTAGTGTAGATGGGGCAACTTGGTTGGCATTACAAGGTGGGCCAAAGGGCCTGTTTCTGTGCTGTATGACTCCAATAATATTGAATATTATGCTTTTGGATTCTTCCAAGAGCTTTGCAGTAGCTAATCTATTTTGATACAATGCGTGTAAAACATGTGTGTTCTGGGGATTTTGATCTTTAACAGAATGCACAAACATATATACATGAGACTGGAAGAACTCACAGAACGAGTGCGCAGCTTATTCAAAGGTTGTTCATAGACTGGAATCTTCTTCCAAACATGTACGTAATACAGACACAATCTATTATGGATGGCAGGTGTAAAGTTTAGTTTGAGGTTTATTATTGTCACATGTGTTGAAGTACAATAAAAAGCTGTGGTAACTCAGCGGGTGCAGCAGCATCTATGGAGCGAAGGAAATAGGCAACGTTTCGGCCCAAAACGTTGCCTATTTCCTTCGCTCCATAGATGCTGCTGCACCCGCTGAGTTTCTCCAGCATTTTTGTGTGCCTTCGATTTTCCAGCATCTGCAGTTCCTTCTTAAACAATAAAAAGCTGTGTTCTGCATGTTATACAATCAGATCAGACAATACTGTACATAAATGCAATTAAGCCAAACTCCAGTAGATGAGATAGAGCAAAGGGGAAGATACAGAGCGTTGAATATAGTGCACTCAGAAGTATTAAGACCCACTTTTTCTACATTTTGTTATGTTACAGCCTTATTTTAAAGTGGATTTTTAAAAATCATCAATCTACACACAATGCCCCAGAATGAAGAAGCAAATTCAGATGTTTAGAAATTTTTGCAATTAAAAAAAACCAAAACTGAAATCTCACATTTACATAAGTATTCAGACCCTTTCTATGACTCTCAAAATTGAGCTTAGGCTCATCCTGTTTCCATTGATTATCCTTCAGATGTTTCTACAACTTGATTTGAGTCCACCTGTGGTAAATTAAATTAATTGGACATGATTTGGAAAGGCACACACACACCTGTCTATATAAGGTCCCACGGTTGACAGTGCCTATCAGAGCAAAAACTAAGCCATGAAGACAAAGGAATTGGCCGTAGACCGAGACAGGATTGTGTCGAGACACAGATCTGCGGACCTGAAAATAGCTGTGCATCGACGCTCCCCATCCAACCTGAGAGGATCTGCAGAGAAGAATGGGAGAAATTACCCGAATACAGGTAATGCCAAGCTTGTAGCGTCATACCAAAGAAGGCTTGAGGCTGTAATCGCTGCCAAAGGTGCCTCAACAAAGTACTAAAGGGTCTGAATACTTATGTAAATGTGATATTTCAGTTATTTATTTTTAATAACTTTGCAAACATTTCTAAACGCCTATTTTTGCTTTTTTATTATGGGGTATTGTGTGTAGATTGATGATAAAAAAAAGAATCTATTTTAGAGTAAGGTTGCAATGTAACAAAATGTGGAAGGGTCTGAATGTGCCGTATAGTTCCCAGCATTGTAGCACATCAGTTTCATAGACAATGTTAATCGTTATTGTTTAAAACCAATGTTACATATACTGCAATGAATTATAAAACAGCACAGGATCCGTCTCTTTGGCCCACAATGAACATGAAGCCAAGTTAAACTAATCTCGTCTTCCTGCACATGGTTCATATCCCTCTGTTCCCTGCATATCCATGTGCTTGGTTAATAGCCTCTTCAATGGCACTATCTTATCTGTATTCACCACCACCCCTGGCAGCATGTTCCAGGTCCCCACCACCCTCTGTGTGGGGGGAAAAAACAATTTGGCCCACACATCTCCTTTAAGCTTTGCCCTTCTCATCCTAAAGCTATGTCTCTAGTATTTGACAATTCTACCCTGGGAGAAAGATCAGATGTCTACCCCAAGTATCATCCTCCAAATCACTTGTCAAATAGTGCATAAATGGAAACAATGTGAGAACAAGCCAGATCTTGCTTAGACCAGGAGGAGATTGTCTATTGAGAGTTATTATGCAGTTAATAAGGATGTTAATCCTGTGTAATTTAAACTGATATTATCTGTGTCGACATCAATAATTCCTGCACCTGGATCTGTGCCATGGGAACTTAATTCCCTTATTTGCTTGCCTGATCTTGTGGCATGACGCACAATGTCTAACGCCCTGAAGAAAGCCTTCACACTCGCGTTGGTTTAGCATACAGCCTGTCACCGCTGGCCAGTCGCCAGCAGCCTCACGAGAAGGTCCAGCCCCAAGAACTCAATAACAACTCCAAGGTCAGATGCACTAATTGGCCTTGTCTGCACACGGTTTATGATTGGTGAGAATGTAGGTAAAAGGGGCTTCTGGAATAAACGTGACACAAGGTGCCTGGCTCAGCTAAGTGTCGTTTGTTCTTTGCTTTCTGTCGTGGGATTCAGTAGACCCAGTTGCTATTCGCAACCTTCCACTTACTCATGAAATAAACGATGATAAAAGTGACACGGTATCAGTCGACAAAGTTAAACTCGACGTCCCAAGTCTTTTTACAACCAACACGAGAGCGTGGTTTTCAATACTAGAAGCTTGATTTCACTCCCTCAATGTCACGAGAATTTGTCGAACCAATCCCAACAGGCAGATCCTGGCAACATCCTGGTAAACCTTCTCTGCACCCTTTCCTGCTTGACAAAATCCTTCCTATAGCAGGGTGACCAAAGTTGTAGACAATACTCCTAATGGGTCCTCACCAACTTCTGGTACAACTGTAACATAACATCCCAACTTCTGTACTCCATACCCTGACTGATGAAGGCCAATGTACCAAACGCCAAGCACAATACTCCGAGTGTGGCCTCACCAACTAATATATTAAATGTGTAGGAAGGAACTGCAGATGCTGGTTCAAACCGAAAATAGACATAAAAAGCTGGAGCGACTCAGTGGGCCAGGCTGCATCTCTGGAGAGAAGGAATGGGTGACATTGTGGGTCGAGAGGTACAGGCTCTGCCTCTGCCTGATTCTTCACATACCTTTCTACCCGTGAGTGCACTCCAGTGTCCCTTGAGCCACACTCTATGGCCCTTTCTCACTCCAGTTTTGCACCTTGATAAAGCACAAGCAGGGGACGACCACTTGACAACAATCTGAAACACTTTATTTTTTCCGTATATAATGTTTTTATTAGAAGCATATACATATCGTAATCAAAACACAATTAGTTTATCAATTGCATATTGTTAATAGCTGGGATTCAGCTATCAAAATGGCTGGGGTCCCCGTTTATCAATTACATATTAACACAGCTATTTGTTTTTGTTATTTTTTTATCGATAGAAAGAAAGGGATTTTTTAAAAATATAATAAATTACCAATTTTGGAGATAGGTCCATAGATTATAAAACGTAACTATTCATCTAATCCTGGATTCAGGTTTCAGTCAGGCCTCCGTGCTGGACCAATTTACCCTTTCAGATAATCAATAAATGGAGACAATGGTCTAGCAAATAATTCTAGTTTGTCAATTAAGACAAGTCTAATTTTTTCTAAATGTAAGGTCTCCATAATTCGCATTTTAATTGTGGGGGTTGTTGGGTTTTTCAAAAAATGTAATATTAATTTTTTCCCAATTATTATACTGTAATCAAGGAAGTTTCTTTGGCTTGTTGAGAGTAAATGAGAGTAAGTCTGAGGTCATCCTTCTCGGCCCCTCGGACTCAATCAAAATGATAGCAGGCAGCCTTGGAAGCCTTACCCCACTACTCAAAACCTCACGTCAAAAACCTCAGCATGATATTTGACTCAGCACTGAAATTTGACAAACAAGTCAATGCCGTGGTAAAAGCTGCTTCTTTTAGCTTCTGACGATAGCTAAAATAAAACAATTCCTCCACTTTGATGACCTCGAAAAGATCATCCACACATTTATCTCCTCCCACCTAGATTACTGCAACTCCCTTTACACTGGCGTCAGCCAATTTTCCCTGTCTCGCCTGCAACTGGTCCAAAACGCCGCAGCGAGACTCCTGACGGGCACCCGAAAAAGGGACCACATCACCCCGATCCTGGCCTCTCTCCACTGGCTCCCTGTGCGGTTCCGTATACATTTCAAGACCCTCCTCTATGTCTACAAAGCCCTCAATGGGCTTGCCCCCTCCTACATTAAAAGTCTTCTCACCCACCACTCCACCTCCAGGTCCCTCAGATCGGCCGACGTGGGGCTGCTAAATATCCCGCGGTCTAGGCATAAGCTTAGGGGCGACCGCGCCTTTGCGGTTGCAGCTCCTAGACTGTGGAACAGCATCCCCTTCCCATCAGAACTGCCCCCTCCATCGACTCTTTTAAGTCAAGACTAAAATCTTATCTATACTCCCAAGCCTTTCCTGACGTCCACTGAGCGAGTGTTATATGTATGTAGTTTGTTTGTTTACACTATTCTTATAACAAATGTAAAGCATTTTGGCCAACAAGAGTTGTTTTTTAAACGTGCTATATAAATAAATGTGACTTGTTGTACGTTTTAGGCTTTGTTCTGATATTCCTAATATTATTGATTTTGGGTCGGGATCAAATTGGATATTAACAACTTCAGAAATAATTAAAAAAAGATGAGGCAAACAATTGGGCAGCAGCCACTTTACAGCCACATCGAGGGGACTCACCGTGGAGTAGAAGTGCATTCAGTGTTATTCGCAGCTCAGAGAGCCGTATTAATTTATCTGTATTAGGATGTTTATTCAAACATTCATCAAGAGTCTCTGGCTCTCTAGTTCTACATTCTTGTGTATGTGAATTAACATAATCTCTAAGGTAAATATCTAAAAAAATTATTTGGATAATTCATAATTCTGTTGTAACTCCTGGAATGAAAGAAAAATACCTTTTCTATACTGATGTCCCACCTTTTTATTTCCATAATTTTTACATTGTATAAAACCTTTATCCAACATAAAATAAATAGAAGATTATTTACAATGGGGAGAAAGAGTGATAAATTATCCAATTTTAAAGTCGTTTTTAATTGTTTCCAAATTCGTATACCACTATATATTATAGGATTTTCACTATAGGTTTTTTTATTCAGTTTTGTGGGAGCTGACAGAATCGAGCCAATTTCAAAAGGCAAACTATCTTCCTTTTCCATCTTTAACCAGTCTGGTTGCTGATCCATATCTTCCAACCAGAAGTTCATATTTTTAAAATTAACTGCCCAAAAGTAAAATAAAGAATTTGGTAAAACTAATCCTCCATATGTCTTGGATTTACATAAATGTGTTTTACTTATTCTATGGTTCTTATAATCCCAAATAAAACTTGTGACAATAGAATCAACTTTTTAAAAAAATAAAAAATTTTGGGAGATATATCGGGATTGATTGAAAGAGGTACAGTAAATGCGGGAGAAAAATCATTTTTACGGCATTAATTCTACCGAGCATTGAGATGAAGTCCAATACTGAATATTCTTGTGCAGTTTATTAAGTAAAGGTGGAAATTTTAATTTAAATAAAGAAGTATATTTCTTAGTCACATAAATTCCTAGATATTTAAATTTTTCGTTGACTATATTAAAAGGAGATTGTTGCAATGTATGAAGGTTGAGTTCTGTTATTGGCATAATTTCACTTTTGTTCCAATTAATTCTATATCCCGAAAATGAACCAAATTAAGTTATAAGATTTAACAAGTTTGGAATGCTGGTTTCTGGATTTGTAATGTATATTAATACACCATCTGCATATAAAGAAATTTTATTAACTGTATCTTTAGTATTATACCCATATATTTCTGGGTGCACTCTAACACTTTCTGCCAGTGGCTCAATAGCAAGGGCGAATAATAATGGAGATAGCGGGCATCCTTGTCTACAACCTCTAGATAAGTTAAATTTAGTTGATAACATTTGGTTTGTCAATATTCTAGCTGTTGGGTTAGTATATGAAAGCTTAACCCCTGTGCAGAACTTCTCGCCCAGTTGAAAAATTTCCATCACCGAAAATAAATAGGGCCATTCCACCTGATCAAATGCTTTTTCAGAGACAAACAAGATGACTGCTAGATCTACATTAGCTATTCTGTTTGAATATATAATGTTAAATAATCGTCTCAGATTATAAGATGAATAACGTTTTGGAATAAAACCTTTGGTCAGGGTATATTAATTTATGAATCACTAAACTTAATCTATGGGCTAAAATTTTAGTTAATATTTTCTGATCAGTGTTTAAGAGAGCAATTGCTCAATATGAACCTGGGTCTTCAAGATCCTTATCCGTTTTAGGTACAAGTGTTATTGCTGATTCGTTTAAAGTTTCTTGCAGTTCTGTTGAGTAAAGGCGTAATTATATAATGTCTGTAGGCGTGGAGAAATCGGGTCATAAGATTTTTTATAAAATTCAGTGTTTAAGCCAACACTGTGTGGCCTTTCCATTTTTTTAAAGATCTAATAGACTCTTCAATATCTTTTACTGATATTTCAGCACCTAATAATTCCCTCTCTTTCAGATCTAAACCTGTAAGATTACATTTCTGTAAAATGATTCCATTCTTGCAGAATGCTCTGTTGTTTTGGTTGATTAAAGTGTTTGATAATATTGTAAAAACCTGTCATTGATATCCTTGGGCAATGTTAGTATTTCTCCCATATCTGATCTAATTTTATAAATTGATTTTTCCCCATCCAGTTTTCAGAGTTGAAGCCAGAGGAATGAATCATAGTCATAGGGTGTGAAAACAGGCCCTTCAGCCCAACTTTCCCACAGCGACCAACATGTCCAACTACATTAGTCCCACCTGCCCACGTTTGGTCCATATCCCTCCAAACCTGTCCTATCCATGTTTCTGTCCAACTGTTTCTTAAATATTTGGATTGTCCCAGCCACAACTACCTCCTCCAGCAGTTTGTTCCATACACCCACCACCCTTTGTGTGGAAAAAGTTACCCCTCAGATTTCTGTTAAATCTTTTCCCCTTCACAAACCTATGTCCTCTGGTCCTCGATTCATCTACTCTGGGCAAAAGACTCTGTGCATCTACCCGATCTATTCCTCTCATGATTTTGATAACCTCAATAAGATCACCTCTCATCCTCCTGCGCCCCAAGGAATAGAGACCCAGCCTACTCAACCTCTTCCTATGTCCCTCTTGTCCTGGCAACATCCTTGTAAATCTTCTCTGTACCCTTTCCAGCTTGATAACATTTTTTTATAACATGGTGCCCAGTATTGAACATAATATGCTAAATGCGGTCTCACCAGCATCTTATACAACTGCAACATGACTACCCAAACTAGGATAGGAAGGTTTTAGAGGCATGTGGGCCAAATGCAGGTAAACGGGACTAGCTTAGATGATCAGCATGGATAATTTGGTTTGATGAGCTAATAGTTTTTGTGGTTTATCACCGAATTCAAAGTAGTTGTTTAGTATGTTGATAACGTTTTATGATTTGATCTGAATATATTTGGTTTAACTTATATTGAAGTGTAGCAATTTTATTGTGTTTTATCATAGAGGGCGTGGCCACATTCTCTATATCTAATTGCCTTATTTCCATTTCCAATACCTGTTGTTTAGCTCGATTCTCTTTATTATGAAATGCTTGAGAGGAGATTAACGCTCCTCGTACAAATGCTTTGAATGTTTCCCAGAGAAGGGAGGCAGATGTTTCAGGGCGGTCATTGGACTCGAAAAACATATTGATCTGTGTAATAAGATATTCGTGACATGCTTTTTCATTTAAAATTTGAGGGTTAAGTCTCCATTGTGACTGCTTCTCGGTCATTCCATTTAGTTTAATCATGAATGTTAAAGGTGCATGATCCGAGATTATGATATTTCGAATTATAAGCAAATGGGATAAGTTTAGAGTCTACTAAAAAGTAGTCTATTCTTGAATAAGTTTTGTGTACCGGTGAGTAAAATTAATATTCTTGTCCGGATGGGTTTTCGATTCTCCAGACATCTTTATTTTTTGCATGTAATTCCATGACTCGTGACGGGCCGGCACAGTGATGCGGTGGTAGAGTTGCTGCTTCACAGCGCCAGAGACACCGGGTTCCATCCTGGCTATGAGTCTGTACGGACTTTGCACATTCTCCCTGTGACTGCGTGGGATTCCACCGGGTGTTCTGGTTTCCTCCCACACTCCAAAGAAGTATAGGTTTGTAGGTCAAATGACTTGGGTAAAATATATTTTAATTGCCCCTATTTTTAATTGCATGAATGAGTGATCGCTGGTCAGCACGGACTCGGTTGACCAAAGGGCCTGGTTCCACGCTGTATCTCTAAAGTTTAAAGTAAAATCTGAAGACTAAGATGAGGTTTCCACTGGAAAAAGGATTTAAAAAATAATCATCTCCATACACCACGTACAACTGGTGGAAAACTCCGGGGGCTATTTTGCAGAACAGTAAGGTGGGGAAGAATTTTGTTTTAAGAAATGAGTGCCCTTGGGCCAGGTGTAATGTGCTGGTTATGTGTTAATGTTAGTACTTGTGCAGTAATGACTAGAACCTGTTACATGCTGTTTGGGCTGCTTTCCTAAGCTCGGAGTGGGTCAAAGATTTACCACCATCATGGGCTATTTAAAGGTAAAAGACAACCTGAAAATAGTCATTTACTGGTGAACATAAAAGGAAAGCAGCAGGATGTCAAACTAATTGCAACTCCGTGATTAAAATATTGTTTTGATATAACTGCTTCCAGGGGTCGGCAACCTTGTTCTGCATAGGGGCCAGGACCCATGTCTGTGAGCGGATGGCAGACCGTATCTATCGCCATAGCGTGACACTTGGTGATGTTTCTCGCATTTCACATTTTTTAATTAGTTTTCTACAGTTCCCATGTCGGCTCGCTTGCCCCGGGGACTGGCTGTAGCGCCCAGGACAACTCGGCTGCATGCCCCGGGACTGGCTGCAGTTCCCAGGTCGCGAAAACGAATTTAAAAAAAAAAAAACGCCTGCGATGATTTCGGGTTACGGGCCGGATCCGGGCCGTGGGTTGCCAAGCCCTGCGGCAATAGATTCCCCCAGCTTGTGGCTTGGCATATTAGTATTCATAGTCAGAAGGACTCAGCGGGTCGGGCAGCGTCCCTGGAGAGGAATGGGGGGACAGGTGGCGTTTCGTATCGGGACCCTTCTTCAGACTCATTGTGCTGGGGGATGAGGAGACTGGAGGGGCAGGACAAAGTGTGGTAGGCAAGGGGGAGGGGTGGACAAAGGCCAGGGATGATTAAACAGATGTCATGAAACAACACAATGCAAGAGTTGTGAAATGTGAAGCCAGAGGAATGAATCATAGAGTCAGTGTGTGAAAACAGGCCCTTCAGCCCAACTTGCTCACAGCGACCAACATGTCCAACTACACTAGTCCCACGTGCCCACGTTTGATCCATATCCCTCCAAACCTGTCCTATCCATGTTTCTGTCCAACTGTTTCTTAAATATTGGAATTGTCCCAGCCACAACTACCTCCTCTGGCAGTTTGTTCCATACACCCACCACCCTTTGTGTGAAAAAGTTACCCCTCAGATTCCTATTAAATCTTTTCCCCTTCACAAACTTATGTCCTCTGGTCCTCGATTCACCTACTCTGGCAAAAGACTGTGCATCTACCCGATCTATTCCTCTCATGATTTTGTATACCTCAATAAAATCACCTCTAATCCTCCTGCGCCCCAAGGAATAGAGACCCAGCCTACTCAACCTCTTCCCATGTCCCTCTTGTCCTGGCAACATCCTTGTAAATCTTCTCTGTACCCTTTCCAGCTTGATAACATCTTTCCTATAGCATGGTGCCCAGAACTGAACATAATACGCTAAATGCGGCCTCACCAGCGTCTTATACAACTGCAACATGACTGCCCAACAGGATAGGAAGGGTTTAGAGACATGTGGGCCAAATGCAGGTAAATGGGACTAGCTTAGATGGTCAGCATGGATAATTTGGGCCAGAGGGCCTGTTTCCATGCTTTCTGGCTCTTGGCATATAAGGCCAAACACCAGCTTGTATGGAGATACACCAGTCTATTTGGGTATTGTCATGACGATGAGTCATGATAATATTTCCCCTCCCATCCGTGACCTAGCTGTCTCATTAGTCTCTTCTTCAAAAGTAGACTGTTTTCAACCCGTTATTCTACCCTCCCTTGTAAAACTGGTCACCACCATGAAACCTACTACCTGCCCCCTCGACACTGTCCCCTCTGCCCTTCTGAAGGATGTCATTACAATAGCCGGTCCCAGTATCCTCGCCATCTTCAACAGTTCTCTGGCCACTGACACTGTTCCTACCTGCTTCAAGCATGCGGTGGTCCAGCCACTCCTGAAAAAAACTAACCTCGACCCTACCTTGCCAAGCAACTACAGACCTATTTCAAAACTGCCTTTCCTTTCAAAAGCCCTTGAAAAGGTAATTTTACTTCGGAGTCACGTGAAGAACCCCATACAGCCGCACGTGCGTCATTACGTCAGACGCATTGGTGCAGGCGACCGGTTGGAGCAGCAGGAGCTCCTCCCGCGGGTAAGTTTAAACTTCAGGTAAGCTTGTTTTTCTTACCTATTTTATTCCTTGCAGGAACCTCTTCTTCCAGAGGCTTCCTGCTGGATGCTTCGCGACGACCGACGAGGGAACCAGCTATGGGCTGTAGGGAAACCCTGGTTCTTGCCGCGGGAGCAGATAGCTGGGAATGTCGGGTTTGCGAAGTCGGTCGCTGACGGGGTGGTCAGTGACTTCCAGGCGCTCCGGGTGCCGGGATGGTTTTCCCTTCGATAGGCCACATAGACTCTGGCTGGGTTCCCGTGGAGGACCTCCAGTAGACAGTGCCGGTAGGGCTGCCTCCATTAAATATAATGCTGGGTTCCGGGGCGGGACCGCCTTAACGGGGTCGGGAGGGTTGTTCCCTCATGTGTACATATAAATGCTGGGGTTCCCAGGGAGGGGACCATTACAGTAGACCTGTGTTTGGAGGGTTTTCCCTCCGATATAAATGTTGGAGAGATTTTTTTTCCCCGATATACACATAGATGCTGAGGTTCCCGGGTAGGGGAATCCAGTAGTAATGCGTCCCCAGGAAAGGGGTTAAACGGACCGGAATGGTCAGCCTTGGTGCCGGTAGGGTTTACCCTCCGGTAATATATATATGGGCGCTGGGATTCCCGGGGTAGGGGAAATCCACCAGCAATGCGGTGCCCAGACCGCAGAGGTCCCCAAGATATGGGGTAAACTGACCAAAGTGGTCAGTCCTGGTGCCGGGCGGGTTCCCTTCCGTTAAAGTGAAAAATGTGGAGGTTGGCCAGGATGGAGCCCTATTGAGAGGAGGCTCAAGCTAGATACACTCTAACAGCAGGAGTTGTGTCAGTACGGGACTATGGGAGAGTCCGCGCCAGCAGCAGGGCTGCTTAAAGGGGATGCTGAGTCTATAGCAGTGTTGGGCAGATGGGCAGATGGAAGAGCCCGTGCCAGTGGCGCCTTGTAACAGGGCTGCTTAATGGGATGCCGAGTCTATGGCATTGCCGGCCTATTGCTCTAGGCCGCACCAGCAGTGCCTTGTAATAGAGCTGCTTAAATGTATGACAGGGCTGCATAATGTCTCCCTCATGGAGGAGGTGAGCTTACCGGGGCATTTTCTGACCCTGAAGGGTGGGCCTGCTGGAGAGGCCGCACCAGCAGCGCCTTGTAGTAGGGCTGCTTAAATGTCTCCCTTATGGAAGAGGAGAACATGTTGGGTCAGTGTAAATCTGATGCCGAGGCTGAGGGTATAGCGTGGAGCATACCTCAAGGGATGAAGGGCACATGTCAGAGGTACCATTCCTGGCAGCAAGGTTGCCATCCCAACACGATGCAGTGAACACCGCTATCGGGACGTTAGAGCCACCCGCCGAATCTTCTATTCAGGTAAGAACTATTCCACAGGCAAAACCTGAAGGACGAAGCATAAACTGTTGGACCAATTAGGCCAACGATGAGCAAGGCATCATAGTTTAGGGGACAACGCACCCCACAGCTTCATCGGCAGTAAGCGGTGAAGCTGGTAGCAGCATGAAAGCTGACCAGAGTTACTCTACAACTAAGTGACCACGAACAAGTTGGTAAGATTTACAATTGGTTGTACAATACACAAATGATTAAGACATAGTCATCTACTCGGAGGCATTTTAACCAGGTAAAACTGGACATTACTAGTCTTCCAAGAGGTTGGAATTTGGCCAGAAGTGTGTTGAGCCAGGTCCAGTATTTTAGCCAGGTTTGCGTTTGAGACAGGCTCAGAGATATGGGGAATTGTCTTTCAAGGCAAGGTCAGAATTATGGAAAGAGTTGCCTTGGGACATGTGAGAATTATCGGTAACCGGGCCAGAGTTGCCGTTTAGGGCAGACAGGAAATGATGGCAGGCGTGGCCTGTTCATTATGAAAGAAGGGTGGTCAAACTGATTTCATAGGGTTTTCCATGTACAATGATCATCAGAGATATTTGAAGGGATTGCTATGATGAGGCAATTTAACAGCATGATGACAATAAATCATACAAAGGACTACTCGGAGTTCAAAAACATTTGTGATGTATTGTCTGGATTTTATTTTGACGCTGTATTTGGCTAAAATCCACTGTCTCGAGCTACTTGAGAAATTGTTCTCCCCTATCCAGTTAAAGTAAGTTGTTATCAAATGGATAGTTGGCCTGTGACTCCGCCCTGGGCAACAGGTTGGAGTCAATAGAAACCTGGAACAGCCTTGTTGTTATAAAGCAGTTTTCTATTCATTAGACTAACTGGCAATGTAATAGATGTGATGCAGCTGTGCAAGTGGGAGAACTAACAGCATGCTTAATGGCAAACTATAAAGGGCCATGAAGGTCATTGATAACACACCTTTGCTATTACCAACTGAAGCTACTAAAGTCACTATGATGGACAAACAGTATTCAGCATTGCTCCAGTAGTTGATCAATAAATAGGTCATTATATTGGAAAATGATGCTAATGGCCTAAGGTGGGAAATTGCGAATGTTATCTCTAGTTGGAGGTGGAGGAGATTTGCATGAGTTATTAACTCTTCAGTTATTGGTATCAAATGTCTATAGACCCTACGTGCATTTTATGGGTTAAAGAGTGATTGAGCGAATATGCATAGCTGCATGCTCAACTTCATGTGGATACACTATGATGGTGGCATATGATAAGCACGAGTGTGCAATCAAGTAAAAGTTCCTGTAATAGGTACATAATCTAATTTGCCACTGGAGTATCATTAAGTACAGATCAATGACAGCACAGAATGGGTGTTGGACCACACTGTATTTATGAAATTCTGATTCAATGCAACACCGAATATAGATATGTTGTGTCCTGCTAATACAGGTTGCAATAATGTGTGGCATAACAGTGGCGAAAGATACATTCTCGCTACAAGCAGGAGGAATGGTCTTTTATGTCTTCCTCCATTTTGCTTTATGAGTCGGGTCTTGAAATAAAGTAATCAAGGTTTTAGGTTCCAGCTGTGGAATTGGCCTATGCAGTTTGATTCCCGATTTGTTGGGAATAATAATAAAGCAACCTTATATGGCTATTTTAAACGTAACTTGCTGGTTGTTTTATTTGTTTTATTATTATTTTTTTTTTAAATTTTATTTATTAGAAGTCAGTACAATACAGTGGTACATTTTTCCAGGTTCCCAAAATTATGTTAACATATTCTCTGTACAACTGCCTCTTTTTTTTTTTTTTAAACAAGAAAAGTAAGAAGAGAAAAAGAAAAAGAGGTGTTAAAGAGTGAAGGATAGAGTAGTGTGCATGAGTAAGAAGCAGAAAAAGGAAATCGTGAAGAAAAGAAATATGTGAGGAAGGAAAGCAGGAGGGAGTTTATCCAATCGCCACAAGGAGATGATTTTTTATATTCTATGTCGTCTTTCACCCATACCTGAAACTTTTAATTTTTACGATACTGTTGCCCCACATGACTTCAAGAAATCAATAAATGGAGACCAACTCATTAAGAATTGGTCTTGTTTGTCTATTAGGAGG